>NC_086256.1:8552303-8854576 GCF_021018805.1 Prinia subflava | reverse complement strand
TCAGCTGGCCAAGGAGTGCCTGCTGTGGGGAGTTTCCCCTGCCTGCTGTAACAGCTGGGCCAGGATGTTCCCAGAGGGGAGACACGAGGATATCCTTGAACGGCGCAGGCTGGCCCAGGGGAAGAAGTGAGGCAATGCACACTTTCCCTGGTATGGACTGCCTGCTTGACTCCCCTCCTCCTCTTCCTCAGAGATAAACCAGCCAGAGTGCCAGCCTAACCCCACCTGTGCTTTCTAGGCAGCTCTCTGCCTTGTTTTGTTGGGCTATCAGAGGAGGTGACATAAGGGCTATTCAAGAGGCAGCAGGCAGGAGCTGACATTGAACCTGGCGTGTTAATCATTAATGCTGCACTGGGCAGGAATGGCACAATAACCGTCACAGCAATCCTGGATACCCAGTTGAAGATTAATTCACCACCTACCTTAGGTATGGGCACAGGAGGTGGTAGCCCTGTGTCTGCAGGCACAGCAGGGAACAGGGACAAGAATGGGCTGGGTGCAGGGAAAGGATCCCCCTCACAGCTGGGGACAAGGGGAGAAGCCAAGCAGAGCCCCTTCCTAGGAGCAGTTTGGGCACCTTGGCATTTATGAGTTCTTATTCATAAATGCTTTTGGCCTTTATGACTTTTTATGAAGCAGAGGGTGCTGAAAATTTAGGATCAGTTCCCTGGGTTCAGATGCAAGTGGCTGGACACAGCACCACTGACTCTCTCCCACGCAAGGAAGGAGATGGGGTCAGCACACAGAGCATCCTTCCAGTGATGAGATCTCTCCATTCAAGAGGACTGGGTGTGTTATCCCAGAGGACTCTGGCTGGAAGGCTCTTCCTTCCATCTGTGGGGCACAGAGGACCCCATGTGCCATGGGAAGGGTCAGCCTGGATCTTGTCTCCCACATACCAGCCCATCATCGGAACACAGGGACTTTCTGCTTCCTCAGCACAGAGATCTCCAATAAAAAACCATAACGCATAAAAATAAACACCACCGGAAATTATGCAAAATTCCCCACCCCCCACAAGCTCTGGAAAGGTCAAGTTTCATGCCAACGCTATTTTGCTTTTGTTTAATTATCAGCCAGCTCCTGGGAGGTGGAGCAGCCGGACAGGTTCTCCTTTGTACGGCTGCACAAAGCCAGGGAGGGGAGGCCAGGCTGGGGGGGCTGCAGGGGCTGGGTGAGAACTGCAGCTCGGGCAGCACGTGCTGCACCTGCTGCCACAAGGGCCCGAGCTGTGGCAGCCACTGGATCGGGCTGCCAGGGTGGGCAGGTGAGGGGACAGTTGCCTGGCCAGTTCCTGGGACAGCCGGGAATGCTCCAGCAGCAGCAGGATGCACCAGGGAGTGGGTGAGACCCCCAAAAAGGGCAGGATGATGAGTGACCTGGCTCATCTAACAAGGGCCCTGGGGACTGAGCCCCTTGGGTAATGAACCCTGGCATCTCCAGCACCTGGGGGCCGTGATCTGAGGCTCTCCATCAGCCTGGCACAGGCTCTCCCCTTCAAGGTGATGCCTTGAGTTTTGGCTTTCATATTTTCAGATTCTGTGCTGCCCAGGGGTGTAGTTCTGAGCCTCATATTAAGTGCCAGTGAGCTCTCTTCACAGAGCAGGTAGACAAAACAAATCCTTTTTCCTGCTGAGAACCAAGGACAACTTTCAGGCCCAAAAGCACAAACTTGCTGGGCTGAAGGGAGGAACAAGAAGGATGGGACCACACAACCTGAAGCTGTAATTGAACTACAGCCCAGTATACAAATGGTATTTCAATAAATACCTGCTTTATTCCCTAGTGCTGTCCAGCCTCTGTTTCAGGTCAGCCTTCCAGGGCATCAAAGGGGTTAACCTGCTTCTGTCATCCCTCTGTTTCAGGAGGGGAGGCTTCTATAAATGCAGCAGTTTGCACACACTGGCTCCCTGAGGTGGCCAGGCCCTCCCTGGGGCCAGGACCTGAGCACACATCCCTGTGCAGGGCTCTGCCCCAGGGACTCAGACACAGCAGGTGAATCCTCCTCTCGCCCACCTTGAGCAAACCTTGAGCTCGGCTAGAGGCAGATGTGGAGGCTGCCAGGAGGTGAGAGCCCCTCACCAAGCCCCTGGGACTATGCAAAAAAAATCTTCTGCTAAGGGGTTGCCCTGGCAGAAAGCTGTGCTTGGTCTTGAAGAGGGGCTGTCAGCCCAGCCTGGCTGCAGGGATCAGGCAGGGGAGCAGGAGCAGCAGGTTGGGGGTGCAGATTGCAGCTGGTCTGTGCTGGTGGCTGACACTCTCCCACTACCACTTTATTTCAGTCCTGTGGTCTCTGCTCCAGGAATGGGTGCACCCCCAGCCCTTCTAGGGTTCCCTGCCCCATAGGGGCATAAATTTGGAATGGTCAAGAGGGTGACAAGGCTGTAGTTCTCAGGACACAGCAGCTGGAGGTGCCAGGAGGAAGACGGGGGTGAGGCACCAGGCAGCTCGTCAGAGTTTCCATCAGTTGCTGAACTGAAGATAAAAGTGATAAAGCCTGAGGAGGAAACTGCTCACAAACCTGTGCCAGCCCTGCTGGCACTGCATGGCACCACAGAGAGGACCTCTGCTGGCACAGGCCTGGGGCCACCATTAACCCATGGCCAGGCCTGTGCAGCCCTGGGCAGAGCAAGACACCAGAGGACAGAGGTCTGTCCTTTCCAGGCAGGACCCCAGAGCCAGGGATCCCGGCCCTGTACCCTGCACAGGGCCAGCTATGAAACACACGAGGCTCAACAGCTTTGCAATGTTTACTCTTGAAAAAATAATTCAATTCAGAAAGCGTCAAACCCTGGTGATGCCACACCCCCAGCCCTGCCACGGCTGCCACTCTGGAGCCTTGCTGGGGGGACAGGGAGGGACGGAGAACAGCACCCCATGGGCCTGGCACCCTGTGTGGAGAAGGGAGAGCCTAAGCCCCCCTGTCCTGCTGTCACTGAGAGCAGGGGGCCACAGAGCTCTGGTTGGCAGGGGAGGAGAGGGGAACTCAGGTTTAGCCATCTCCTATCCCTAGGACCACCTTCCCCAGCCCCAAGAGGAGCTGGGAAAAAGCCAAGCCTAAGCTCTACCAGAGAAGGAAAAGAGAATGCATTTAGTTTCAAGGGGAAGAGAAACTGAGTCTTGGGAACAGAGGTGCCTAGGAAGGGCAATGGAGAGCCATTTGGAAGTTCTTCCAAACCAGGGCATGGGGAGCAAGCTACTATTTCTCAGAAAGAAGTCCCTTTTCCATCCTTGTAAAAGACCTGCTTTACCCTGAGGGCCAGCACAGGGGCTGCCTGCCCACTGGCTGCCAGAGCACAGCCCCATGGAAGGGCAGCACTGGGGGAGGGCAGGGCTGAGCCCCAGAACGGTACTGCAGCCCCAAGGGTGCCACTCTGCACGCTCGTGTTCCCCTCCTGCATCCATCCCACCCCATCCCTGCTGCTGGGGCAGGCATGCAAGGGACTGTGAGGGTCAGAGTCCCTGCGGCCATGCTGGAGCTGTGCTGCATCCACACTGGGATCATCTGTGCCAAGAGGAGTCTCCTGGCTCCCCTGTTCTGGGCAAGGGAGGAAAGCAGGGAACAGAGGGTGGAGCCAGGGGGACAAACCTCCCATGACTGCCCCTGTGCAGGCTGGGGGCTGCCAGCTCTCCATGCCCTGTAATCCACCCCTTCCCAGGAGCAATAAATAAATAAGTTAGTGTAGTGTAGACCCCAATGCTCAGTTCACAGTGAGAAAATGAAGGGGAAGAGACTCTGTTACCTCAGGGAAAGGACAGAGCAGCAACTCCTTCTCCCAAAAGCAAGCCAGAGCACTGCATCCCTGCCCAGGGCCAGGGGATGGGCAGAGAATGGATCTCTTGTTGCACAGATGAGGAGGAGCTCTAGCGAGCAAGGGGACCAGGACTGTCCCCTCAGGGTGCAGGGACATTAGTACCAAATGGCTGGGGATGGGAGGGGCCCTGGGATCCTTCCTAAGGCACAGAACCCCCTCCCCCTCCCTGTTCCCCTGTATGAGGGGTGTACCACAGTGGGAGGGCCAGTTGCCCATCCCAGACCAGCTTATAGCTTCCCTGCCAGCAACTTCCTGCAGTAACAGTGGGAATTCAGGAGAAGAAACTCCCTCTGCCTTCAGCCAAAGCAGGGGCTCCCAGGGCAGGGAAGATGGAGAGACAGGCTACAGTACCACAGGCAAGGACCACAGTGCAGCATCTCTCACTCCAGGTGACCCTGGCCCTCCCTGCCCCTGCAGCCAGGGGATGATGCCTGCTGGCTGCTCCCATCTCGCTCTGCAAGGCACTTGCACCCCTCTCCCACGACACAGGGGCAGGGCTGCTCCCCACAGAGCAGGTGGGTGAGGACAGTCTGTGCCAGAGCACACAACCTGGTCCACTTCCACCTACAAGGACTTCCAGCCTCCAGAACTGACTGCCCTCGTGCTGGGTGTGGAGCATCCCCTCTGCGTCCACAGCAAATCCAGCTCCTCCCCAGCATTCCCTTTTCTGTGAGCTGGGCTGCACCAGTACCTGCAGCCCACAGAGCAAAGCCAGTGTGCAGGAAGATGTCCAACCCAGCACACAGTCTTCAAGGTGCATCCATCGTGCAGGTAACAGGAGAGATGCTGGAATAGCCCCTCTTCAGCACTGTGTTCACCATGGGGCACAAAGCCAGCAGGCAAGAGTTAATAAATAACATCCAGCTGGCAGGCTGCAGCACTTGCACCATGCTGCTTTCTCAGACTTCAGGGCCAAAAAGGAGCAGAGGTGTTTTGTGAGGCCCCCTCCAGTTGAGCATCTCCTTCCTCCAGCCTTGCCCAGCCAGGGGCCAAAAAGGAGCAGCGTTAGTAGAGTGTCTGTGTTAAAAAAACCAAGTTCCTGGGATGGGGGTGACATATCTACAGGGAAGGACCCTGTCCTGTGCAAGGGAAAAGGAGACCACAACAGAGGGCTGGAGGGAGCCCAACATCTGCTTCTGCAGCCCAAAACAGGAGTCTGTATCCAGTCACCAGCCTCCGAGAGCTGCTGCCAACTCTGTCTCTGCACCGTGGGGGTCTCTGTGCTCCCCCGTGCCCTCTGCTTCCAGCTGCCAGCCTCACGTCTGCTCCGCTGCTGCCACCGCTGGCACTGCCACCGCCCCCTCCTCCTTGGCAGGGGGGTCCATGTAGATTGGTGTCACTGACGGGGGCTTCTTGGACCTGCAGGTGAGGGGGCTGGATGGGAGCAGGCACAGCTGATGGCTCCCCTCAGGACCCCCAGTTTCCAACAGCACTGCCTGGCATGATCTCCTTCCCACTGGGACATCCTCCAACCCTGGGAATGTATCCCGTCCCCCCTTCCACCACACTGCCTAAGGAGTGAAGGTGGTGTCCCCTGAGGATTGGGCTGGGATAGAAGTGGGTGAGGGTGTGTGCCAGGCAGGGGACAGTGCCCTAAGGATGGGGCATTACTCAGCCCTTCGTGTCCCTGATACTCACGAGTAGGGGGAGGCAGGGACCCCCACCACAAGGAAGTGATTCTTCTTGCGGAAGAGCCGCCACAGCCCCTTGTGGTTCCCGCGGACGTCCAGGTCCCAGATGTGGAGGCACTAGGATGGTGAGGAGGGAGGAAAAGGCATCAAAGCCTGGGGGTGGACACCAGGGCCAGGTGTCCCCTGGCATGGGAAGAACCACAACCCCTGTCCTCACTGAGACACAGCAGAGAGGGCTGCACCCCCAGACTGGGGTGGCACAGGGCTGCATCCCTCCAGCCATACCAAGAGCTTCAGCATCACCCACGGACAGCAAGAACCCATTTGGTGAGCTGTGTCAATGTCATGGGAAAACCCAAGAACAGCCAGGTGTTTCCCAGTGATGCTGAGACCAGTGCAGGGCTGAGGACAGGCCATGTCAGGGCTCTCACCTTGGCAAGTTGAGTCCAGGTGGTGAAATCGGCTTCCTGCTCCATCCTGATGAACATGACGTAGACCCTGCCCTCGGTATCGGGCACGAAGGAGTCCTCACAGGGGTTCTTGCTGTGGTCCAAGACCTCAGCCTCACTGTGGGAATGGAGCAAGGAGTTAGAGGGGATCCCACTTTCTCCCTATTCCCACTGCAGAGTACTTCAGACATGCAGAACGTGGCTGGGGCCACCAGGGCCACTTCTACCCTTCCTTCTGTTCTGGTTGGTTCACCCAGTGCCTCTTGTGGTCTCCCCACCTTCCAGCAGGCACTCACCCCAGGAGCCGATGAATTTCAGTCTCATAGTTATCCTTCCTCAAGCTGTTGGAGGAGGAGAGAACACAGAGATGAGGGCAGAATCAGAATCAGACAGTTTCATCCAAACTTAAGACTGCCCCAGTGTAACACTAAAGGCAACTGGAACCAATAAATGGAGAGCAGGTTCTGCCACACATTCTTGAGATGTGGCAGCAAAACCACGACCCCTCAACATGTCCACCTGGAGCATAGGGTAGCCAAACCCAACCTTGCAAAAATCACTGCCAGGACTCCCCAGCAGAGGCCAGTGTGCTGATGTAGGAGATTATGGCTGCTCCAGATGGGAGATGACTCCAGCACAGGGAGACAAGGGTCAGACCAAGCAACTGTTTCATCAAGGCCTCACTGTGACCAGCACTCACCTCTCCACATTTTTAAGCTGGACATTTGGAACTGTGTTGAACTTGTGCTTCTTGAAATAGGCTTCCTGGGAGAAAGAGAGAGGGCAGGGAGGGAAAACCAGGTTTGATCATGGGTCAGCAATACCTGGAGATGACCTCAGGCATCCTCACTACTTGGGGAGGTGTCCGAGTCAGAGCCCAGCACCAGGACAGTGCTGGGGGAGGTCACTCACGTGGAAGTAGCCGTTCATGTTGAGCCCCACGATGCCGAAGTGGTAGGAGCGCGAGATGTCCGGGATGATGCACTCCCGGCCCTTCCGCTGCTCAGGCATCCGCATCCACATGTCCCAGTCCCAGAGCTGGGGAGGGAAACTGCTGCTCACACTCAGCTCTGGGGACAGGCTTTGGTAGTGTGGCCACACAGGGACCTTCCTGGGTGCCCACACCGGGTCCAGCCCCTTTGGCCCCGGCTCTGTGGATGGTTATGTGCCTCCTCAAGGCACTGCCTGTCCCAAATCCATTCTGCTTGGGCATCCTTCCCAGTATAAGCACAGGGACAGCTCCTCCAGGAGCTGTACACCCAGGGGCTGGGTGAAGATCAGGGGTTGCTGATGGGCAGAGATGGGGCTGTAGAAGAAAAGGTCTTTCCAAGGAACTCACCTTCTCAGGGGTTGGCCACTTTGGCTCCAGCTCATCCTTGTACAGGCTCTTCCGGAGCACCCACCCCAGGCCTGGCATGGTCTCCACACGGTACAGGAGCGAGGGGTCCTCAGCTGTGTGCTCATAGCCCTGCAACGTTATGGGGAGTACTCAGCACCCTGAATGCACCTGTTCTCCACCAAATAACGGGAGGCATCGTGCTCCATTGAGTTTCTCATCACAGGAAGAAGGGAACAGCCACTGGGAAGCACATGGCAGGGACAGGAGGGTGGTTTGCAGGGGCACTTCGAGGAGAGGTGGCCCTGCTCCACCATCCTTCCCTGACCCACCTGGTCATTCCAAGCAGAGATGCAGTACAGGCTCTCATCCTCCTCCAGAAGGTGTATTGACTGGCTCAGAAAGCTGAGGAAAGAGTTGACCCTAGTCAAACATCCTTCCACCAAGGCAAACTTTCCACCAAGAGATGGGCCCCCCCAACTGCTGGAACCACTTATCCCAATTTTTAACCTGAGATAGCTGATGCTGGTGGGAGACCAGGGGAGAAGCACCCAAACAAGCTAAGCTGCATCTCACCATGGGGAAAGGACAGCATTGTCTCCTGCCCATCAGTCTCTTCTCCGTAGGAAGAAAGAGACATTGTCCCTGTCCTCTACGGAGGATGCCCCCCCACTGCTATGGGGCAGGTGCAACCATGTGAATGCATCAGTGTCCCCAAAAAGCCAACCAGAAAAAGATCCCCAACCCTGAAGTCACCCTGATTGCCAGGACAGTGGCCTCAGACTCTGAAGGTAGAGCTCATTTATGGCTTTTGCCTGGGGTTTGCTCAGCCTCAGATAAATGAGCTACAGCAGGCAGGGATCTGGCCTCTCCTGAGCATCCAGAGAGCTTCCAGGAAATGATCCCACACAGGAAACCCCAACTCTACCTGAAGAAGTCAACAGAAATGTCAAGATCTTCCTCCAGAACCACAGCAAATTTAGCATCCTGCAGGGCAAGGAGAACATCAGAAGGATGGAGATGAACAGGACAGAGCAGGGACACAGGCAGTGTGCTGTGTCTGTGTGGTTCCTTGCCCTGGAGGACTGATCCCAGTGGGACAGGGATCACAAATGCCAGGGGAAGGCTGTGCTGTAGCAGTCTCACTCACCGGGAACAGATTGAAGGTTGCAGTCAGACTGGCTTTATAGTGCTGCAAGAAAAGACAGTCATTACCTGTACTAGCATCAACCTGGCACAGATCTGGGGCTAAGCCTGCCTCCTCAAATGCTGTCCCAGGTCCCTGGAAATAATTGTCCCAGGATTTGGAAAGCTCTCTCACCTGGGAAACTCTGGCGTTTTTAATACTGATGGGAGTGTGCTGTATTCCCGACAGGCCAAACAGCTCCACGACATCCATTGGCTCCTGCAATGGAAAAGTACAAAGTTCAACAAATGTGTGGGTCATTCTCCCCTCCCCTGTCAGTGTCAGCTCCCCAGGACAACAGGAACATCCCCTGCATGTGGCTGTCTTCTTGGAGACTAGTGAGGCTCAATATAGACCCTGCAGCACAGAACTTGCCAAACCCTTGTGGCCCTTCAGTATCACCATGACTTTGTTAGTCCTTTTTGCAGACCCAAAGTTGTATCCAGGAATATGTGAGAGGTCCCAGATTCCCAGCCCACCACAGACAGTGCAGAAAGTAAACAGGTATAGCCAGGAGCACCCAGCAGCTCCTTAATGGCAAGACCACAATCAACTCAATTCTCTCTCACAGCTGCCATGAAAAGGACCTTTCTGACCAAGCCCAGGGGTCAGAAGTAATCCAAATTTGGGCTGACATATCTCTGCCCCAAGAAGGAGCCACCAAGGCCTTCTCCACCCCCTTACTGTGCATGCCACATCCTAGCCACAAAAGAGAGAAGGAGCCCCCATTGTGCCAACCCTTTCCCCTTTCCCTGGTATCCACCATGGCAGCTCGAGCATCCAGGCTGCCCCCTCGTAGCTAAGGGATGCTGCTCCAGTTGCCATGGCAATGGATGCTGCTATCTTTAACTGCTCTGATGTGGTACAGCAGGAGCCTGCATAAACAAGCCAGCTCCCCCAGCCCCACAATGTGGCAGTGGTGGGAGAGAGAATTGTCTCTGTCCCAGGGCAACCAGGCAGTACCTCAGTGGATGCTGCAGAGATGAGGCCTAGCAAGTTCCTGAGATCTACTAACCCTGTGCCAGAGTTCCACTGCCAGAGTCAGGGCTTTCAGTGGGACTCTCCAGGGCTATACAGGGTTGAGTGAGAGGAAGGTCTTTGCCTCTAAAGGGCCAGTTCTCCACCTGGCACCAGCTTTCATGAACCCCAAGTGCTGAGCCTTGGGAAAACACTGTTTTGTGCCTCTTCATGTCTTACTGAGAATGGAGCTGGACAGGAATGGCTGCACTGTTTATCTCCTCTCCCTGTGAAGCAGCTGGACAGGTGGTGTTACACCCAGAGCCTGCTCAAGGGGCTGGCAATGCTCATCAAGTGAGAAAAGGGGACAGGGAGAGCCCAGCATGACCACCACGAGCCATTCCTGGACACCAACCCCCTGCTGATGTGGGGATGTCAGTCCTGGGCTTTGGGAAAGGCCAAGGCTTTATCCACACCCATGGCTTGGGTGACTTTGGCTGACTGTGTGTAGGAGCAGATAAGAAGAGCGTGACACACAGCACGAGGAAGGTGACAAGGCTCCCAACTTGCCACCCTCCAAGGACTGGGCCAGCACTGGGCTGGGGGAGCATGGAGCTGGCCACAGGGATCTCTGGCAAGGCTCTCACCTCGTAGTACCCATCGATGAAGACTGTGATCATCTGTGGATTGACGCCCTGAGCCGACAGCAAGGAACGCAGCATCCTGAGGAGAGACACAGGGGCACAGCACAGCCCCAGTGGGCACGGGCCCTTCAGCACAGGGGTATGGATCCCTTGGGATGGGGGCAAGTGTGCATGATTAGGGAACAGGCCCTACCTACACCTTCCCTTTCCCTCCCCCAAGGTCTGCCCTTGGTGCTTATGCAACCCCAGGAGGAGGCTGGATCCTGCCAGCAGGAGAAAGGGAAGGGCCTGGGCCATGCCTGGTCCTGTGGCACAGAGCAGAGGAGCTGTGCCCTCTAGGAGTGCTTACCTGTACAGGTAGTTGGGGCGGTTCCCTGCAATGACAGCAACTGGCACATCAAAGACCTTATTGTCTTTGAGCTGCAAGAGAACAATGTGTGTGAGTGGGGGGGTGGAAGAGGCCATGCAAATCAAAATGATGCTATGATTCTATGCCAGTGAGAGCAGGATCCAAGGGGTAGGGACCCACTGTTAAGACAGCAGAGACGCATAGTCCTATCTCTTGGTTCAGGGCCACATCAACCAACCAGGATGTTCTCAGCACTACTGGAGACCCTGTCAGCTTCCCTTCCTCACCTCACCTCTGTCCCAGCTTCAAAATCCCAGTTTGCATCCACTCAGAGACCCGTGTCTGAACCCTTCAGCACCGTGCCAAGGACAGGCCAAAAGTCACAATAGTTGCTCTGTCTCTAGATGTTCACGCTCTGCTGTTTGCACTGATATCCCTGGAATAGGGTCACTATTCCTGGCAACTCAGAGCAAAAGAATTCCCCTGCCCCCAGGTATTCACCTCACCTTTGCCCAGGGGCAGTTTGCATTACTCAGCAGGTGCTTAAGGACAGTGCTCTGCATCAGCTGCAATCACACCTGGTCCAGCCCAGCCCTCCCTCCTGGAGCCTCCCTGAACTCTCTGGCCCTGCACTCACGGGATCAGGGTTGAACTCGATGGGTGTGGGGTCTTTGCAGCTGCAGACACTGCCATAACCTTCCACCTTGCTGCAGAACCTCTTGCGGCGCCGGTTCAGCTCCGTGTCGGGCCAGTGGCACTCGGCATCTGGAGGAGAAGCAGACCCCACAGACTCACCACGTGTGCTCCAGGCTGGGAGCACACTCACACAGCTCTCCCGGGGCTCAGCCAGCAAGCCAGTGCTTGGCAGTGAACAGGCAACACTTTGGATGGGAGATACAACCCCAGGAGCCACCCAGAGCCTGACCCCACCTCTGGCCTCTCTGAGCAGCAATAGGTTACCCAATGTCAACAGTCAGAAAAGACCAGACCAGGTCTGGTTTGGAGAGGTGACAATTGGCCAGACCTTACTTCCACTTCTCCATCCTCACCCTTCTCAAGAACCATGCCTGGAATTGCCATGGAAGCAGGAAGAAAGCGAGCTAAGCCCATTTTAAAAGTTAGCGTCATCATCTCAAAAAGCCTTAAATCCAGAGTGATGGCTTTGACTTAAACCAGGCAGCAGGGAGACTTCTCCCAGAGACACCACAGAGCAGACCGTACTTCCTACCTTCCACAGATGTCAGGTGAACTTCTGTCTTCAGCAGAACCGGGTCACCCCAGGTGGAGAGGGCGGGTGACTTGGCGTGCTTCTCCCCATACACTTCTCCTGGAGCAGGAGCACAGGGTCAGGACTACCTGGAAGGGCCCATCCGTGCCAAGGCACAACCAGGGGTGTCAGCCTAGGGGACAGCTTGGCACCTTTTCCCATTGGCCTCTGGCAAACTGCTGAAGGAGCATTCTGTGCCTCCATACCCTCCCTCACCCCAGGAATGGAGCTGCCACTCTCTGTTGCTCCCTGCTCAGAGAGCCTGTTGGGGATGGGCTGGATTTCTCTTCACCTGGCTTATCCCAAAGAATGGAGCCACAAACCCTCTTCCAGCCTGTGCAAGACTCACCCCCCTTCTTCCCCACAAACGTCCACATATCTCTCCAGCTCAGGAATGGTGCAACCTGGCTCCCCAGGCTTTTCAGGACATTCTTGGCTGTCTCCTTGAGGTGAAAGGAGCCTTCGTCCTGGAATAAAACACAACTCTGCAGCTGAGGTCTGGCTCCTGACAGGGGAAAGTCTCCCATCAATACCAAAGGGGTACAGGGCCCACTCCTACCCTTGAATCAGTTAAGCCAGAAACCTTCAGGGTCTCTGTGCCACTGAAGGCTTCATGATGATCCACAGGGAGGTCAGAGGAATCATGAACTCCTGTTTCCTTGAGACCAAGTTGTTTTCAAGCGGGGCCATGTGTGAAGCAACACCTCACACAGCTAAACATGAAACCTTGAAGCAGCACAGTGCTGCCTGCACAGCAGTCCAGACCTAGTACAGTGCACAGGGCCCCTGTAAAGCCTGGAACTGGGAGCCAGAAGGATCCCATCACATCCTGATATTTCCTCATGTCCATTCTCCACCTAACCCCTTGTCTATTGCTGTGGGCTTTGACACATCTGCTTTTTGCTCTCCTGCTTTGCTGGGCACAGGAGTACCTGCAGCAAGAAGGGAGAGCAAGAGGACAAGGGAGGTGATCCAGACAGGGAGTCACAGCCCCATGGGGATGTGACATTTAGTCCTGGGAATGCCTGATGACATTCAGGAGGCTACTGCCCAGATGAGCTTCAGGACATCCTGACTCAAGACGACTTTTATTTTGCTATTAGGGTCACATACCTTAATGGTGAATATCAGGATCCGGCCCCGGGCAACCATGTTGAGGAAAAGTACCATGGCTTCATCTTCGTGGGGGGAATAGGTGTCAAAGACCCTCTTGGCCATCACGTGACCCTGTTGGTATTCATACGTCAGATGGATCTTAAATACTACATGGTATGGACACACAGAATTATGGAAATCTGCCCTGGAAGCCTCATTCCCTGAGCAACACAGGGAGTGTCTTTTCTGGTATGCCAGGGAGTTAATCCCCAGAGTTAGTCCCCAGGCAAGCTCAGCCCTCAGGCCTGCCTGCACAGAGGTCCAGGGGAAGCATCACCAACCTCAGAACTCCTCCCCTGCCCACTTCCCAAGGACAGCAGGCAGCACAAAGAAACCCTGCAGGGACCCTCTGGGTGAGAGACTGTGCCATGCTTGGCAAACTGCACACAAAAAGCATTCAGGGACTTCCCCCCTCGCCTCAGGCACCCAACAGTTCAAGAGCAAGAACAAACTGCCCAGTAAGAAAGGCACGGGGATGTTTTACCGTGGCCTGATTTAAGACGATGACATGGATCCCTCTTCCCTGCTCCCGAGCCTCATCTTCCAGGACCTGCAAGTGGATAAATCATGAGAATCATATGCCAAGACCTCTTCTTATTCCCTGCCCATTCTGCACAGCAGAGTCCCTGAACAAGAGGCAAATCTCTGGCTTTGCTCATGGCAGTGATGGGTGCCAGAGTAGAAGTCCTGGAAGCAGAACTTCTTGCCAGCCACCGAAGCGCTCTCACTCTCACCACTGCTGTTTGTGGCTTCACTCATTCAGCTCTGTCCACCCTCTGCTCACAGGACAGCCAGCATGTGTCACTCACCGTTGTCCCATCCACGGCCACATAGACCTTTGACCGGCTGGAGTACACCTCGACATCCAGGACCTTCTTGTTGTTGACAGGGTGCCTGGGGACCTCCACATTCAGCATCTCATCATCTACAGCAGAGAAATTCCCAGTTTCAACCAGTCAGGGCACCTCTAGCTTGTCTCTGCTCTGTGCTAACTCAGCCAAACCTCCAGAAGGCACCCCAGCCCAAGGAGTCACGGGTTGGAATTTACAGGGATGGTGGATAAGGGGAATACCAAATGACAACAGCTCTGGCCTCAGCTGACCCCACAGAGATCTCTGTGACCAAATGTGCTAAAGCCTTCAGCAGACAGACAATGAAGGCAGCAGCATTTTCTATTAATTTTTGTCAAACCCACATACATTGACCTGGTTTTTGTGATGTAGCTGATCACAAGTTAGCCCCGACTTAAAGAAACCCTCCAGCTTCCTTGCTTTCAAAGCACAACAGGATGCTGCCCCTCACCATAGTCCTGTGCAGACTCCTCTTCCTCCTCATAAGCAGCTCTCCTGGTGTCCAAGATCAGCTTGATGTTCACAATTACAGTCACAAGCAGGAAGAGGACAGCACCTGTCTGCAATGCAGGATGTTTTGTGTTAGAAATTGGTAAGTATTGGCATGGGCTGCAGGGCCCAAAAAGGTCCTGCATGGGATCACAAGCATCTGACATTTCGCCTGATTTTTTCTGAGGAAAGCAAAGAGAAAGAAATACAGGTGACTGAGTTTCATGATGAAGTGCATTCATCAGCTGGAGAGCACTGACTCCTTGATATGTGAGAATGAACCCACTTCCAACATATTTCTGCTTCCAGATCTGTGAGCAGATTCCTGCTAGATTATTGCATCAAGGTTGAGGGTCCCTGCAGGCAAAGAGTTTGGAAATTCAGAGTTACAGCTCCCAGGGTAACCTTAACTTCTGCCTCTGTGGCAGCATCACCACTCTCATCTGTCCCTCTGGAACCAGAGGATGCACTCAGGATATTCAGAGGAGAAGAGATGCTGTGCAGCTGAATCCAACAAAGGGAAGAAGCTGAGGTCTGATTTCAGGAAACTGCACTGTACCAGCCTGCAGCCTTACTATCTGCAGCAAACTTCAACTGCAACCCTTGTGGATGCTGGCACTGAGAACTTGGGAAGGTCCAGGGGCTGTGGAACAGACCCTTGATTCTCTGAGGTCATTAATGGGGCTGGGATCACACAGTGGCCTGCCCATGGTGAGAGGCACTAAAAGGATTCCTGCCCTGTCTGTCCAGCTACTGCCTCAAAGCTCTGTGTTGCTGCTGTCTCTGCCAAGCAAGTTCAAGGAATAACTGAGGAAAAAGGAAAACCAGCAATCAGACAACACGAAGTATAAATGTCACTACAGCATTTTGGCTTGTTAATCTGCTGTTGACTCAGGACTATGAGCACCTTTTGGGATCTGTGCACAGAAAGCTTTTAATTAGGCACGAACAGAGCCGTGGGCTCGTGGAGAGGCAGCAAGGCCACCTCACCAACCTGCCCAGACCTTCTGCCCTGATCAGCACTGGAGACATGAGAGAACAGCCCTGGTGACCAGAGCAAATAAGGCAATAAAGAATAAGAACTAAGCAAGACCAACAGCCAGATCTAGCAAAGCTGGCTTAGTCAAAGCTAACCAATAAATGCTTGGCTGCTGTAGACCTGGCTATTCCACACCTGCAGCTCTGGTCTACCTATTTTGAGCCAAATTTTCATCTGTGTTTTAAGCAGTGCCATGAAGTACAGAGATATGTGCAGGCTCTAGCCCGTTGCCCCAGCATGGTGAGCAATGCCTGCCTGAATGACCAGACCCATTCCCAAGCCTTGAACACCCTATCAGACACAGAACTGAGCAGTCTTCTTGCCCAGGGAGACCTCATGAGCCTTTGTCTGCCCAGGCACATGCAAAACCCTCTCCTGCTCCCTCTCACAGCAACCAACTGCCAGATTTCATGAGCCCCTCTCAGGAAAGCCCTTTTTCTATGTTTTGCTGTGATGTGGCAAATCCTCCATGTCCTTACAGCCCCAGACACCCCCCAGGACGCTGTCTCCACCAAGGATTAGCTGTTTTACAGCACAAGCAACCAAGCCTGAGGCTTTCCCAGACACCAGCTGCCTCTGGGGCATGAGATCCTGTTACCAAGCCCTATTTTCTCTGTCCACCTGTTGTGCCTTATAGCAGGCTTGGTTTGTACATCAAACAGCTAAAGGCTGAACTCTGCAGCGCTCAGCAAGGGTCCAGAGCCAGGATGGGAGCAATCAGTTGGTTTCTAGTTGAAAGCTTCCCAAGGCCACTTGGATAATTGTATCTCCTCCCACAGCCACTCAACAGGTCTGCTGAAAGGAGCTGCTACACATGGCAGACCCTTCTACACACAGGCACTTGGAGGCAGCTTCTTGGGGAACAAGTTATGCTTCCTCAGCGTGTCAGGTCATCCTGACTGCCAGCAGATGCACTTCCACCCATGCAGCTGCTCCACAAACTTGTAAATCCTGTAGATTATCCTTCCTAATCCACGGCAGGGCCGCGGGTGACTCACCTGACACAGCTTCCGCAGTGCACGCTGGTTCATCAGTTTGTACTTCCAGGCCAGGTACCAGCTCCGCTTCTTGTGGGGCTTCACCGTGGGGTTGGGCTTCCACTCGTCCATAGTCCCGGGGCTGGCAGCCGTGTGGGGCGGGGGTCAGGATGTGTGCTGCTCTCCCCTCATGTCCATCGGGGCGCCCTGCCGGGAGGGGTGAACGTGATCCAGGCGCCTTCAAACCCTCCCCCCAGTAAAGACAGAGCCTGGCACAAGCAGTGGCTGTGGACAGCACTGACACGCCACGAGCAAAAGCACTTGGGAGTCTCCCTGCCTGCCAGAATTTCTGCTGGGAGCGATGCAGGAGGCCAGGCTTTGCTGCAGGGTGAGGAAAAGCCCCTGAACTCATGGGCCAGTGATTGCCTTTGCTCCAGGCTAGCCCCTCAGCGAGGCTGCTGCAGTGCCATGGGCCCACTCCCACGCTCTGGGAAAGAGAAGCAGCCCAAAGTCACAAGCAGACAATAGATCCCGGACCACCAGTTGTTACAGAATGGGCCATCACTGGCCACATCTGCCAGCGGGGTCCTTGGTGGAGAGACACCGTCCCCACTAATAGCCCCATGGCCGCTATCGGGGTGCAGCCAGCCGCACACGGAGAGCAGCACAGGGCCGGCATCCTCCTGGAGCTTCCAGCGCCCCTGACAGAGGAGCTGTGCCAAGGGGAGGCCGGGCGCCCTGCGGGTGGCAAACCGCTGGGCCTGGGCGGGATGTGGAGCCCCGGCAGAGGCAGGGACCTGTCCGGAGCACGGCGTGCCCCAGCAAGGCCCGGCAGGGCGGGGAGAGGAGCGCCGAGGGGCCCAGAGGCACTGGGGGGGGCGGAGATGGCGAAGGGCACCCAGGCAGCCCGGGCGGGGAGGGAGAACCGGCTGTCTGAGGGCGGCAAGGAGCGGCGGCGGAGAGAGGGGGACCCAGGCGCTTCGGGACCGCGGGGAGTCCGGGGAGGGCCGGAAGGCGTGAGCCGGCCGCGCTACTCACGGGGAGGCTGAGGCGGGGCCGGGCAGGGCAGGGCTGGGCCGGGCAGGGCTGGGCCGGGCAGGGCAGGGCCGGTCCCGGCTCGGCGGTGCCGCCGCCGCCGCCCCGAGCACCCTCCGCGCCGCTTCCGGCGCCGCAGCGACAGCGCGGGGGCGCGGCCAGCGCCGGCCCCGCCCCGGCCCCGCCCCGCGCCGCTCCGCGCGCCCCGGCGGACCTCGCTGGTGCGGGCAGGTGGCGGCGGGGGCGGGGCCGCGGCGGGGGCGGGGCCGAGCGCGGGCCGCGGTGACAGCGCGGCCGCCGCTGCCCCACCCGCATGGAGGGCGGCGGGGAGGCGCTGCCCGCGGACCTGCGGGACCTGGCGGGCAAGGTGGGACGGCGCCCGCCCGCCGTGCTGCTGCGGGGGCTGCGGGCCGACGCCGCCCCCGCGCCGCCCGCGCCGCCCGCGCCGCCCGCGACGCCAGCGCCGGCCCGCGGTGCCCACCCGCCGCTCGCCGAACGCCTCCGGACGCTGCGCCTGGAGCTGGTGAGTGCCGCGGTACCGGGAGCGCTGCCGGCCGTCCCCGGGAACGGAGCGTCCCGACGCGCCGTCGCCGCAGCCTCCTCGGGCAGCCGCTTGTCACCTCCGGTGACAGTCCCGAGTAGTGCCCGCGCTGTGCCCGCATTTTGGGGAGCCCCCCTTGCTCCTCCGTGTTACGGTGAACAGCCCTCAGCTCACAGCCTTGCCCCGGCCGCCCTCTGCCCCCGCCCCACGCAGCATCCACCCCCCGGGTTCCCCTCGGCCACCTCCGTCCTGCCCCCCTCGAACCCCCGGACTCCGTCGGGGATCGCGGTGTCCGAGATCAGCATTTAGGGCAGGGACCTTCGCCAAGGGCATGGCGGTGGATCTTCTCTCCCTCGGGTGTGACCCCCGGGGTGACAAGGCACGGGCATCGCTGGAGCGTTCCCGGGTCTCGGTCCTGCCGGGGCTTCTCGGGTGCCTCGTAAAGGGTTGTGCTGCGGTGGCAGCCTTTCCCCGGGACCGTGGGAGTGCCGATGGCAGCTTGCTCGCCTCCCTCTTTCGTGGAGGGAGCAAATACCG
This sequence comes from Prinia subflava, assembly GCF_021018805.1. Classification (NCBI taxonomy): domain Eukaryota; kingdom Metazoa; phylum Chordata; class Aves; order Passeriformes; family Cisticolidae; genus Prinia; species Prinia subflava. The sequence goes on along the minus strand of NC_086256.1, from coordinate 8,836,318 downwards.
GCGATGCCTGCGCCTCCGGGAAACGTGGCGAGGTTGGGCAATGGGTTCAAGTGCAGCTGGGGGAAGGGACGCTCCCACGCAAGAACATGCCGAGCGGGTGGGAATGAGCATTGTAGGGAAACAGGCTAAATACGCCCGCATCCCTGCGTGCCCCCGGGGGGCTGGAGCACCACCCAGCCTGAGCCCCCCACTCTGGCTGATTCAGTATTCCCATCGGTGCAAGAGCTTTCATCCTCCCTCTGCTTTCATCCTCCTTCCGCACCGGCTTCCAGGCTGCACCCTGACCGGAGGAGAAAGGTCTCTGGGGCAGTGCGGTGTTTGCCCTGCCCAGGGGCGAGCAGCCTCAGCCTATGGCCAGCAAGGCCAGGCTTGGGCCGGGCATTATTCACCTTGGCTCAGAAACGCATTTCCTTGCCCTGCCCTGGCTCTTCTTGCTGGCCAGTGAGGAAGTGGGGGCGCCTCACACCCAGATCAGCAGCTCGGGATTGGAAGCCAGGTGCCAAAACCCAGCACAGGGCTCCCTTCATCTCCCCTGCTCTCATGAACAGGGAGCAGAATTCCCCCCCCGCCCCTGCAGGGCAGTAGGAAACCAGCAAACCCAATCCTTAGAGGATAAGCTGGCCTGGGAGTGGGCGGTGGGAGGAGAATTTAGCAAATTCCCACTCTTGCCTCCTGATCTGAGGAGGAAGATTTATCCCTAGAGCTAGATATCTTGAAAGGAGAAGGCGCCTGAGGTTTCTTGCGTGCTGGGGAGAGGAGCAGGGCTGCATCTGCCCATGGAGAGCGTGAGGAGGAGTGTGGCAGTCCCCTGTACAGCTGTCCTTGGTCGTGCGAGGTCGTGCAGTGAACTTTAGTGCATCTGGAGGAGTAATAGAGAACAGGCTTTGCTGGGTCTCCTCCCACAGTAACCCTGACTTGCTGGAGAGGGGGTTTCTTGAAGTGCAATGGGGAGGTCAGGCTGGCGTGAACTAGCAGCAAATTGATGGCTAACTCCTTCCAGCAGGCAGTATGGAAAGTGGGGAGTGTTATCCCACCCTCTGCTTTTGGGTTGGCTCCCCTGGCATCTCTGACAGCTGCAGTTCTACATGAGGCAGAGAAAAATGGGGAACCCCCCTCCAGGGGTTTCCAGCCCTCCTCCTCCTTTGTCGTCTCCCTGCCAAGGCCAGATGCTTTTGCAGTGCGTGCAGAAAAGTCCATTGTAGGCAGTTTTTTAAATAACTTGCCTAGAAAGGAAATTTCTGCACTTGGGAGCTGGCTCCTGCCCCAATCCGGGTACATCCCTGCTATTTTTTATTTAAATCCAGCTTGAGGAGCATGAGGAGGGGTTGGGAGGGCTGGTGTCAGGTCTTTACAAATCTTTGACCCTTTTTTTTCCTGTCGACTGGAGTGAGAGGTGTCACGTGCTGAAATCCTGGCTGGAGTTTTCCCAGGCTCCTTCCTGGGATGCTTCTATGGCTGTGCTGGCTGTGGGACCGGAGACAGGGTTCTCAGGAGACTGTGGGGTCACCCGTGGGTGGGCAAGTGGCTCCCAGGGCACCGGATGCTGAGGATCGGGTGCTGTACTTCAAAATGATCCCAGGGGAGCACATGGATTTCTGTCACAGCTTGCTGATGCCGGGCACAGGATGTGTTTTATGAAGGAGTCCACGGGCATCTGCAGCCCGGGGCTGCCTGTATGTGCCCTGCAGTGGGTTTTCTCCCTTTCCCCCCATCGTGGCCTTATTTCCTTTCCTGGCAAAATATTTGCGTCCTGTGTAGGGGAAATCCAGTGGCTTTTGGCGGCCAGTATCATACAGACAGGAATGTCTTGGCACACAGGGCTTTCCATTAGGAAAACAGATGTTTCTGCAGCAACTGAGGTTTGCAGAGAGCTTCCCCAGGCTCGGAGGGGCAGGAGCCGGTGAGGCGAGTGGTGTGATCAGCAATGCCTGTCCTCCATGGCCTCCCATTTTGGGAGTGATTTGGGTCTCCAAATCCTGCCATGTGACATTGTCACCAGGCTTGGTTCAGACCCTAGAATGTGAGAAGTAAAGGCATGAAGCCTGGGGAAGTGCTGGTGGTCCAACCAGACACTTGCACTGAGCAATGCCTGATCCTCTTGCCTTACCAGCAGCTTCCCAGGTCTTGGAGGATGCTCTGAGATCAGATCTGCATCCAATACCTCCAGTTCCTTGCTTACTCCTGGTTCCCATGGAAGACAGCAACACAAGTGCCCTGGAGTTATTTCCCTGAGGGGGTTGGTGGCTGGTGGGAACCATAAGTTGCTGGTCTGCAATGGCTGTGCCCCCAGGTTTGGACAGGGCCCCCTGGGATGGTTCCCTGCGGGGTGTTCTCCCATACCACGCTCTTCATCAGGCAGCTTAGGAGACTTGCAGGCAGCACAGTGACACCTCTGCCGGGCTGGGCCGGCCATGGGGCCCCTGGGTCACCTCAACCCCCCTGTGCTCTCTGTCTCCCCGCCAGGCTTACCTGCGAGCGGTGGACGTGAAGATCCTGCAGCAGCTGGTGGTGGTGAACGAGGGCATCGAGGCGGTGAAGTGGCTGCTGGAGGAGCGCAGCACCCTGACCAGCCGCTGCAGCAGCCTGGCCAGCAGCCAGTACAGCTTGGTGGAGAGCCAGGAGGCCTCGCGGCGGGGCAGCTGGGACAGCCTGCAGGACCCCAACGACAGGCTGGACAGCATCTCCGTCGGCAGCTACCTGGACACCTTGGCTGATGACATGGATGAGTACTCCCACAACGCCGCTGAAACTGCCGCTGCGTCCGCATCGGGCAGGGCCCTGGCCAGGGCAGAGCAGGACTGGGTCAGGATCGACCCCGAGAGGGGTTTTGCAAAGCAGGAGAAGGACTGCGAGGAGCACGAGTGGCCCCACGTGGACCTCTCCCCGCCTGGGTTGCCACAGGATCACCGGTTTGCCAAGGAGCCCCAGGTGGCCAATGGGTATTTGGGCCAGCAGTCCCCTTCTCTGGAGCAAGACAGAGACACCAAATCACCACCGAGGGCCGGGGAGAGGCTGGGGAAGGGAAATCCAGATGGGAAGGCTTGGAAAGCTGAGGCTGACCTTGAGAACTGCAAACTCAACAGCAAACTGCACCTGGAGTACGATGCCCACTGGCGCTGGCTCCAGTCACAGGATGATGTGACATTCTTATAGCCCGTGGCTTCACCTTCCCAGGCCAGCTCTCCCAGCTGCCCATTCTGCTTCACTTGTCTATGCTTGGGAGAGTTGGGGTGGCTGGAGGGAGGGGGCAGGCTGGCTTGGTGGGGTTGCACTGTTCCTCTGATGGCCCCAACATTTGGATGCAGCCATTAAGGGACTGGGTGCCTGCCCTGCAGCACATTTCTGAGAGAGGAGGGATGAGCTGGGTCCTGATAGATTTAATCCTTTGCTCTAGGGTGTTGCTTGCTGGTGGCTGGACACCCCTGTGTTGTCCTTGGTGGTGGTGGGGAAACCTGGGATAGTGGTGTTCCTGGGATCTCTCCTTCTAATCCTCAGCTTCCTGTGTGCAAAAACTGGGGACCCTTCCCCCAAAATGATGACCCAGAGAGACAGGAGACACTGCCATGCATCCACAGCTTGGTGGCACCAGCATGCTCAGTGTGGGGCAGGACCATTAGCAGGGCATTCTGTTAGATCTGCTCATTTCTAACATTGTCTTCAAGGCCAGTGTCCATCCAGGGCAGAGCAGACCTGAGGTTTGGCCCCAGCTCGTGGGGGATGCTCAAACCCCTTCCCTGTGGGTGAAGCCCTGCCTGGTTTAGATGCCTCTGTGGAGCCAGTCTGAGGGGGACTGGGAGCCTCTGTCCGTGCCCTGCGGAGGAAGGATGATGGTGCAGACTTCCTGATGTGATGACATGAGAACAACAAAGCACTGGGAGGGAAATGGAAATCCAGTTCTCCCAGTGTGTTCCTGGACTGTGTTCCACCTTGGGAGCAGTCCTGCAGAATCCTCAGGATGTGGCAGTGCACGGGCAGCCCGGCAGAACCTGCGGGGCTCTGACTCGGAGAGGCTCCTGCTCTGCCCCAACACTGTGTGATGGTGGTGAGGGCTGGCTTTCTCTGTCTGTGTGATAAATGGTGCCAGGTCTCTGCCTCCTACCAGCAACCAGAAACATGAGGTGCTCTGTCCAGGTGGATTTGCAGTCACTCTGCCCTGGAGACATCTCTGTCTTTTTAGCCTTGGCTTCTGCCCGTGCCTTTTGCTGTCTCCACCATGCCTCCCAGCACGCCCCTCGCTGGCTTGTAGAGCATGGCTTGCAGCTGGAGCTGTGTGAAAGCTTGGGCATGACCTTCTGCCTTCACCAGATGATGCAGGAAAGGACCTGAGCATCCTGATTCAAGGAGCCAAGCTCTACCACATTTGTAGATAAGCCTGGAGTGTCCTGACTCCAGAACCCGTGGGTACATGTGTCCCCAGCCGAGTGCTGTGACAGCTTTGCTCTCACCATTGTGCTGTTGTTCCCTTGCCTGCGTGGGTCACAGACTGCATCTGTCCATGCTGGGGTGGTAGGAGTGAGCACATTGTCTCGTGATGTCAGTGGGAGGCTAAGAGAGAGGGAGGTGACTGGCTGTGACTTTCCAGATGTGAGATGAGAGCTGGCTGTGGTTAGGAGGGTGGCTGGGTGCACAGGTTCAGCTTGGTGTCTCTGGAGCAACACCTTCAGTGGAAATTACCCTCTGTTCTGAGAGTCCCAAGCACCCTCCCTTCCCCTGCAGATCCTCAGAACTTCCCTGGATGGATGTGGAGAGCAGGACAATACCGGAAATTCTCAGAGATGGGACCTGCTGAGGACTTGGGTGAATCCCAGCAAAATGGGAGTGGGTTGCCCTATGCAACAAGCATCCACCTGCCTGCCCTGGAGCAGCTGTGCTTGGCTTGCCCTTGCCTGCGAGTAGCTTGTGGCTTCCTGTGTAGCTGTGCTGCTGACACTGAGCCACCATGTCCCCAAGGCTGGCTGTCCCCTGCTTTCCTGCTAACCCTGCATGCAATGAATCAGCTGAGGGTCCCTGGGGGAGACAGGGTAAGTCCTTCGGCACTGTTAAAATCATTCTCAACAAAAAATAGCTGGCTTAATAAATGTTTGTGTTTCTCCCAGGCCACGCTGTCAGTGCTTAGCTGAGCTCACTGGTGTTTCTGGGGAACGGGGAGAAGCTTTGGGATGGAACACCCTGGAACCTCTGGCAGCCCTGCAGAAGGGCAGGTTTAGCCCCAGTCCTGAAATAGGCACAGTCCAAGTGTCTGGGCATCTGTCCCTTCTCACATCAGTGATAAAAGTCACTTTTCCTGAAGCAGCTGGGTACCAGGACACATCTGCTGGGAGCAAGGGTGACTGTATTGATCTCGGCTGGACTAGGTGTCAAACAGCACCTTCACTCTTCCTGCTCCATATTTCCAAGGACGATCATTTTAGGTGTTTACCAGCCCTGTTAGCTGTGCTGGAGTCTTTGCTTCCTGTGTTCTGCAGTGGCAGCTTTGGCTCCTGTGGCTCCCTCCACCCCGGAGGGGCAGTGTGGATCTGGGTGTAGAGCAGAGACTTCTCCAGCCCAGCTGGGGTGGGAGCAGCACAGCTCTGATATCAGGCTGTTGGGATTTGCTTCTGGGTGGATCCCTTTAAAACCACTAGAGCCAGTGCTCATGCAAACATCAGCTTTTCCAAAGCAAATGCAATCGGCTTATCCAGCCCTGTCATCCCAGCCTCAGCATCCCTTCCGGCTCACGGCTTTGACACCGGGAGCTTCTGCAAACGGGGAATTGGATGCTGGAGCCAGCAGGACTCAGCAGGATTTCCCCAGTTTCTGCTGGGCTGAGGTCAAAAATAGAATCATGAAGAAAACCTTAGAGATAAAATGCCCAGCCTATTCCTCTTACAAATGTACACCTCAGCAGCTGTTTAACTCTGTATTGCTGCAGAAGAACTTTTGCTGGGGCTGCCCTGGGCATGGACTATTCAGCCTGGTTTACATCAGCCCAAGGTGCCCGTAGTCCCAAAATCTGTGTATCCCCCAAATCCCAGCCCTTGGAGCTGGAGGGGTGGATGGGACCCCGTGGTTGTCTCCCTGCTCTGTCTCTGGGCTGCCTGGATGAGGGATCACCCACCTTTGAGCTTTGCCCAGGCACGTGCAGAGCCAACATCCCAAACCTCCCCTGGGGAAACACCCTGGGGACCTGCCTCTGGCTGAAACGTGGGTGCAGCAATGGGGTGCAGAGCACCTGTGGGCGGGAAACAGCCCACAGCACGGATCCACAGCCTCCCTCTGGTCTGCCTGGCCCTGACCCTGCCTGCTGCTGCCCTTGAGCTGCTCTTGGGCTGCTCAGTGCTGGTATCAGGTAAGAAAACAAGCAGATAAAGCAGGCGGGATCCCAGCCGTGCCAGAAAACACCCACCTCTGTTACAATAAAAACACCAGCAAGCCAATTATTTTTTCCCAGATATACACAGAGATTAGACTGCCTTAACGAGGCAGTAAAACACTTCAATAGCTCTCCTTGCTTGTTATTAAAATGTCCCCTGGGCTTTCCCTTCCCTGCGTGCAGCTCAGCTCTGAAAGGGCCTGTCCCCAGAGCAATGCAGCCATTTAAGCAATTTCTGTTAGTTCCTGTGGGGAGGAGGCATGAAAATATCCTTTTCCCAGGGGAAAAAGAGCACGGTCCCCGTGCTGGGAAGGGAGGTGGCCAAACTCCGTGGCCTTTGGTCTGGCAGCCCTGTGGCCCCACACCACCCCGTGGGCTCACTGGCGTGGGGGGCATCACCGTGGGGTGACCCCAGGAGTGGGTGCAGGGGGTGTGTGGGTGCAAGCACAGCCTGTGGGGCTGATCACAGCGCCCCCACCCTCCTCTTATCTGGAGACTGATGCTCCCTGTTGACCCTTGTACTGTTCCCTGTGCAGCTCCCACACACCTCAGTTATCTCTTTCTGGGGAGCAGAGCGCTGCTTTTGTGCTGCCTGGCCCATTGCAGACAGGGTGGGACAGGAGAGGCCAACAGATGGGACAGGAAAGGCTAAGTGTAGCCCCCATGCCCTGCTCTCAGCACGCCCTGTTTTGGCAGTGGGGATGTTCTGATGGTTTCCTGGGCAAGGCTGAAGTGTTGGTGCTGGTCACAGCAAAGTGGTGATCCCCAGATCCCCAGGAAGAGTTTCATGATGCCAAAGCTGCCTCCAATTTAGGACAGTTGCATTCAGTCCTCTCCTTTGGGGCATGGTCCCCAGGCTGGCCCCATCTTCCAGCTCTCCTCCAGCCAGCACCCCTCACCCAGCCTGCTCCCCACAGTGCCCAGGAACCCCTAGTACTGGTTTAAATCAGCCCAGTGTAGGATTCCTGTGTCCTGAGTTTCCAGATGGCTTCCAGCTTTTCCTTCCTGCCCCAGGTTCACAGGTCTCCAAAGAACCTCCTTCAGGTTTTGTGCGAAGAGGAGAACAAGAGACATCCCCCTCCCTGTGCCTGTCTTCTGCTGAACCTCTACTACACCCTGGAGGAGCCATGCTGGGTAGGGGATGCTCTGCCCAGGGAAGCTCAGACACCAGGTGGAGTCTCCTGGTACCCTCCTGCCTCCTCTCCACCTTTGGGAAGCCCCTCCTGAGTTTCGTGGTGTCTGCAGCTGAGTGGCTGTGAGGCTGCTGGACAGGGGTGCAAAGTCAGAGCGTGAACCAGGAAGGAGCTGAGCCTCTGGGAAATGCCTCCCCAGGCTGTTTGTTCCCTGCCAGGGGCTGGCAGCAGGCCAGGCCTTTGCTTTGGAGAATAATCCGCTGGCTTTAAGCTTCCCAGCACTCCCTGGGAGTGAAAAACAAGTGTGACTGCCCAGGGCCTCGTGGGTGTGTGGGCATGGGTAAGTGACAAGGACAGGCTCAGGGCTTCATTCCCTGCCTGTTCCAGCCCAGCCAGGGGGCGGGGAGGAGGTGGTGGCACAGCTCTCCCTCCTGGGTGCTGGGCACCCACCCTGGCCCATCAGCATCCCTGATACTTCGCCTTCTTCCCACTTGCATCACCCATCGCTGGGCAAGAATCCCCCTGCAGCTCCAAGCAGGACTTGGATCTGGGGAGGTCCTGCTCAGTGCCACCCCAGGGGTGACAACCAAAACCTGTGTGTGCCCAGGAGATGAGTGTGCTCCTGCCACCAGCTCTGCCTCGGTCCCCAGCAGGGAGCAGAAAAATCTGAATTGCTCTTCTGAGAAATTAATCTTCTTTCTCTGTCTTAGTGCAGCCTGACCTAGAAGAACCACACACACCCCCCCACCCCACCCCCTGGGTTGTTTTTTCTTTCCTCTGTGGGGTGTTTAAAGGGAAAATTACAGCAGATGTATTGCAGAGAAACTGTGGGAGACAGGGGCTGGACCTGCAGCAGGGCAAAGTGGGCAGGCAGGGCTGGAATGGTTTGAGACAGGGTTTGCCAGGCTGCCCTCTCCTGCGAGACCCTCTGATCTGGGGTGGGTGGGCAGAGAAAATTTCATCTGCCCAGCTATGGGCAGTAAAACAGAAACAGTAAAAGGTCAAGAGGTGTGTTGGGTTCCTCCTGGCAGGGTGCAAAGTCGGGGGGACTTTTGGCTGGAGTGAAGTAAAAGCGGAGCTGCTGGAGAGAGAAATGGCAATGGGAATAAAGCAGCTGCAGTGCCCGTGCCCTCCCTTGGTGGCTGTGGGTGGGGACAGGGGCTGGAGCTGGGTGAAAGGACAGCACTGACCACCAGGACAGGGACAGGAGGTGAAATATGCCTCTCTCAGAACCTGCTCCTGCCCCACACCACACCTTCCACTGCCCCACTTCACATCCCTTTTCCTCAGTCCCCTTCATGCCCAGGGATGAAGCCTGGATGGCTCAAATGCCATCTGTGGCTCCACAGGCACAGGCTGGATGAGGGAAACCAGGCCCCCAGCACCAAAATGATCCTGACAAAATGCTGAAGCTCATGTCCTGGGGCTTACAACCAAGGAAAGGCTTCATCTACATTTAAAGCTCAGCAGCTGCCCTGTGAGGGACTCTACTCCTGGGCTGAAGGGCCAGGAGCCCCTTCCCTGCTCCCTCCCTGCCTCAGCTTCCCTTTTGTAAAGCTGGGGGAGATAGAAAGGAAAGAGACCCCCAGTCTTCCCTCATGCCCAATGATTTTCTTGAGGCTGTGCTGTGGGGTTGGTTCCTGTTCCACAAGTCTTGGAGGAGAGCAGGGAGGCCAGGCAGTTGTTCTGGTGCTCATCCATGTGTCTCTGTGTGCCTGTGCCTGTCCCTCCTTGTCAGAGAGCAGCCCCTGTGGCTGCCCCACACCTTGTGCAAAGGGCTCTTCAGACCAGAACCACCCCCAGCTGGGGTCTGTGCACTGGGAGAGAGGCAATGCTGCCAGCCAAAGGGTTTTGGGGCAGTATTTGGGCAGCAGCCCCCATTTTGGAGGCTCAGCCTGTGTCTCAGGGCAGGAGGTGCAGGCAGTGTGAGCAGCAGGGATTATGGCTGCTATAAAAAGCACCAGCATCTCTCGTCTCTGCTCCCTAAGGCGCTTAGGGGAGGAAGGAGGGAATTAAAGAGCAGCCTCCTGCACTGAAGAGGTGCAGGGATGGGAGCAGTCAGAATACCCAGGGACACTCATGGATCCTTTCCTCCTCAGCATCCCCAAAAATTCTCCTCTGGGCGAAGAAGCCCCTCCATGCCCTTCCTGGATCCCTGCTGTTGGATCACCAGAAACTTGTCCCCTGCTCAGAGATTGTGGGGAGCAAGGAGAGGGCTGAGGGGGACAGCAGAGCCTGGAGAGGGGGTCCTGGTGGGTGAGGAGAGCACACAAGGATGCTGTACCATTTGCACACCCCAAACAAAAACATGGAGCACTCCCCCATCCCCCCAGCCTCACTCATGGGCCTGGTCCTGTCCTGCCACCCAGCTTCAGAGGGCCTCTGAGGGTACTGGAGATGTCCTCCAAAATGCAGTCAGCTGCATGGGTGCATGGCTGGACAGAAAAACACTGAATTCTTGGAGGGACAGGGATTGCTGCAGCCATAAGCCATGCTCTGCTTCCAGTGTCTGGAGGCAAAACATCTCCATGGTCCTGGGACCCTCTGCCAGGCTCACAGTCAGCCTCAGAGCTCAGCACTGGTGTGGGCTCTGGTGACATGTTTGGGAACATAGCAGGGGGAAGGCAGGTGCCAGGTGATGGCAATGGCACAGGTTTGGGGGATGTGAAGGAAGGTGCTGTGGGAAGCAGCTGTCCTCTGGGGTGTTCCCCCGTTGGGGGCAGGTTCCAGTGGGGTCAGTTCCAAACGCAGCCACGGGGTCCTGCAGAGCTCTGGTGGCAGCCCTGGTTGCTGGCACTGACCAGGTGTGAGCCCACAGCTCAGGGCGGTGCTTGTGCTTCCCCTCCCATGGACACTGCAAACACCACCCGGTGCCTGGTCAGTCCTGGAGATGGGCACAGCACCGGGACTCCCCCCGGCAGTCCTGAGGGGCTTCAAAGAGGCTGAGGGGAGGGGGCTGAGGGCACTTCCTCGCCAGCCCCTTCCCAGAATGGCACAGTCTGGCGGTGCAGGTGGCCACAGGAGGGAGCTGGGCTCCTTCCTTCTGCTCCTGCTCTGAGGACAGCGGCCTCGGGTGGGTGACAGCCACGCCAGCCCTGAGTTGCTGCTTGGTGCAGGAGCATCTCCTGGGGTCAAAGCACGTCATCTAGGACCCCAAATGTCTCAGGAAGGGAGCAATAGCCAGGCTGGAGTGGAGGTGGCTGCCTCCATGCTCAGGGAAGCCTCCCCCTTATTTCCAGCAGCTGATGGCGTGATGGGGCTGCAGTGCAGATGAGTCACTGGGCTGTTCCTGAAGCCCTGGGGGGACCAGTTGTGCCCAGGGAGTGGCATGGGGGACCAGTCTGTGAGCAGTGCATGTCCCCATGGCAGGGAGCAGTCTGTGAGCAGTGCCAGTGTGACACAATGTCTCCCTGTCCCTCCTGAGTGTGGCCAGGGGCACCTGGCTGACCCTGATGTTCAGCCTGCCGATGCTGAAATAGCAGGGGAGCAAGCAAATCAGCCCCTCCCTGTACAAGCTCCTGTCCCCCAAGAATCTGCACCTTCCCAGTTTCCCCAGCCCACAGCCAGCTCTGGTGCTGCGACCTTCTTCCCAGGGGCTGACAGGATTGCTGGTGGGACCCCTCATGCTGCCGGGGCATCTCTGTCCAGCTCCCCTGCACAGCCCCAGCAGCACAGGGGAAGCCTGGCAGGTGCCACAGCAGCCGCTGCAAACCCAGGATTTAAAAACAAAGGCAGTAAAATGATGGTGGCAGAACAGTGCCTGATCGGAAATGGTTAATCACGGAGGAGGAGGTGTGAGGAACTGTCCTCCCGACAAAGCCCCAGCGTGGGACTGCTGCTAATGGCTCTCATTAAAGCCCTTGGAGCAGGAGTTTGAAACCACATCCATTTTCCTTAACCACTTTCAGAAGGGGAAAATGCTGTTCTGGCCCCTGCTATTTGTGGTGTGCTGGGTACTGCAGGCTGGGAAAAGGCAGGACTTGTCTCCCTGAAAGCAGAGGCAGAAGTCTGGACCACGGCCTTTTCTCAGGACTGGCTCTGTGGCACATCAGTATTACCTTTTTTTTTTAAGTTCAAGGAAGATGTGGAGAGTAAGGGGATCTTCATAAGGAAGAGGCACACGGAATGAGCTTGGTCCCAGTGCCTCCACTCTGCTATACAGGGAAATTATGGATCCTGATTTAAAACCCTTAGTGGGGTAAGAGCTGACCTTAAAATAGCAATGAAGCCATCAGGATGCTCCTTTTCCCACATGGTTTGGGAGCTTGCCCTGCAGGTTTGCTGTTGCTGGCTTCCTCTGAGCCCCTTAAACAGCGAGGAGAAGGGACCTGCCTGGAGTTACAAATGGTACAGAGTGTCTTTGGGCAGAGAGAGGGACAGTTTTGGTTGATGGTGCTCTGGCTGGGAAGAGGAAGGTGTCCAGGGAGAAGAGGGAGCTCTCCCTGCTTCGTGAATGCACGTGGGGCTGACCCCAGGACAGAGCCAGCACCCCTTGGGGTGGCAGGAAGTTTGGGGGTAATGGAAGAGGTGGTCATGCTGAGATAAATCTGAAGCATGCAGATATATAAAGGCTATTTTCCCCCATGAAGAGTTTGGATTGCATGCAGATGGGTCCCTATAATTCTCTCCAGCAACATTTCTCAGGAAAAGGGGTTGTACCTGGTCCCAAGAGGGCTGCTCCCTGTCAGGGGGTGCTGGGCTCAAGCAGAGATGTGGTGGAAGGAATGGGATGGGCCTGGCTTGGCTACAGGCATAGAGGAGTAAGGCTCCCTGGGAAGTTTGGGCTGTCACCCTGCTGTCCCAGAGGCACAGGACACACCTGCTGAAAAGGGCTGTGAGCTGGAGCTGCAAAACTAAAGGCAGGAGTGACAGCCCAAGCAGATCACCAATGTCCAAGCAGATCACCAATGTCCAAGCAGATCACCACTGTCCCGGGGGATTTGGCCCCTACCGACCTTTCTGTGCCTTTCTGCAGCTCCCAGCTCCCTGCTGTGTCCTGGGCCTGTCCCCAGAAATGCAGACACCCGCATTTCTCTGCAGCCTCCTCGTCTCCTTTGCCCTTTCCCCCACCCCAATCCCACGCCACGGGACAGCCGCTCGCCAAAGGACTGCCCAGCCCCTCTCCAGCTCATTGCTCTCGCAAGCCTTGTTTGGTGGGTGTATTTTGCATTTGCTTTTTCTTTTTTGCTATTCACAGGGAACAAAGAGGAGGTCACAAACCCAAGGGCAGATGTCAGGACAGGGCTGACAAGCCTGGGAGAAGGGGTGATGCCACCCACCCCGGCAAGGTCCTTAGAGGCTGGAATAACCGGGGGAAGAAGGGCTTTGCTGCACGGTGCCGGCTCTGCCCATCCCTTCCTCTCCCTGCCCGGTCCTGCAAGGCGGCTGCTGCTCTCTTTCACTGCTCCATCCCTGCTGTCCATCCCGCTGCTCCGTCCCTCCTGCTCCATCCCTGCTGTCCATCCCTGCTGTCTGTCCCGCTGCTCCATCCCGCCCGGCCCGGGCGTGGCCCCGGTCACGTCTGCTGCGGCAGGTGACAAGTCTCGCCGATGGCAATGACCACGTCCTGCGGCTGGCGGTCCCGGTGCCGCGGCGCCTCGGGCATCTCGCTCATCTCGTTCACACTGTTGCTGATGCAGTTGATGTCGCTCTTGTTGCTGTTGTCATCCGGGTTGGGGCCAAAGATCCAGTCTGGAGCGGGGAAAAGCACAAAACAAGCCCCTGGTTACCTCTGGCTGTTTGCAGAGTTCAAGGTGGCTCAAAAATTGCTGCCTCCTGCTGCACCCTGCCTCTAGCTCTGGGTGCTTACCCCTCCAGGAGTGTCCCTTGCCCACCCCTGCCCCTTCAGCTCCCTCCACTCCCCTTGTTCTGGGATCTCTGCTCTTCCCAGCTCTGGGCTGCTTTTCAGGCTGCTGGTTTCTGGAAGCCCTCCCGGCTTAGGCAGATGAAATCACCCTGTTAATCCCAAAAATGAGAGTGAAATGCCTCCAAAGTGAAGTGTGCATCTGGGGTCTCTAGCAATGTATTTCCTAAAGTGGGTTTTTGCTGTCAGACAGAGTAAACGATTAAATAACTATGTGACATCCAAATGGAGCTGGAGAAATGGCTGGGACATGGCTTTTCTGCCTTGAGAGTATATTACAGCCACACCAGGGCCTCAAACCCTCCGTGGCAGCTTTGGGGCTGTGCTTCTTGCTGGTCACCAGAGCACCAGGACCTGGCTCTGAGCTGATCCAGCCGCTGCTACAGCCCTGGGGGTGACTGATCCCCCTCCAAAATACAGTGTCACTGCTGGATGACAGTGTGACTGGAACATCCCCTGTGGCACAAGGGATTGCAGCTGAGTGAAAGCAGGTGGTGCTGCTTCCCAAACAGCTATCTTTTAAAAAATTTGGCTGTTTGGGCAGACAGAGGCTGTGCCCTGCTGAGGTGGGAAGGCAGCAGCTATGAGGATACCAAAGCTGGGGAAACTCAGGTTTTACTCTCTCTCAGGGGAGAGTAGCTCCAGGACATTGTGGCTGTGGGCAGTGGAACACCAGCACCCCTCTGCTTTAGCTCTGCCACCAAAATAAAGCAGAGGTGGCTATCAGGAGGCAGGCAAAAGGACCAGCCTGGTTTTGTTGTTCTTGAGGAACTCTGCTTCTGTGCCACTGGATCCCACAGAATACAGTTTCTCTCCTTGGTGGCATGGGGTATTTTCTGTCCTCACAGGACATTCCAGTTATGGCTCTTCAGGAGAGGACACAGGCTTCCTGATGGAGCAGGGACACAGAAATGCCATCCTAGTGACGTGATGTCTGTCTCATGGGCTGTGGAAAAATGTTTTGCAGCAAAACTGGGACTGAATGACAGCAAATGCCAGGGTGGGATGCCAGGTGTGAAGTGAATGGAAGATCTCATTTCCTGGCTCACCACTGGTGTGCAGACTTTTCTTCAGGTGTGAGCAGAGAGACAGGAATGACCTGTGGGCCTCTGTGTGCTCAATATGTGCACTGTAGGTCAAATTTTGGGCTTTTTTGAGAGTCACAAAGAAGTGTCTTTTTTTTTTTTTTTTTAACAAAAAAGCCAAAAGTTTTGTTCTTTTTGCAATGCAAAGGTTTTTGGGGAGCCCTGTGTCTGCCCTGAGTCCCAACCAGGACATTTAGCTTTCACTTGCATAACCCACAGCCCCCACCAGAGACTGGGCTCCCCATCACAACCCTTCCCCAAGGAAGATCAGCCAAGCCCAGAAGGTTCATTTAGGGATTTTTTCCTTTATAGCTTTGATTTTGCTTGGCTTTACTGTGTTTAGACTAAAGGTCAAACACTCCACCACCTTCTTACTGGTCTGGCCCTGTCTGCTCCATCCCAGACAGAGCCTCTTGCCCCTAAGACCTTGCAGGCTCCTCCAGCCCCCACACAGCTGCTTGCTGAGAGGAGAATCCGAAGGCAGTAACAAGATTGCCTCCTACAAATACTATTAAAGTTCTCAGCTTGCTTTCCTTGACGTCAGCCATAAAACACCAGTGGGAGCAGCAGGGAAGAAGGGGAATAACGTGTAGAAAAAGGGGTGATGGGTCCTGAAATATCCCCAGAGCCACTGGATAAGGATTGCTGTGTGCAACAGGAAGCAAAGAGCATTGCATGCCTGTGAGTAGGGGTAAGTGGCATTTGGTGGCCAGATGATGAACCCCTGGTGACATTTACGGGCAGAAGAAGAAGCAAGAGCTGGACGAGGCACTGCGGTAAAGGCAGAAATGCAGGGGATGGGTGTTTTGGGAGAGCACCAAGGGCACAAGAAGAAGCCATTTGCATGGGAAAAGTGTCACAGTGCATTGTCACCAAAGGGGATGTGGCTGGCCAGGGTGCCCGGGGAAGGTGGCTCATGTGAGGCTGCTGCAGTCTAACCCCTGGGTAAGAGCAGGCTGGATTGTATGCCCTAATCCGAACCACTGCTTCCCTGGGAATTATTTCTGGAGCCTGCTGGATCTAATTACCCAGTAATCTGCAGGAAGATGTAATTAGGCTGTCATTAGAGGGTATTTACTGCGATGCCTTTATGATTTGACTGTGTAAGTAAGGAGTGAAGTAATTACACAATTACATGTTATTTGTGGCCATTTATGGCCTGTAACTTCAGCGTGTTGCCATGTGTGGAAGAGGGGAGCAAGGCCCCGTGGAGCTGGCAGAGGATCTCCTGCCAGCAGGACCCTGGAGAAACAACCATAAAAATGTCAGTGCCCTCACGCCCCCTCCAGCCACCGCCAGCTCCGTCCCAGCCAAGCTTGATCCTCCCCAGTTTCTCCCTCTGGCTCTTCTCTGTGTGTGGTTGAGGAACCAAGGTCTCCCAGGGTCACCCATGGCATGTCTGGGGAGGGATAAAGGAGAAGAGAGAGGAGACCTGCACATCCTTGGCGTCAATGGGATTAAACCTCGCTCTGAGGCGGAAGGAACTTTGCAGGGGATGGGAGGCACAGGCTCACGTCATGCACCAGCACAGGCTGGAAATCCTGGATAATGAACCCTGCAGGGGGGTGTCATCAGCTAATGGGGGTGGCCAAGGCCTGGGAGCCAGGGGTGGTGGTGTCCGGCTGAAGGGAGCTGCAGCCCTCAGCACCATGGCAGGTATTTCTCTCTCCATCCCTTACAGCTGGCAGGGGGGATACATGAGCCACAAAAAGTAGACACAGCGAGGAAAACGAAATCCTTTTTTGGATCTAAGTCCACATGTGGATTCACACAGCCAGAACGTGAGCAAAGTTAGGCTGAACCTAATGACACCTAATGGACCTGGGACAGATGAGGGCAGAGCTGGGGCGAGCAGGGATCACACAGTGTGCTCCTGGGGCAGTGGCACGTCCACACCCAGGACAGTCACACTTTGGAGATGAGAAAAGGCATTGCCTGCCCCTACCCAGCCACTGGAAGGAGCTCAGAACACATGCTGCAAAATCCAGGGCATGCACACGGGTGTGTATGTGAAGGTCTTGGATAAAAGAGAGGGACAAAGTGACTTTCTCAGCCAGGCTGGGGAGCAGTATCTAACCCAGAGACACCTCGTTCTGCTCATCAGGTGCTGCCAAGGCTCAGCATGCCTGCTGGGGTCTGCAGGGCCAGTGGAGAGGTGGGAAGTGCAGAGGCAGGGTGAGATCGATAGGGAGTGATTGATCCAAAGCAGCTGGAGAGAGGAGATAGAGCAGACTGCGCAAATCAGGAGCTGTGGAACAGCAACTCTGTTATTATTATTATTATCCCCAAGTTGCAGAGTGATGTGGCACAAAATGCCCCTGCACCTCCCTGACTCCATCCAAGTCTTCAAGAGTACCCCTGGAAGCAGGACCCCTGGGATATGCTGTATTTTGGGGGACACTGGGGTCACCCAGATGTCACAGCAGCATGTCAGCAGCACAAGGGCTAGTCCTTGCTCAGAAACCCCTGACGGTGCAGGCAGCAGGGAGCAGCCTCCTGTTGTCTGGGTGCAGAGGGGCACAGGGTTGCCCTGTGCCCGGTGTCACCCCAAGGAGGTGGCCCTGTCACCTGCATTCATTGGTGACAGGGTAGAATGTCTATGAGGCACTTCAGCTGCTGAAAAAGAGACATGCCAAGCAGAAGGAGGTGGGAGGAGGGGCTGAAATTTAAACACAGCCTCATGAGTGAGACATTCGCAGTCCCTGTAGAGATGGAAACAGGAAAGGAAGGGGCAACATGTTCGATGAACAATCAAACTCGTGCTCTAGTTTTTGCTTTAAATGGAGCTGGGTGTGAAAGCAGCTGCTAAAAAAGCTCTTTTCCCATCAGCAGGAGCAGAAGCATCTCTTTCTTTGAAACAAGTCCTGACCCAGCAACCACATTGTGCTCTGCACCAAGGCAGGGCCAGCTCTGGCCGGAGCATTCCTGATGGGCATGAGTTCAAGGGCATCCCTCATCTCTCTGACATGATACAGCAGTTGCAGCTGGACATCGAATCTGTCTCATTTGCAGGACAGACTCTACTTATCCATTAGCAAAATCAGCAGAAAACTCCCAGGTTTGTTCTGATGGAAAATCTATGTCTGCGCCTGGCAACAGTGATTTGTTAGAAGCCCCCTTTTCTCCTTCAGATTCACTTCTTTGTAAATTAATTTGATGTTGGGGTTTGTTGTCCCTTCCCTGTTCTGCAGAAATTTCTCAGCTTTGCTTTGCTGGCTGAGTCAAAATTGTCCTGCACCCCAAACAGCATGAGCACTCTGCTTTGCTGATGGACAGGTAAGGACACTGTTCCTCTGCAGAGCTGTCACCAGCATGAAGCATCTGGTGGGAAAATGGTGACATGGAAAAGGCATTCAATTAATTATGATATTCTCTTTAAAACAGCTTCTCTGCACCAGAGCAGCCCTGGACCAAGCCTGTATTTAATCCCAGTCCCATCCATCAGGCAGCTCCAGAGAATGGTCTCTGAGAGGAGGTGACCCAGGTGTGGTAGGTGGGAGGCAGGCATGCTCCTGGGGGTGGATATTTGCTGTCCATATCTTCCAGAGGGAGAGTGACCAGAGGGTGAGGAGCCCTGCTTGGTCTCAGCTGAAGGAAGACCAGTGCCTGCACAGCAGACAGAGACAGCCCTCACCCCGAGGACCTGACACAGCCCATCCCTGCTCCACACACGGCAGGAATGGGAAGGCTGCTGTGGGACAGCACATCCCTGAGGCTTGGTGGATACCTGGCAGTGTGTGCTGGAAGCCATCCCTCTCCTCCAGCTCTGAGCTCCAAAGGTTTGGCTGCAAAGGCAGCTGTCCTGGACTGGGCCCTTTTTGCAGGGGGCCTCTGTGGCTCATTGTCCTGCCAGCAGCCCCAGCCTGTGAGTGGGAGTGATGAATGATCCTACAGCAGCCACTGCTTCCCTGAACAACACCCAAGGCATTCCTGATGCACCCCCATGCTCCAGAAGGGAAACAGGCAGGGGATCACTGTCAGAGATGGGTTAGCACCGAGGTGGGAAAGCAGAAGGGAACCTGACGTGGTTTCTTCCCACAACTTTGGGAGGCAAAGGAATTATCCTCAAAACAGAGCTTGAAAAGAAGATATGTAAGTCCTCTCTGATGGGCCTAAGACTGTCTGCAATCCCTGCCGTGGGCTGAATTACCCTCAGAGCCCTGTGGTTCTGTGTGGAGCAATTAAAAGTGGATCCCGTGTCCCTGCAGGATCACCCAGCAGCTATTTTCAGCAATGCTACATTCACAAAGTTTCTTTGTTCAAGGAGACCATTTCCTAAAGAAGCCTGAAATGTGGCGGTTGGAGATAAGGCTGAAAAATAAAAATATGGCTGGTGGGTCAAAAGGGCAGGGAAAAGAAAGACCCTGCTCCAAGGATGGCATAGGGTTTTGAGCAGTCCCAAAGCCATTGACCATCGAAGTCCTGCCCGTGTCAGTGAACCTGCCCTGCCTTGCCCCAGCTGGGAACCTGCCTTGGGCCCATTCTGAGGGAAGAGTTCCCTCCAAGGTCTCCTCTGGAGATCAGCAGCCCAGAGGAGACCTTGGCTGAACCGGGTGACACCAGCCAAGGTCTCCCTGCAAGGCGCTGCTCCCACGCAAACCACCAGACCCTTCCCGTGCGCTTCCCGTGCAGGAGCGAGATGCTCTCCCCTTTCCCGGCGACCACACGCGTGCTGTCTCCATGGCAACAGCTTTGTTTCCAGTCAAACTTTTTATTTTTTCCCCCTTTTCCTCCCTTCTTTTTTTCCCCAATGTTTAAATAAGAGCGATATTCAGCGAGCTGAGGGGTTCGGAGGAGGGAGGGCGGGCTGATTCCCGAGGATTGCAGTAATTAGGCGCCTCGTACGCTGGTGACAGCCTTGTCATTTGCCAAGCCAGCTCTTCGCCGCAGCGCCGGCTCTGGCAGCTCTCCAGCGCTCCCGAGTTAAGCAGCTTTCCAAACGCTCCGACCCAATTTGCCTTGAGTGCTGGTGGGCTCTGAGCTGTGCTCACGCAGGAGCCTTCCTCCCACCCTCCTCGGGGGGCTCGCGTCCAACCCCAGGCAGAGACTTCCGATGAGTTTTGGGAAAGGCAAACGTGAGACTTGGTCAGCTCAGAGCAAGCAGGAGGGACTGGAGAGAAATTGAGGTGTTTGGGGCTCTCCTTGGCCAGGTCTCTCCAGGAAGAGCTGGAGAGGGGCTCTTTCAGAGCCCCTCCTTTCCATATCCAGGTGCTCTGCCTTCCTACTCTCCAACAACGCATCTTTCCTCCTTCTCCAATGCAGCCTCCCATTTTCCACTCCTCCCCAGCCCACTGGGCATCACAGCAGTGTCCATGTCCCCCTGGGGATGCCTAGGCAAGCTCTAAGTGATTTTTTAAAAAGCATCTGCAAGAGAGGTGTCGGTGTCTCAAATACTCGTTTAGATTTCGCAGGGAAAAAACCTTGGCAGCATCCCGAGAACCCCTCCACCATCCGAAACTGAGCCCAGGACCTGCTTCTCATTGTTTCTGCTAGTGCAGGGGGCTGGGTGATGCTTTGACTCCCCAAGCCGTGTCCGACAAGCTGTTATTGAGGAGTCATAATCATCCCTGATGCCTCCGAGTGACTGTTTAAAGCAGCGATTAACTATTCCCACTTTAATCTCCCTGAAACAGGCTCCAGCCCTTTGGCATCTTATTTCCATCTCTCCCTGTATATTTCTGAACATGATTAGTGCAGAAACGCTGATAGCAGAGGCTGGAGCTGCTGCCGAGTATATAAATCCAGGCATTGTGTTAAGGGAGCTAATAGAGCAGCTTCTTATTTACTGTCCCTTGGTCTCTCTGTCCTGTCCCTGAAGTAATTTTATGCAAACTCATTCAGACGAAACCTTCTCTTTAAAGGCTGTTCCTTGGCAGTGTTAACAAACATGGTCTCGTCCGCTCTCCTCTGAGGACTGGTTCATTTTGGGTGTATAAACTGTGGGAAGATGGGCCTGGAGTGCTAACTAGGATGAGCTGGAGGCAGCCTTCAGCACTGAGAGGTGCTGCTGGAGTTTGGGAAATGCCTTCTCCTCTCTGCCTGCAGCGGGGAGGAAGCTCACATCTGGATTTCTGACCCTAACTTGGAGAGATATTACCTCCACCTGGGGCAGGGAGGGTGCTTTGCCCTCAGCAAGGGGTGTTAAACTGGGAAAAGTTGAAAAAGGAAGCGGGCAGACCCCAGTGGTGTCCCTGTGCTTGTCCAGCCCCTGGGATGGCCATGGTGCTGTGAAAAGCTGTGGAAGTCCCTTTGCAAAGGGCTTCGCAAGAGAAGGGGCACCCTGCTGGCCTGGTCCCACACAGAGGCTGAAGTTAAAGGTCACCAGGGAACACTGGTGCCCAGTTGAAAGCAGCACATGTGGGGCCCAGGCACTGCAGCTGCAGCCCCCTCTGTGCCTGGCATTTCTGTGATTCTGCCCTGCCTTGCAGCACCCACCCAAAGGGTGGTTTTGAGCACCCACATCTGGGCTCTCCTGCATCGGGGACCACAGCAATGGGGGCAGGGGTGTCTGCTCTGCAGGGGCACCGGCAGTGGACTGGCCCCTGCCTCGGGGGAGTTTCTAACCTGCCTGACCTGGCTTTGAGCATCTTGGGGCAGCAGTGGGTGTATTTTTAGGTGCTGTCCCCACTGCCTATCTTTGTGGGGAAGGCAGCACTAAATCAGACTAGTGGCAGAGCCAGGTGATGTTATAGCCCCAGAAAGCTTCTGATTAAGTGTTAAATTTAACACTTTAAGACAATATCTCCGTTCCCTTCCATCTGGAGCAAAGAGGAACTCCTCAGCAGCAGCTCCCTGCCATTTTCCAGGCTCAGCCTCATGTGGGACCCCAAATGCTGCTCCCTGCCAGGATGTTTGACCTTTCTTGTCCCAAATAACTCCTCTCTAAATCCCTGTGTCCTGGATCTGGTGCCCTTGCCTGGTCATGACCCTCTGCCCAAAGGACTTGGCATGTCTTCCCCTCAGCAAGGCAGGGGTGCTGTCCACCCACAGCAGTGGCTGGAGTTCTGGCTGCTGTGTGTCTCCTGTGTCCCAGGAGCAGGGAGATAAAGCGGAATCATGAATGAACACGTGGATTTTGTTCCAGATGAGTGTGATCTCCCTCCCCCTGCAGAGATGGAGCCTGCAGGGCTTCAGCCCTGACTTGGGGCCAGGCTCAAAGCAAGGCTGTACAAAGGCATTTCAGCCTCACTTCCCTGTGCAATGCACTGTTCCCAGAGCTTTTGGGGGATGTGCACATCTGCAGGAGCCAGGAGCTTAAATCCTCTGGAGATCCCTTCTGGCTCCCTATCCAAGCTGGAAAACTGTCTCCAGCATGCTGAAGCAAGGCCCTGACCCCCAAAAGAGCACGATGGCAGTCAGGGTGTAGGGGCCAAAAGTACCAGAGATTCAGATGGGAATTGGGCACATTCGCACTCCCCAGCAGGACCAGCCTTACAAATTATGGGGCAAAGAGCTAGAGTATCACTGAGGGATCGTCATAAGCAGCCAAGCACCTCTGCCTGCACCCTGCCTGACCACAGCATCCAGCAGTGTTTGTGCCCTTGGTCCTGATGGCAAGGGACAGTGTTCGTCAGCAACAGGATGAAACCAAAGAGGAGGAAGCCAAATCTCAAAAAAAATGCACCCTCTTTGGGCTGTCATTGCGTGGATTTATTGCAGGGGCTGTGACGGCTGTTGTAAGGCACCAAGGGAACCAGACTGCTGAGCTGTGTTTCCTAGGAGTTTGTGGACTCACTGGTGCCTAATAACGGGTTAAGCTCATATGGCAGATTTTCTTTCACTATGCACTAGTGGGTTGTTATCATCCTGTGCTCAGGTAGCTGTTGCCATGAAACTTTTCATGTTGGAGACCTCCAATCCAAGCTCAGCTGAAACTGGCCAAGGGATTTTACACTCATTTGGCAACACAGACTCACGCACACACATCTATACCCACGCACA
This sequence comes from Prinia subflava, assembly GCF_021018805.1. Classification (NCBI taxonomy): domain Eukaryota; kingdom Metazoa; phylum Chordata; class Aves; order Passeriformes; family Cisticolidae; genus Prinia; species Prinia subflava. The sequence continues at coordinate 8,813,944 of NC_086256.1, read as the reverse complement.
CAGGCACAAGATCTGCTCCTTTAGGAAGGGGGCTAAACCCAAGGGTTTTCTCTGGGAAAATGGTCAACACAAAACTCAACTTGGAGAACCCAGCACATTAAATAAACTAACACGCTTGCAAATGGGGCTTGGTCTAAAGCCCACCCAAATCAAAGGAGAGACGCGAGGCAGCATGTCCAGGCTTGGCACCAGGTTCTTTTTGGCCACAAGCACACAGGGCGTGAAGCCCACACTCACCTACAAAGTCGTAAATGAGGTCCTTGATGAGATGCCCGACGATGGCGTACGCCACTGCCACCACCACCAGCGCTGCCATGAGAAGGTAGAGGACAGCCTTGGGCAGGGGGATGGCGTCTCGAGGAGGGGGTTTGTACTCCTTGTAGAGCTGGTCATTGTCCGAGTATGAGTACTGGAACAAGTGGTCCAGGCCGGCTGTGAAGTTGCTGGAGTTCATGGACTGGCTGTTGGACAGGTAGTTGTCCTGCTCGGGGTCCTGGAGGACACTCACCACCGAGCTGGTGGTGGCTTCCACTTGCTGTACCAAGTTCAGAGTCTTGTTAACGCTGGGGAGGATTTGGGAAAGGAAAGTGCTCCAATCTTTGATGGCACTGATGTTGCAAATAATCATAATTGCAATGAGGAAAGAGGTCTCCAAGCTCAAGAGACTTAAAAGGGAGAGAAAGAGGTGAGAATTGCTGTGCTTACACCAAACCATGTACTGCAAAGCGGGCAGAGAAGGTCTGGACGGGGTGCATTTCTCATTTGCAAATTCTTACATGATCCGGTAGGGATGCATCTGTGGTACCTCGATCTCACTCCTGGAAATGCCCGCAGAAAACCCCTATGGACATGAAGTTCCTTAGGAAAAAGTAGATGCCGGAATGATTTTGACCGATATCATTTTTGTTCATCAGCCACCTCTCCCTTATGCTACTCACTGATGAGAACCGGAGAGACAGGATCCTGCAGATATTTTCAGTCATCTGGAAAAGAAAGATTAATTGCCCTTCTCCAGCTTTTTATTTTCAGAGGCGATGGTCCTTGGAGAAACAGAAATCCCCGCTTGGCCGTGCCCCAGGCTCGGTCAGGCGCAAGGTGTGCGGTGCGGTCCTGACTCTCCCGTTCGCGCTGCCCACGGCGTTGGCAGAGGAGAAAAATGTTCAGACCCCACAAAGTTCAGCTGCTCCCGGTGTGTGACGGGGCCGCCGGAGCGCAGCTCCTGGCCATTCCAGCTCGGCTTTCACCAACTTCTTTTACCTGCATCTCCCGATCGATTCCTTTAAAAACAGAACCAAGTCAGAGACAAGGAGCACGCCGGCAGAGAGCCCAGCACCCGCTCCCCAGCCCAGCCCAGAAGCGGCCGGTCTCGGGTGTTTTACCTTAAAGACTTTGCCAAGCGAACCGATCCTCTCGCCTGATGCTCCAGCTCGTTGTGTTCAGGCTGAGCTCCCCGCGGAGCTCCCCGCACGCAGCCGCCGGTGCCGATCCGGTGCCGCTGCCCGGTGCTGCTGCCCGCGTGTGTGTGTGTGTGTGTGTGTGCACACTCCTCCCCGCTCTCTTCCCTGCTGTCCCTCCACCCTGCCGGCCCTGGGCAGCCTCCCGGCTCCGGCAGCGAGCGGGATTAGCTGCCGGGAGGCTGGCTCCGAAACTCCTGAGCGTGCTGCGAAGCAGGCGATGCGTGGCGGGAGCGCAGGCTCAGCCTCCGCCGCTGCTCCCCGCGGAGTTAATCCTTCCCATGGCAAAAGATGAGCTTTGATCCGTCTGCTGGATGTTCCCGGGGAGGTGCAGGGGGAGGTGGGCAGCAGCCGGAGCGCTCGCCTGGGTACTCCAGGTCCAGCCGAGTTCAGCCTTTGTGTGGGTGCCGCCGGCAGGGAGGAATCACATCGCGGGCGCTGCCGGGAGCGGGGAGGACATCACCGATCCCCCCGGCAGCATCCCGCACGAGTGATGCTCCCCGCAGCCCCGCGCTCCGCCCGGCAGCCTCCGCCCGGCAAAGTCTGGCAGTGGAGGGATGACTGGTTTGCAGAAAGCACGGAGGGTTTGAGGCTGGGCTCCCTCACCGTCTCCCCTCCCTGCTAAAGTGTCTGTGCCGACTGGTAAGAGCCAGCCTGTCCTTGGGCACCTTGATAATGGTCTTAAACTGGTACAAATAACATCTCCTCATCTGCTTTGGCGGGGGGATCTCTGGGATCACTGAGTTGCTGGCTCGGTTTGAACGCAGTGGGACACATTTAAAGAGGAGGAAGAGGGAATCTTAGAGAAGGGGAATTCGTCTTTGTATATTTGGAGGTAAAAATAAACCACTGCCCACCCCCCTGGTTGTTTTGTTGGTTTTTTGTTTTTTGTTTTTTTTAAGAAACAGCTCTCACAAGGGCAAGGAAATCACCATATTAGGCCTGAAAGCAGCCAAGTGGAGCTTCTGAGAAAGAATAGCAAAATATTAACTTTGTGTGTGTCTTTGTTACCAGCCAGCAGCAATCCTACCAGCTGTGCCTGGGTTTGGAAGAGTATAGAATAAAATGGCAACATCTCCTGTACAATAACATCACCATGGTTAGGGTTGGTGATGGACAGATTGTACCATCCCAGGAGCAAAGAAAATGTGGAGGAAAAAGCTTTTCTGTCCTCCCTGGAATGTGCACGGACCATGTCACAGTCACTTCTGGTGCCCAGGACCATTGAAGAGCATCCTAAAATTTCTTCTCAGAAGTGAAGGAGCTGTGACTGGTTACAGAAAGATATCTGGGCAGCTGCCATGGGATAAGTCCTGATGTCCCCCTGCCCCAGCAGCTTGATGTCCAGAGCTGGAGCTGCTACTCTGCCTCCAGAGCACAAAGCTGCAGAGATGCTTTGAGAGCCAGGGCAGGAGTCAGGAGCTAAGGGCAAATGGCTCCTCTGTCAGATTCTCAGTCCTCCCACACCAGATTTTATCCTTCCACGATGGAAAATATGGCAAGATTATTTTTTTATAAGAACTCTTCAATGTGAAGGGAGTTTTGGGCTCTGTGCAGGGGTGGCACAGTGCAGTCTGGCTTTGCTCTGCTCAGAGGCACATGCTTTGCCTGGGGCTCTTAGGAGGAAAGAACAACCCCCAGGACATGGCCACCGGTCGCTGTGGACCAAAGCTGCTCCAAAGCTGTACTTTCACCAGAGCTGTTTGGTGTTAGCAGTTGCCATGGCACCAGTGCATCAACCTGAGGGAACAGGAGCGCATCTGGTCCAGGCTGGCCCATCCCTGTGCCTGGCTGTGGCTGTGACTGTCCCAGGCAGGCTCCCACCGTGTTGTACCCCTTTATTCCCAGGGGAGGGATTTGAGGCAAAGGGTTTGTAAAGGTGTGTGCACCTGAGGAGATTAATCAGGGCTGAGGGCAACAGAGACAGCTTTCTGTGTGCTTGGGGACAGCTGATGACAACAGCCCAGACCTCGCTCCAGTGGGACACAGGGCAACCCCCCCCAGTTTCCTAGATCTCCACTGAGTACTTGTGGGAAGAGGCTGGAAAAGCACTTGGGGAAGCTCTGAGTTCTGCTGCAGATACTGACTCCATTAAAGGGGCTTAGGGCAATGCCAAAAGGATACTCCCCCACCATTTGTATTTCCCTGTAGCAGAAATAAAGTTGTCTCCTTTCATTTTCATTAACACCCTTATCAATTCAAAGTGACTAAATAGATGCTTAACTGTTCATTATACACTCTCTGCATCTCCAGTCTGAAAGGGAGCCTTTATTTCCACAATTATGGTTTCCAACCCATTACAGAGGGAGAGAGCATGGAGAAATATACAAGTGTGGATTTTAATAACCCTATATTTCAATCTCTCTGTTATTAAAAAAAATGTTTGCATTTACTGTGATGGGGGGAAGATTAAAAGGATTGCCATGGATTCCACTTAGGGAACATTGCTAATGATTTCAATAAATCACTTTAAATAAAAATCACAATCTCCACAATTCCACCCAAATGCCATTTGGCAGAGGGGTTGATTATGGGAACAAAATGAATTTTGGAATTAGCTGCTTGTCCTAATGCAATTGGACAAATTAAATTTAGGGATACACACATATCCAATGACACATATATCTCATGCAGAGGAGCGGTGTTTTGGCCCCTGGGAAGAAGAACAAATAATGTTTTAGTGGGTCAAGACAGATCTTGTCCCTCATGATGGATGTTAAGTGTTTGTTACAGCTATTTCCTTAGCATTTTTATTTGATGGCTTACCCTCTGTGAAGCTACAGTCAAAGCACTGGTGCTTAATTTCCACCGAGGCAGGATCCAGCTGACCACTGGGACACAAGTTTGGTAATGGCTGTGTCCACGCAGAGCTGAAGAACCATTTTGACACATCACTAGCAATGCCTAGAGCAGACAGTCTGGATTCCTGTCTGTGGCTGGGACCAGATCCCAGGATCTCTGTGGAAGGTGGAGCCCAGGTTCTACACCTTATCTCGAGATCTGATGCTGCTCCCGGCTCCACTGATTGCTGTGTGTCCTCCGTTGTGACATGTGAGGGACAAAGAGACCACAGGCTGTGGATGTGGCAACACCTGTCAGGTGCAAACAGAGCTGTGGGGGTGGAGAGCAGAGCTGGAGTTTATTGCTGTGCACTGTGCCGTGGCTTGGGAAGGCTTTGTGTCTCTCCCTGGCTCAGAGCTGTGCAGAAGTTGGCCGAAAATGTAGTCAGGAGGTGCAGCTCCAGCAGCAACACCTCCATCTGTACTTTTGAGCGAGACATTTGTCTGCCCAAGGGTTGTTTTTATAGCCTGAAGGGTTTTTTGTGCCTCTTTTCTGCACTGGTTGCTGACTCCAAACCAGAGAAACCACTGTACCTGGTCAGAAGAACAGGTACACTGATTTACAACCTCATATGGCACAAGGTAAAACAGTCATCACAGGAGCCCCTCAAACCACTCACATTTTAGCTATGCAGGGTGACATTCCTACCCACGGGCTGGCTTGTGGGGAGTGCACAGCTCCTGTTCCAGCCCCTGCAGCCTTCCCCTGGACGAGGCATGCTGACCTTCACTCATCCCTGGACAGCCCAGGTGCTCTTCCCTGCCTCCCTGACTGGCTGTGCTCAGCTGCTGCACTACACCCCGGAGTAGAAACTTCATTTCTAAGCGAATTCCAGACCTGTACCAAAGTTTTGACAGCAACCTTCCAGCATGACAAGAAGTTGTGAAATTTAGGCTTATCCTGTATTCCCATTCCTGGCATTCATCTTGCCCAGCAATTTCTGCTTGAACAAAACAAACAAACAAGGAACAGCAGCAATTTTTAGCAGATGAATCAGAGTGAGCTATCTTTATCTATCTATATATAAAAATACCTTTTTAAAAACTTTTTTTGATGTTGTATTATTCATGTACCCAAAGCTGAAGAAGTCCAGATTATAATAATAATAGACATAATAAATATGCCATATTAAATGCAGTGCCTAGGAAGACTGTTCTCTATCTGCTGTCTCTGGTAAGCAAAGTAGGGTTTTAACTCTGCGTGTGGCACCATCTCATGGACGGCTTGGCTTATTCAAAAGACTTGAGAGGCTGAAGGCAAGCACAAAATTATCCAGCATGAAAAGCTTGCTTCATGAAAGAAAGGGAAACGTTTTCCAAATAAACAAATCCAGGGCAACAGGAATAGTTGCAGTGGAGATGAGGTGGGAAGAATGAATTACATGTTTTGTTTGCATCTCTAGAAAGTGCTGCTGGGCCAGAAAATAGGTAAAAATAGCTGAAAAGCATTTGTAGGGGTTATGTGTGGGTAAGACTGACACAAAGCAGAACAGGAAGGTCTCATCCCAACAGGTGGGAAAGTGCTGCTTTCCCACGTCTCTTTCCACTCACAGCTTTGCTGTCCTGAAATCCAGTGAGATGGTGAGCCAGGCTGTGTGTATCTGACACCTCCCAAAGCCTCTCAGAGAATCTGGAGGGAGAAGCTGGGAGATAGAAGCTTTTCTATCTTCTCTGCCATCTAAGCTGGATTTGTAGATCTAAAAGAGACCCCCTCACCTGCTGTTTCTTTCAAGCAAAATGGAGAAAAAACTGTATGGATGCAAACCTGTTGGAGTTTTCAGAGAGCTTGAAAGGGCAGGACTGAGGTGCCTGTGTATCTGCTGATATCTGGGCTTCAGGAGGAAACTTTAGGTGCCAACAGTGGTAGAGGAAAGGAAGAGGTGAAGGAATTGAGCAAGGCAAACAGGAAAATTTACCCCTTCCCTGAAATATCCCCCTCATTGCAGGCAGAGGTACAGGAGCAGAGACCTCCCCAGGTGCCAGTCCTCATTCCCCACAGACACACCCAGGAGGGGCTCTGCTGCCCATCCCTCACCAAGTCCTTGCTCCACTGTTTCCTCCTCCCAGAGCAGGACCTGTTTCTAACGAGTGACATGTAAAGTTATGCTGGTTTTTCAGGTGTGCAGAGAGAGCTGGGTAGGGTTGAGAAGCGCTGCTGGGTTGCCAGGCAGGTTACAAATGCACTCTGTGACTCCTGATTAATGTGCCACCTCACACGAGAGGTGATGCAGCGCTCTCTTCTGCATTGCAGATTGTGCTCCCGCCGTGCCCTTTCCCCAGCACCTTTCAGAACCCTCACCTGCTGTTTCCCAGGCACTCATTCAGCGTCTCACAGTGCATTCATTGCATGCCTGAGCCGTATGTTGCTGCCTGCCCAGGCTGTAATTGTGTCTGCAGACTGAGCCCAACCTCACAGGTAGGAAAACAGCCCCTGAGGCCACATCCTGCCCATCCCTGCCACAACAGGCACACACATTAAAGGAACTGATGGCAGAGGGGGACTGGAACATTTGCCTGTGTCCAGAGTGGGAGTGGGTGACACCTTTTCCTGTGCTCCAAAGCAATGTGTGCCCATGGTGGATCCCTGATGGGAACATCCAGCTACTGTGGGTGCTGGAATGGAGGAAAGAAGTGGGCACAGCCCTCCTGGATGGAAGGCTGACAACGGGTGAGAGAATCCCTTTTCTCCCTTCAGGTCTGACAAGGTCAGCCAACTCCTGGTGAACTGTAGGAGCCCTGGACTGAGTGACAGGAGCATGAGACAGCTCCAGTCTGGACTGAGCTCTGCTGCATCCCAGCAGGGGCATTGCCTCGAGCATCCCGTGGTGCTCCAGCTCCAGCAGCAGCGCTTCTCTTGTCAGCAGCAGGCAGCTGTGATTGGCAGTGGCAGCAAAACGCTTGATTACTTTGGGACAGGATAAACTCAGGAGCAGAACCAGGAAAAGAAAAAAATGTTTTCAACAAGTATGGAAACCACTTTTAACCCATGTGCAACCAGAGGTGGGATTGCATCCCTTCCATCTTTTTATTTGTGATGGAAGTTCTGCATGTTTGTTTTCTTTACCAATCTGCCTGCCTACTGCTACCAAAGAGTAATTTAGCCAGGGATATGTTCACTTGAAGTTTGAGTTGAATCCCCAGGAAAAATCTGAAATTAAGAGTGAAGGTGACATTCCTAATGAGCAGGGCAGGATTTTTTGGCATAGGCTGTTAACCACAAGGAGACAGAATCCTTTGACTCCTGCAAAAACAAAAACAGAAACAAAAACAAACAAAAAACCACCAAAAAACAAAAACCAAAACCCAACCAACCAAACAAAACAAAACCAACAAAAAACCACCCAAAACTCCTGACTTTACTGCTGTGAAGGTTCTAAATGTCTGCTAATGCTACATGAAATTGTCCACAGGACACCAAAGCTCTTGGGTTTTAAAATGTTGGTTGCATTGTGTGTTCTTCTGGCTGAACCTGCTGTTCCCCAGATGACGGAGGTTTCCCATCAGTGAGGAGCTTTGCAGTTTGTTCCTGCCCTTCAGTATCGAGTTATGGGTTTTCCTGGTGAATCCAGCTTGAGTCTTCTTCACTGCAATGGGAATCCACGTCTCTTTTCCATCAATCACCGTGATGTTTCCTTCTTCCCTGGAGCACTCTTTGATGCTCTTGATTGACAAAGCGATCTATAGATAAGTCTAAAATTACTTTACATGCTTTTTTTCTTTCATCAGAGAGAACAGCAAAAAACTAAGCCACGTCCACTGAGTCCATGCACATTCAGACAATTTGAGAAAAGCAGGTGAGTGATGGAACAGCAGTCCATGGTGATGCTGAGCTTCACTGACATTATTCCAAACCTTTTCTCCAGAACTGAACTCTGCTGAAGGTGACCTTGGGATCTGAACCGTGAGAGAGCCCAAATGCTGAGGTTTCTGTCTCAAAACCAGGTCTGTCTGTGGAGTTGTGCCCCAAGGAAAGGAAGCCTGACCCCAGCAGATAGACATCCTATAATTCCCATCCTAAGTTATGCCTGCTTTCAGTTACCCTGTGCAACTATTGCTTGCTCATGCCAAGAAAGCAGAACTCCCCCTTTCAACAGCTGAATAGCTGAATAGCACCCTGCTCCTCTGCACATCTCCTCCTATTCCCTGACCTGCCTTCCCTGCCCCGAGGCATCCTGCACACCGACTTTCTGTCCTCAGATTTGTTTTGCTGTCATGTTTTGTCTGTGCCAGCCTCTTGGCAGAGAGCAGCCCTTCATCCACCACTTGCATGATTTATAACCCTGCCAGCACCTCCAGGGCTTCCAGTCACCACATGGGTTAATGGCTGCTACCAGAAGACACTGCAGTTCTAGGCTTTCTTTAACAAGTGTCCAACATGCACCTGAAATGTAAGTGCTTTGTTTGATTATTCTTTGGTTCAGCTCGGTCCAAGGTCAAAGCCAAGAATAATACAGAGAAGCAATAGTAAAACACACAAAAGCCCTCTGCAAACTTCTCTGCAGGGCTCCAAAGCACAAGTGTATTTTTATTCTCCCTGTGGCTTTCAGAGGGAGGCTGGGAACAGCATCCCTGTGTCACAGATGGGGAGGCTGAGGTGCACGACAGCTGAGCACCAGAGCCCAAACTCATTCAAAACAGGGATTAAATTCTCCTTGGTTTCAGTTGACTTCAGTTCCCCTAAATTTAGGTGAGATGCCCAGTTTGTTCATGATAAACAAGCTTTCCTAACCAAAACCAAGGCTGTTTCTTTAATGCAGCAAAGTAGCAGTACTGGGAGGGAAGGAAGCATGGCAGTGGAACTGAGCTGCTGAGCCTGTGCGAGGAGGGAGAGGCAAATAGAGAGATCTCATATCTGAGACCCCAGCATTAATTCATATGTTGATGAATGCCATAAATTAGATTGCAATCAGTCTGCATTCTCCAGGGACCTATTCCATGTAACGAGGCAGAGCCAAGTCTGTTCCAAATCCAGAGAACTTCTGGAGACTCCGAGCGCGGTTCCTTCCTTCCCCACCCTCAATAAATAAATGATGTTGAAAAAGAGGAAGGTATTAGCTGTGAATGGATTTTAATTGACGCAATGGTAAATTCGTTTCATAATCTTTAATTAGCAGATATGCTTGCCGGAAGTGTAATTTACGGGAAACTTGCTCCTTTGCTTGGAAACCACTGGAATGTCCTGGTGATGGAACTGAAAAGGGGTCATGGTCTCTGTAAATAATGCAGGAAGGCCCAGGATAAAGGAATTTGTCTCTGAAATAGGCAGAGCAGGCAGATTCTGATCCTGGCTCCAGTCAAACCTCAGTCCAGCTTCCAGCTGCATCTGAGAATCAAGCAGGAAAAATGATTAATGTCAGATGATGGCTGGGTTTGATGGTCCGAGTCTGTGGTTATCCAACCCTCACACACACAGTCCCTCTCCAGCTCCTGACCTTATCCTGAACCTCACTGCTTCCTGCAAGCTGTGTCCCCTGTCCTTTTGTTTTTCTCATCTCCTGAGATCCTATGGATCCCCTCCTCCCTCCTCTGTCTTCCAGGAGCCTTGACCCACACAGGTCCCAGAATCCATCTCCTGGCACAGCTGACTTGGTGGAGGGGACTGGGAATTTTTCCAGAGCAGCCAAGAGAGCAGGCAACTGCTGAAACTACTCTTCCTTTCTCACTTCGGGACACATTCAAAACTCATCACTTTGGGAACAGGACAGGTCATGAAGGAACCCAAGAAAATTCTGAGGGCAAATTGTGAGTGGTTGAATGGGAGACATCCAGAGATCCCTTGCAGCCAATGTGCCTCTGAGCCTCTGAAACCAAATTACCCTGTCTGGAGCTCCCAGTGAAAGAAATGGCTGTGAGTCATGAGTGGTGATTAAGGACAGCTTTAGGTGCAGAGACTCAGAATAAAATCACAGTGCTCGCTTCTCTGCTTGTCTTCTCTCTGTTCATGCTCCACTTCTTGCCTGCTTATGCTGGGATGAAAGCAAGCTTCCTTTTATCTCAATTCCTAGCAGAGCCAGAGTTGTCCCAGCAAAGGGAATATGAGCCGGTTCTACTCCTGATGTCTGTTGACATGTTGCTATAAAAAGACCCCAATTATTAGGAGAAGAGAATGAGAAAGAAAAGATATTCTGCTTTTCCATGCTGAAAACTTCATGGGGTGTAATTGAGAGATCAAAACTACCTTGGCACATAATTGGTGCCAGCTGGGAAGAATTAGCTTGATGTGTGAATCCCATGTTGGGTTTGTTAAGCCAGTCGTGAGAAACCAAGTCCTTCCCTGGTAATCTGAACACACTTTGCAAGGAAGCCATGGGGAGAGCATACCCTGTGCCTTTTAATCAAGCATGGTCTTCATAGATGTGTGCAACACATCCCCTGTGCCTCAGTTTCTTCTTAATGGCACTGAATTTCTGGTGTAGAGCTCCTGGGGGGTGTGGGTGTGGTTGGAGGGGGGCATAGATCTTGGTATCTCATATCTGCACCCATGGCCAGCAGCCTCTGCCCACCTGGGCGTGGGCACAGGGAGTTATCCCAAAGCTGGGGAGTCCAGCAGGGACTGTGCTTGTGGGTCCCTGTCTGGAGGGAGATTTTCACTTGAGGTGCCATGGAGCATCCCTTGTAAGACCCAGGGATGGGCTGCTACAGGGAGGGGTAAGTCCAGCCTCCCTCATTCCCGTAAATAAAGGGAAAGAAGCAAAGCTGAAAAGAGACATCTTTCTGGACACAGCAGGGAGCTCCAGTTTTCTTTCCCCTTCATTAAATACTGTGTTTTCCTCTAATGAAGGGGCCATCCAGAGCAATAATGAAACTCTTCTCGCGTCGCAGTGCTTCAAATGCCATCTCCTCTTCCCGCGCTGAGAGGAACCCAGGCTTCGGCAGCTCCGAGGGTGGGCTCCTTGCTGCTGCCTTGCTGTGTCTCTAGCAAAATAAAAGCAAAATTAGTTCCCCTCCAAGAACTGCAAAGCACCCGTGCAGGGGGTTGTTTCATTCATCCCTTCTCCTCCTACATCAATAATGCCTTAATCTCCTTCCCGCTGGGCTCTGCCACGTGCTGCCTCGATGGAGAAGGGCAGCACGGTGCTCCTGCAGGGCTTTAGGGCTGCCTTTCCCACACACAGGCTGCTCTGCCACTATCCATGTCGCCCAGCAGGGAGTCACCACTGGGACACATAAATCTGACTGGTCTGTGCTTCACCTCAGGTCTTGGTTTGGGGTGTGTTTCTATAGGGCATGTCATCACCGGGATATTCCATCCCCGGGGATGAGGAAATCTCACATTCCCCAGGTTACCTTGGACCCCTGGGGATATCTGAGCACCCCAGGCCTTCACAGCATTAACAAGTGTCCCCTCTTCAAATATTAGGGGTGATTATGTCCCCTCAAAGCTGTAAGCATCCTCACTCCTGTTGGAGCTTCAGCAGCTAGTGCCTGCCTCCTGAGAGCGTTTGGGAGCTGCAGAAAATATGAACAAAAACAATGTGATGAGCCAGAGGGTGCTTCAGGAGGAATATGTGCCAGGTATCTCCTCAGCTCCAGGCATCCCATCAGCTGCAGGCGTTTGACCCTCAGATATTCTTGATTTTGCCCAGGATGGGGCAGCCCCTCTGCTGTGAGGATGGGCAGGGATGGCAGCAGATCCAGGAGTGACTGTGCAGACACAGCGGATGGCCTGTGAGTGTCTCCTCATCTATCATCAACACGAAGTTCAATTACAGCCTATTGGGGTTTTCTCGATTTGCCAGTTAATTAATAAAATCTGCATCGCAGATGAGTTCTATTTACATAAGAGCTGAAGGAGGCAAGTCTTCATCTTAATAGCAGTGAATATTCAGATGTCACATTAACTCATTGCTCTCTGCTTCAAATTTTTATTTACTTGGTTGTATTTTAAAGATACTCGGGATTTCCACTTTCCTATTGTGAAAGAGGCAGTAATGGCATGTTCGTTTTCTTCAGCCCTGGTTGTTTTATTGAAACAGCTTCCAATAAACTGCAAAATTGGTTCTGTGTGAAGGGAGGACCCCCTGGCTAGAATAAGAGGTGCCTGAAGGGACAGCAACAGAGACCTCTCATATCATGGAGAGTAGGCAGCTGTGAGGGAAGGATTGCTGCTCTTTCCTCGTAACTAGGTGTTTCTGAAAGCAGGCAAGCAGCAGATTTGATACAGACAGAAGCAAGTCCCTTTTGCATTTCCATGGAGTGTGACTGACAATGCATTGGTGGATGTTAAACCCCATAAGCTGAGTGTGGCTTTGAACTGATGAAGACCCTTAAACCACAGACCACCAAAGATGGGAAGAGTAGGCCAAGACCGCTTTTTAGGTGCTCTGTCTCCTTTGATTTCTTTGCAACTGCTGCAGCCACTGAACAAGCAGGGCTGGCCATTGGGCTAAGCCATAAAGACATTTCTACAGCAATTTTGCTGATAATTTGAAGAAAGGGCAACATGGGGCCCTTTGCTTCTACAGCTGCTGGGAATCAAACAGGTATGTCAGAGGAGAACAGTATGTAGGAACATCCTGAGTGGTGATAAGTTTTTATCTGCCTTCGCAGTTGTCACGAACAACATTTTAAGGTGACAATGCCACTAGCCAGCCCACTACATAGAGTAACACAGCCCAGGAGAGAGCTTTCCTTTGGATATAACCCACATCTGACCTTTGTCTGCTACTGCCTCAGCATTGTCCTTGTCTGATGAGCTTCTTGAAGGACTGAAGAATTAAGAGGTTGTGGCAGTGCCAAAAGAAATTAGGGAATGTGATTGGGAAGGAAACCTGGGAAATGAACCTTGCTTTTTAATCAACGTACCAAGCAAAGCAGGGCTAATCAGCATTAATCAAGTAGAGCACTGTTGTTAGATGGAGGCCCTGCTTTAGAATAGGGGGCTCTACAAATGACCCAGAAAAAGCAGGAGAGCCTTTCCAGCCAGAATTCCCTCGCCGAAGACAGTGATTGATCTGCTGATCATGTATTGATCTGCTTTCCAAAGTGCACAGCAGCTCAGGCTCCGCATCATTTCTCCTTTTTGCAACAGAAGTGCCTTGTGGCCTCCCCTGGAAGTGACTCACATGGCAGCAACCACCAGTCAGGCAATAAAACAGCATCCAGTGGGAGCGAGGCATTTTTGTTTTCATTATTCAGACAGCATGTGGGTGTGTGGCTCTGCCCCAGCAGCAGCTGTCATCTCATAGGCAGTGCCCACACTCTGCTGGAGCAGGAATTCCCTTGGAGAGCAGCCACCACCCCACAGAGATGCCCAGGTGGTGTGGGAGAGGCCGAACACAGCCATGCTGAAACCATTTCCCTCAGAGCTGCTTTCAGCTCAGCTCCTCCTGCGCCCAGGCTGGACACCTGCAACCTGAGCTGCAGCTGAACAGTGGGGACAGAAAGGAATCTCCTTTTACCGCCAGGGTGTGCAGACTGCCCAGAGGGGCCATGGTGGCCGTACCTACACAGATCTGGGAGAGCCAGGGCACTGTCCCGCAGTGCTGTGCCCTCTTCCACCATTAGCACGCTCCCAGTTAACACCCTCTGGCCAGTGACTGGGCCAGCTGTGGGGACAGGCAGGCCAGGACCTGTTCCATGGGGCAATATGGATGAAGTCACCCGGCTCTGAGGAGAGCTTTTGGCTTGACCCTCGGCTGTGGGCTGTACCGTGGCCACTGGCCAGTGACCAGAACCAGGCCTGGTTAATCTGGGGGCTCTTGTGCTGGATACTCTCCTCCTGCATAGTGAGAGCCATTGCCAGGTGAAACAGTGGAGAAACTGAGGCACAAACCAGTTAAAGGACTTGCCTGGAGTCAGTGGCAGAAGTAGGAGCTCAGGCTTTTGAGGATGTGTCACAACCCTCTTCACACCTAACAGGAACCTCCAAGAGTGGATTTCACCTTCTGAGGTAATATTCCATGCTGCCTTTCAGTGAGCGATGTGGATGCTACCTCTTCCACTTCCACAATTAATTGTTTACAAATGATTACTGTTGGTGCAGTTGAGCCTGGGCTCCAGATAAACCTGGAGGCTGAGCAGAGTGGGGAGGCTGAGACATGCTCTGCTTTCCAGATGAGGCAGCTGTAATTTTTGGAGCCCTTGTTTCATTCCATTAGGAAAATTCTCCCCCTGCCTTGCTGTCCCCGATGTCTGAAGTGCCAGGCATGAAAGCAAAGGCAAGTCAATCAGATGAGCAGAGGCCTACTGGAGATAATTGCTAGGCTCTCTCTCAGACAGCTGAGTCAGCTGGGGAGAGGAACATCATAGAAGTGATGTCACCAATTCCTCTGTGATCTCTTCTTCTTCCTGAGCAGAAATGGCCTGAAAAACAGCTTCTGAAGAAGCCATGGGGAAAAAACAAAGTTGGTCTTAAGGGAGTTGGGCAGATGGGCCCATCATCTGCCAGAGAGGAAGGGAGGGCTGTCTGGGCAGCGTGAGCAGCCATGGATGTGCTCAGGAGGCTTTTGCAAGGAATAGATGGGGAAGTCAAATTTGGGCTCTTTGCAGTGGAACACAGCAGGAGAATGAGCAGCAATGGACATCCTGTGGAACAGGGGAGGTTCAGGCTGGTTATTACATCCTTAGGTTATTATGTCCTTATAGATCCTTCTTAGGTTATATATACATCCTCCTTATACAACACAAACTTTTCGTGTGAGGGCAGTCAAGCAGTGGGACAGGTGCCCAGAAGGGCTGTGCAGTGTCAGTCTGTGGAGGATTTTAAGCCCCAAGCAGACAAAGCCCTGAACAACCTGGTCTCACCTCAGAGCTGACCTTGCTTGGGGCAGGAAGTTGGACCTAAAAGACCTCCTAAGCTCCCTTTCCTCTCAAATTATCCTGTGGCCTTAGGAACACACCTTTGTCAGTGCCTGAGGGGACAGGCAAAGAGGAGGTTCAGAGATTGAGGCCCAAAGAAAGCCCTTCCAGAAATATGGGAAGGTAAATACAGAGATGCCTTAACATGGAAAAGGGCTTTTATTCACCACTGGAGATTTCCAGGAACAGACTAGATGAATGTGGATCAGGCCCATGTGGGCAGACTTAATGTGACCTTGTGTGCCTTCAAATGTGAGCCTTGGTCTCTGAGGTGACATTCCTGGTCTCCTGCCATCCCAGCACCGAGCTGGACCCTCCTGAGGTTGTGCTGCTCCTCTGCCTTTCACCTTCAGCACTCTTGGGATCATGGGGATATCACACCTTTCTCAAACTCCCCTGGCCCCCTCTCCAGGTCTGCTGCCACCCTCCCCTGTTCTCCCCCTTCAAAATCAGCATTGTCACTGCCTTCTAGCAACATTCCCAGTATTCTGTAGGAATCTCCCTTTCCTTTCTTGACATTATCCTGGGTTCTTCCCAGGAATTTTCCTCATTTCTTTTCAGGAATTTCCACATTGCTTTTTAGAAATGTCCCAGCACATTTTTCAGGAATGCTGCATTGATGTCTAGCAATTTTGAAGCAATTTCAATAGAATTTTTTTTTCTTTCTAGAAATTTCTTCTTTTTTTTTTTTTTTTTCCCTGAATGTTCTGCAGTGCTTTTTGGGAACATATCATAAGTTTGCTCTGAATTTTCCAGCGTTTCCCTAAGTTTTCCCCAAGTTTTCTTTCTAAGAAGCTCCATGTTGCTTTCTGGAAAGTTCTCAGGTTGTTTTCCAGGAACTTTCTCCTAGCCTTCTAGGATTCTCCCCAGCTGCTTTCCAGGAATTTCATGTTTGACTTTAGAACTTCCCTGATGTTTTCTAGACATTTTACCACAGGAGTTACTTTCCAGAAATTTCTTCTCTGCTCCCTAAAAATGTCTCAGGATGTTTTCCAATAATTTTCCTTTTCCTGAAATTTCTCCTTTGATTTCTTTTGAATTTTATCAGGATGATTCCAAGGATTTTTTTTGGGGTTCCTTCCAAGGCATATCTCCATATGATTTCTAGAAATTCTCATGTTACTTTCCAGGATTTCTTATATTTCTTCCCAGAAACTTCCACATTGCTTGCCAGAAATTTCCCCTGTGCTTTTCTGTGTCAATGTTGTTTTCAAGCCATTTCTTGTTTTGCTTTCTAGAAATGTCCTCAAGTACGTATCAGGAACTTTGCAAATACTTTCTCAGTTTCTTCTAGAATTCTTTGTAGAAAAAAAAAATCTGTTTTCTAGGAAATTCTTTTCTTTCTAGGAATTTTTTCACGTCATAGGATTTTGCCTGTATGCTTTCTAGGAATTCTAAAAATCCCTTTTTGTTGTTTTACTAGATCCCTTCCTCCTTAACATGTCTTTTTGAGGCTGTTTTCCCAATACTGGAATGGGGAAGTGACAGCTCGATGGAGCCAACTTTCCTTTTTTTTCCTCTGCTAACTCTTGTGTGGAAGTGTGCTTGTGTACAACACACTGGGAACTATTTCCTGCCTGTGCTCTTGTCATCACTGCCTTTGTGGAGCCCTCAGAGATGCACACTTCTTTCTGCT
The DNA here is from genome assembly GCF_021018805.1 of Prinia subflava. Lineage (NCBI taxonomy): Eukaryota > Metazoa > Chordata > Aves > Passeriformes > Cisticolidae > Prinia > Prinia subflava. The sequence goes on along the minus strand of NC_086256.1, from coordinate 8,797,214 downwards.
ACTGCTGCCTTCCAGCCTCTCTCCTGTTCCTTGGTGAACACAGATCTGCTGCTTGCTTGGGAACCTGACAATGCCCAAAGCCCCTGGCAATAACTCAGGTGACACAGCAGCGTTTGTAAACGTGGTTCTTGGGGTTCCAAGCTGCTGCTGTGAAGAGCAACATCATCTTCTGCTCTGCCTTAGCAATTGAAGCAGTGCTGAGGGGGGTCTCCTCTTGCACACAAAGCAGAGGTGGTTATTTATCACTTCAGTCACGTCCAAGCTGCCCAGGCAGAGTGGTCACAAAACATGCTGGATCAGCAGTGTGGATGATGAGGGAACCACCAGTTCCTGTGCAGTAGGGTCCCATTAATCTCCCAAGGAGGTAATGTAGCTTCCATGTAATGCCTGAGGATGAAAGATGGGCTGGAGATTTTAAGCCATTAGTGAAATCCTGGTGTTATAAAAGGCAATAGCAGATGCCAGTGAGGAATACAGAACTCATCCTACAGTTTCAAACCTTTGATGTGATGGTGATTTAGTGAGTGACCTTGGTTATGACCTTGGTTTCCAACCAGCTTTGGGCCTTACATTTCTCTCTCCTTGTCTCTGTTTATGTCTAAAAGGTAGCAGATCTATTGAAGTGGAAACTTCTTTTTTTTTTGGGTAAAAAAAGAACAGCTTTGACAAATGTCTTGGTTTAAAAAAGAGCCCTCAAGTTCTTGAAAAGTCCCCCTTTGACAACCAAGATTTTTTGTTTTCTAATTTGAAACGCCCTTGTTCTCCAATTAAGGCTGATTATTAACAGCATGTTCAGAAGCTACCGAAACAAAACATTTTAATTGACCCAAACCAGGTGGCTTTATTTCTGTTTAGTTTCACAGGAGCTTGTGATTTTGATCTTCAGCTGGAACAGGAGGGAAAAAAGAAATCTCCAGGAGCTTTGTGAGGTAAACCCTTTTCCCAGGCTGCTCTTAGCACTAGTACGTGGAAGAAAGCCTCGTGCCTTTGCGTCTTTGCCTGTTGCTGGGCTCAGTAAAGCTCCCTCTCTTCCAGCTAAGTAAGAACAGCAGCTCTCAGCTGGCTCTTGTCTTGCAAGCAAAGGCACTCAGAGGTGACCCGAATGAAGCCTGTGCACACATCTCTTTCAGCTGCTCTGCTGGCAGGTGACATCTCCCAGCGTAGCAGGCAGGTATGCGGAAGAAACCGTGTTACCCCCTGAAAGGTTCCTAACCTGGGTCTCTGAGGTTGCTGTTGCTGTTTCCTCTGTGGGAAAAAGAGATAAAAGCCTGTCTTGCCCTTCCCCCTAGAGGGCCTGTCCAGCTCCCTGCCAGGCTCACGTGTTGGGGAGTGCAATGACCTTTTGTCATACCCGTCCAAGCGTGTGCAGTGCGGCTCTCGGGGCGAGCGTGGCAGATGTAAACACGCAGCTCATCTGAATGCTGAGCCTTCCTTGATGAGGGAGAGCGCTCAGGCACGCCAAGGGGCAGAATTTTGTTTTCCACAGCCCACCCTGAGCTTTCCAATCAGCCAGGGAGATGGTGGTGAAGGGATCTCCCCAGAAGCAGTGGCAGGAGGAGCTCTGTGCTGCCCTGCACTGCTTTGCCATGGGGTGGTACAAGATGTGGCTCTTTCCAGAGGGAAGCTGCCAAACACTCTGGAGGGAAAGCCCACCAGCCCCAGCATGTGAACAGACACCAGACTGATTAAATCAGGTCTGTAGAGCAGCGTTTGGTGCAGATCTCCTGTGCTGGAGTGTCAGGAGAGCTGGGTAACTGCAGCAGGGAGGTTTCTGGCTCCTTGAGCATCTGATCCTAGCAGTGCACTGGGATATCTGCTGGGGAATATCAGGTGGGACCACTCCTTGAGCCGATGAGATTCCATGTGGCACTCCTGGAGGAGGTTCAAATAGGACTTTGACTTGATATTGGACACAATGGGTGGTATAGCAGGTCTGTCAACGTGCCAGCTTTCTGCTAAGGTCATGAAGAATCTATTTAGCATAATTTGACATTTCATAACTCTTAAAATTCTTTCCCATGGTTCTCTAAATAGCATGTAAAAACAAAGACGTTGGAAGGAGGAAATAATAATAATAATAATACAAAAAAAAAAAAAGGCAAGTTAACAACCTTTTAACAAAAATTATGCACGGAGCTGCATGGCAGAAGGAGATATTCATCCCCCAACTGCTTCACTTAATATGGAAATAAAGGGCAATTGATCAGAGCCAGACACCCCCACAGTGCTGAGCACGGAAAGGCCATGCTGACAGTGTAGAGGAAGACACAGCAGAAAGAAGCAGCTCTAAATGTTTCATTTTAATGTTCTCCCCCTGTAGCCCCTTTTGCCTTTTATGTAGTGCCTCTTCTCTTCCAGGGCTGCTCAGGGAACTGGCACTGGCCTGGGGATGTGCAGCTGGCTGGGGAGGGGCTGTGGGCAGCATGGGAGCTTGCAGCTTGTGGGCCAGGAGCTCACAGCCACAAACCTAGCACAGGACCCCAGCTCCACTAAAAACCAGTGGTCTTCATGAATCTGCTCCTCACCTGAGACCAAACTGCCCTGACCCCAGAGGGCTTTCTCCTTGAAGCAGAGCTTTGTATTTCATTGGCTGCTTTCAGACAATTTCTTTCAAATTTTTGGGATCTCTTTGGGAAGTTACAACTCAAGGTCATGTATTCAAACCCTCACAGTCCCAGAGGGAAGCTTACAAGCCAAATGATTGACTCCAGCAATGCCCATGCCAGTATGAGCATCCTCCTGAGTGTCCCATGCTTGGGGCAGCTTTGTAGCCCAGCCAAGGGCAGAGGTGACAGTGCTTAGCAGAAGCCTGACATCAGCTTAAGTAATGGGATTATCTGGGGATGAAGAGGCAGAGGGAAGATGAATGGGAAGATCAGAGCAGGAATGAAGGGGGAGAGGGGAGGCTGTGCGCTGTCTGAGGGGAACCTGTCCCCAGGGACTGGCTACACCTTGGGACAGCAAACCAGTCCTGCTGTCACACAGCTTCCCAACGCTGCTGTGGGTCCATCTGTGGCACTCCCTCCCTGAGCTGCTGGCAGGCAAACGCTTTGTAAAAGGGCCAGAGAAATATGTTATGCTCAAAGTCTGTCTCTAGAGGCTGTGAGATACAGCCAAGGTGTTAGAAGGACACAGTCCCTTTTCCTCTTTGCCACTGACAGTCCCTGTGACCACTGGACAACTCTCTTTCTGTTTTCTGAGCCTTGATTTTCCCAGCCTGAAAAGCAGTGCTGATTATTTCCCTTCCCTCTGATTTCCTGGCTGATTTCTACCAGTTTTCAGAAGGCAAATTTGACAGAGGAAATAAAGACTTTTTTTGACTGCATAGCAGCAGCAGGGCAAAGTTTATCTAACTCAGGAGGCCAGGAGGAGGATGACAAGCAGACAGCTGGGGAGAAGCAGGTCAGAGTATCAAACTGTGAATGACCTTGGTTTTTTTTCCCTTCCCTGTTCCTTAATCCTGGCTATTAGTTTTTCTGTCTGGGACACAGATTATTATTTCCAGAAACCCCGGTCATTTGGAAAGGAGCAAAATATTTTCGTCAAACAGGGAAATGCTCATGAGAAGAGAAAACAACCAATGGCACAGAAAACAATGGAACCAACTTGTCAGGTTCAAGCAGGCTGAGAGTGTTGGGGAGTGATGTGACGCAGAGCGAGTTCAGGGGACTTGCTGCTGTGCTTCATGCCTGGATGCCCAGCTCACACCCAGCTTCAAAACCTCTCACTGCTGCTGCTGACAGCATTGCTCCTGCAGCTTGCCTGGAGACCATAGCTCAGGGGATGAGGAGATCTTTATGTCAGGGATGATGTTGAGTGATGGGTTTTACTAAGGTGATGAATGGGGGTGGGCTTGTTTCCATTTTGCCTTGGTTGGCAGCAGGCAGATGGTGAGTGAAAAGCAACTGGTTGTTGACTGTGACTGCTGTGGAAATGTTCAGCTCAGTTGTTCAAGAAGCTTTCAGCTGTAGTGCCAATGTCTCCCTTCATTTACAAACAATGCAAAATTTGCAGCCATTTGGGTCATGGGAATGAGCAGAATTCAGTGACACCCGACCCAACAGGAGCTCGGTGTGGTCAGCAATATGAGCCAAAGTGCCATCTTTTCCACTTGAAAACAGATCACATTTGATCTGAACTCTGGTGACACACCACAGTGTAGAAAGGGTTTTTGAATCAGAAGCTCACTTTCATGTAATTTTTAATATATTTTTGCAGAAGTGGCAGCTCTGGGAGAGCAGAAATCTACCCTGACTCCATCCACAGAGCAGCTCCTGTAGACAGAGCAAATTCCCTTTGAACTGCTCACGAGACTGCAGGGAGACAAATCTCCAGATACAGATATGAGGGAAAATACAAAATTACTCAAGGCCCAGTTGAAGGTGTTCTTTGCATGTTTAGTGGGAAGCTGACACACGACTGATTCCAGGAGCTGGGCCATGACAGGCTAAGCTTTGATGTGGATGTTGCTCACCTGGCAGAGGAGCCATGGTGGGCAGGGATTAAACAGTGCCCAAAGGGGGCTTGCAGAGCTCTGACCATGCCCAGGCTTTGCTTTATGCTCATGCTGAAGGACAGAGGTTATCTCCCAGCAGTTCCTGGGAGGTTTGGTCTCAGGAAAACGAATGGGTTGGCGTTGGTAAGCAGGAAAATCAACCCCTGGCTCTGACATTCATGCCATGCAAAATATCCTCATTTTTTTCCTGAAAGAGAGTGAGGTGGGTGGATCTCTCCAAGTAATAAGTGATAGAATGAGAGGAAATGCCTCAAGCTGTGCCAGAAAATGGGAGCCCAAAGAAGAGGGAAGTTCAGCTAGTGAAAAGTGTAGGCTGGTTCTCCAATTACCAAATAATAAGTATGGATGGAAAATGAATGCAAAAGGGAATGATAATTTGAATCTAATCAGCCTGTGGACAGTGTTATAAGTAATCTTTTCACTTTCATCCCACTGGTTTTCTGAGGGATGGTGATGAAGATGGTGCCCTACCCCAAAGCAAGGACAACCAGGAATGTAGAGGGGCTTGTAAGAAGCATAATCAGTATTTGTCTCCCGCTGAAACGTTTGGAGGGGTCATTAAGCAAAGAATTGGAGGGAGACATGACTCTGCATGGCTCCTCATGGCTGTTTTGAAGATGATGATGCACAGGGATGGCTCCACTCTGCTTTTGATCTAGGGATCTTCTGCTCAGCTGTAAACTCAACCTAAGCCAGGGAGCAGAGATGTCTCCAGCTGGGATGGCAGACCACCAGAGACTAATGCTGCACAAATCAGTTCCTAAAGCCAAAAAGTGCATTGCCTTAATCAGAACAACACAGTGTATGTCCAAGGAAATCAAGCTGTTTATTATTCATCTTATATAACGGAGGGGACAGTGGTGTTTCCTGGATAAGGGACACGGAGTCGGTGACTGTGCAGGGAGAAGAGCCCAGTCTGACCAAGAGGCACGGAAAAACTGTGGGCATGGGCCATGGCTCAGGCTAAGCAGGGCCTCAGGGGAGGAACAAGGGGTGCAAAAGGCCAGCAGGGCAGCTGCTCCCAGCCAGTCTGCCCACAAAGCCATAATGCAGCTTAGTGGTGCGATCCCAAAATAGCCTGCTGGTCCAGCGAGAAACCCTCTCCAAACTGGCCAGCCTGCTTATTTAAGGAGACACTAATTTCCTTCAGCCCGGCTTCCCTGGCTTCAGTGACCGAATAATCACCTGTCAAGTGGTTTACAGGGTGACAGACTGGAGGAGGGAGCACAGAGCAATGAGGAATCATTGCTCCAGGTGATTTTTAATATCCAAGAGGCGGCGGCAGACAGGAAAGTGATGGAAAAGTGTGGACACTGGCAACACATCTGTCAGGAGCTGCCTGTCCTGCAGGCAGACAGATGGGCTTTTCAGCATGTTTCATCAGGAGAGCAACCTGCAATATGGCATGAAAGGGGAGAGAAGCACCAAAGGGTGAAGACCTGTCCAAGGGGGACAGGCCCCACAGTGCCCCTGCAGTTAACAGGGGCTCCAAGAGGCTGTTTGAACTCTTCTTATGAAGAAATTGGCAGGAATTGGGCTGGCTGGCACCCAAATAAGGATATATTTTAGCTAGGTTTGTGTAAGGAGGGTGGGGATGAGCACTGAGGAGGCAGTGCTTCTGGGCTGGGGTACAGAGACTCCCTGCCCTCTTTGTGGACAGGGGTAGCTGGAGGGGATTTTCAGAATGTGAAGATCTGCTCCTGAATATCTTGGTTTCTTGCTACTGGGACCTTTTTTACATAGCCAGCAAAAGGACAGGGATTAACTCACTCCCACATGGGCTCAGTAATACCTTCCTTATCTTCAGGTGCTCCTTTGGGAGCTTTGTTCCAGTCTGCAGGTCTGGGTGGCTTTGAGGATCTTGCACCCCAAGCTCCAGTTCTGAACTCTCCTTGCAGTGCAATGCAAGGTGCTGTTCCCAGGGTCTGCACCTGCTTCCCTAATCCACAGCCTCAGCTGTGAGGTGTGAGGCAAGAGGACTGTGAAGCCAAAGTTCCCTGGATATTCCAAGTCAGATGCTGTGTTTGCTGCTTGTACCATGCCCAGCAGATGAGCAGCGTGTTTCGTCTATACAGGCTGTCCCAGCTGGGGCCCACTGGGAGCATCTGAACATTGGCTTTTAATGCAGCTGACAGAAAGTGTTGCCCTGAATCCCCAAATCCAGTGTTTTATTTCAAACAGTGGCTAAGCTACCGTGAATCTCCAGTTACTCATTGCCGTGGTGTGCCCTGAGCTGAATTTGCCAGGCAAATATCAGAATGACCAGTTCTATTAAGATATTCTTCCAGTAACATCAGTAACATATACCTTTTTTTTTTTTTTTTGCGAACACCTCAATTTTTGCCGTGACTCTGGAAGACCGCAGTCATAATTTATTTCTTTTTCCCTTTCCAGCCATCCAGGGAAATACGTTCACCTTTCAGGGCTGAATGTACCTTGGAAACAGATTTTCCATTTCATTACCCTACTCAGCACCTCTGAGAAGGTATGATAAGAAGTGAATTCTTCCCTCACTCTTATTTCTGGCAGGCAATAGGATATGGAAAAAAAAATCTGGAAACACCCCTTGCTACTTTAGATTTATTTTTGCTTGTCTCTCTGAGCCTGAGTTATCACCGTGTCTGAACTGGGTTTCAATGGACCTGACATCAGCACCTGCTCTACTCCTCCTGTTGGGGTGCTGGGGCTCCCTCCACCCCTGCTCCCAGCTCGCTTTCCCTCAGGATCCTCCCAGCTCTTGGTGCTTTCTGCCACCCAGTCTGCTTTTGTTTCCAGATGAATTGTGATCAGCAAATGGACAAATATAGATGTTAGCGTGACTATTTACTGAAGGGATTAAGTGTCCTTCCACCTCCTCTTTTTTTGGTTACTTCTATCCCATTACCTGATATAGCTCTAGTTAAGCCACTCTTGCCAGTTAAATGAGTGCTGTTGTGCCTCTCACCTGAGAGCAGGACCTGGACCTCCAAAGCTGGTTATTCCTCCTTGGGAGCTGAAAGAACAAGTGTGTTTTATCTTCCTCCTGATACAAAACGGAATTCTGTTTTTCCTCAAATAAAACTTCCCAAACTGTCCCCTGTGTGAAAAGCACCCTGAGCTGGTCTCAGCCAAGAGATTCTCCTGGTGGGCTGGAGTCAGTATAACAGAGCTTCTTCTATCTGTGTCCTGCTGGTGCCATTAGCATTGAAGAATATTCTTAATTACAACAGGATCATGCTCCCATGGCCTGCAGATGGATGATGGTAGGGAAGGCCACAGACACATCATTTTCTCCAAGGGCCCTGACATGGATTTCTCCTCTGGGAAAGTTGTTTTTCCCAAATGCAGGGCTTGGGAAATTGGACTGCCTTGTTCCCTGAATGTTTGGGGGCTGGATGTGTCCTCCTGGCTCAGAAAGGAATCTTCCCTGAGTTTTGATGTTTCTGTGCCAAACAGCTCCAGTGCTGCTCTGAATGCATGGGTGTGTAAATCAGAGAGATGTGGGTAGGAATAAAGGAGTTGAAAGATGAATGAAAGGGTGGGTGCAGCAGTAGAAACATGAGTGTAGTGTAGACATACCCAAGTCTTTCAGTGTGTTATAGGGTCTCTTCTCCACTTAAGGCTGGGACTTTGTCTGAGACTCCAGAAGTAACAGGGGGAAAAGCTCCTGCCTGACTCTGGCAGAATTTGCTCAGTTACCATCACTGTACCTCTGTATTTCTCTGTGTATATCCAAATCCTGCTGCTGTAACAGGATCTGGCCAAGGGGAGGGTGTTCTGACCCTGAGTACAGCACACATTCCTCCCAAAGCACCTGCCTTTCTCTCAGGTCTATTTCTGTCCTCCAGTGTCCTTTCATCCCCACTTCCAGGGGTTGCTCTGATTCTGTTTTCTGCTCCTTTTTTTTTTTCCCTTGGTGTTAAATAAGCATTTTACTTTAAAGTGAGATGACAGGGGTGAGCAGAAAGGTTAAACCAGTGACTCTGGTACCTAGTGAGAAACCCATTCCCATCCACACTGGGGAGTGTATTATTTTGACAGTTGTTCCAGGTTGCTTCACTTCCTCATTCCCTTTGGGGAGCTGGCAGTATTATTAGATTTGTATCTGGTTTGCAGATGACTTTTCACATCTCCCCTCTGGTGCCTGTCTCATAAGGATCTTGATAGCCCCCAGCTTGCAGGGTGACAGGAGGGACCGTGCACTGTGGGGTGGCACCTGACAGTCAGGGGTGTCAGGGTCACCAGCTCCAGGCCCTTCCTGCTGTTTGGGGTGTCTGACACAGGGACAGAGAGGGATTCATCCTAAGCACCAGTTCCATGCAGTGGATCCAAAAGCTTTTGAGGAGACCTAGGCGTCTCCTGGGAGTTGTGTTTGAGTCCAGACCCCACTGTCAGCAGCTTTTTGATTTGGGGGAGGGGAAATAGGACTTCTGGCAGGGTTTAGGTGACCCAGCTGTTGGGGAAGGCAAATTCTGGAAACAGTCCTGGGGAGAGACAAATGACAGCATACAAGAAGTGCCAGGGTGTTCATGGTGGCATGCTGGTTTCTGTGTATCATGGGGTCAAATCCATTCTAAAAGCATCTCCTTGGAGCTGACATCAGAGATGGTCACGAGGCCAGGAAGAGGGATGACCTCACAGCCTGGCTGGGGACAGAGTACTCAGGGAACAGCTGTTAGCCCGACCCTGCCTGCTCATGAGGGTGAGGAAATGTCACTTCCACCCTGTGCCCATGCCAAGGCTGCAACCATGCAGGGTGTGCTTCTTGGCTCTGCAGCCTTTGTGGTGTGGCTTGCAGGTGAAGAAAGATTCTCTTCCTGGTCACCAGGCTTTAACAAGGCTGGAACGTTCCCCCCTTGGGTTCTCAGCTGTTCAGGCCACTCAGGCCAGTGTGGAAATCACAATCCGTGCTCTCCTGTTCCCAGCTGACCACTTCACTGGAGGCTGGTGCAGCTGTGGAGCTGCAGCTTTTTCAAGGCAGACTCTCCCCCAGTGTCTCTTATTTGCACCCAGTGGAGTTTATTGCTCACAGGCTCTCAGCTGTGAGACTTTGCTCTGATTTTCCTCTCCACAACCCCCCACTGGGTGCTTTCTGGTCCCTCCCTAGCTCACTCTGTAATCAGATCAGCTCCCGGCAGGGATCCATGGAGGGACACTCATTCTCAGTGTCTCACTGATTGGGTTTGTTTCGACACAGGCTGATTGTGAAGAGGTGTTCTCAGGGCTGTGTGGTAGCTCTGCCTTAGGAAAAGGAAACGCCCTGCTACTTCAGCAGTTAATGATGGCCCTTTGCTGATGAGCCCTGGCTGAGCTTTGCACAGAGGTTTTTAGGTTTTTATTCCAGGTGGTGTGGGTTGTGGTTTTTTTGGTTGTGTTTTTTTTTTTTTTTTTGTTTGTTTGTTTGTTTTTGTTTTGTTTTTTTTTTTTTTTGTGTGTGTGTGTGTGCTCGCAGTATGTATTTTTCTATTCCCTCTCCTATCTGAGGCTGAATGAGGAACAAGAAAAGGGGCAAGCATTGATCCGCAGCCAAATATCTTAGCTTGACTTCCACGGTCAGATTCTTCCTTTTGGAAGATGTGACCCTGGGGCTGACTTTCTGTTTTCTTGGTTTGGACCCTGCGTTTTGAAATCACTCCTGGATCCAAGCTGGTCACCTTTTAAATGATTCTGTTGCATGTTTATTCAGAGCTCATCTGTTGTGAGAGGTTTCAATTATCCATCTGCATCTCGCCTCTGGTCCTCCTCATTTCCTGTACCAGTCATGCTCCCATCTGCCACGCAGAGGCACCACGCAGTGATGACAGCAGTGGTGCTGGGTAGAAGATTTCTGGCAGGGTGGTTGAGCTCCAGAGCCCACCTCAAGGCTCAAGGAAAATGTCTCTTGGCGGTCCCTGCATTGGGGACATTCTTCTTGTACTGGAAACTTTTCAGTCTTGTAGTGAGCTGTGGGAACTCCGTTTCCTCCTTTTCCCCAAAGGAGGATGTGTTCATTAAAACAGACTGTGCTCCCTGCTCAGTCTCCAGACAATTGCATTCCCCTCATGGGCTTTCCTGTTGTTTAAGCCAATAGAGTCCAGGCCCTCTCCCAGTGAGCTCAGCCTTCTTTCTGCTGTTTCTATAGCAACGTCTTATCCTGAAGGAGCCTGAAATCCCTTTGTAAACACAGCTTGAGGATATGCCCACAAACCTGTGGGAGGGAGGATGGCAGGTGCCCCAGAGCCCAGAGGGGCACCCAAGAGGAAGTCAAGAGTCATCTTGTGCCTCTCTGGTTTTGCAGGCAGATTGGAAAGATTTGTTTTTGCCAGCCCAGCTGGTGCTTTAATAACTCTGCTGCTGTTCTGCACTCACAGGGAAAGGGTCAGGAGGAGACCTGTGGTGCCTGTAAGTGGCTGTGGCTCTGGGCTACCACAGGACCTTCATGGCTCACAGCCCTTGGTCTCCTCCTGGCAGCCCTGCATGTAAGGAATCCTTGATCCAGCATCCTTGGACAGCAAAGAAGAGATTCCCTTGAATTTAATAGGGATAGCCCACATGTGACATGAGCAGGGCCCAGCCTGCTTTGCCTGAGAGATTGTGAATCCAGGCACAATGTGCCATTGGAATGGAAATAGGGTTAGCAAACTCAGATATATGGTCCTATATTTCTGATTGTTCATAAATCCTTGTTGTTCCCCTGGATAAATCCATCATGGATCACAATTCCATTGAATACAACTTTGCTGGTGCTCCCAAGCTCCTCAGTGATCCTGAATCTGGCTGAGACACTGCCACAGACATTGTGTGCTGAATGCACTGGCTCACAGTTACTGTTTTAATTTGTCTGTGATGGCACACAAAGGCACCAAGGTTGGTGGCAGTAGATCAGACAGGTCTGCCCTCAGGGATACAGAGCTTCCTCTTGCCTTTGGCCATAGTGGGATTCTTGAGTTGGACTTAAACTACTGAGGGACATTTTTGTACCCTTGCCTGTGGATTTTTGTCCTGAAATTTTCTAGAGGAAACTCATGGCATGAAGAGCACATTGTCCTATCTCCTGCCTGTGATAGATAAAGGGGTGGCATAAATTCCTCGTGAGTGCTTTGAAGTAAAGTTTTCTGGTGCCCCTTCACCACTAAGACCAGTAAGCAGTGGATGGGCACCCACAATGTGTTTCCAGAATGGGTTTCATGAGGCAGTACAGAACAATGGATTTTCCCCAGCATGCAGGCATTACAAGCCATCTGGAAGCTGAAGTCAGTGTTTGATGATGAAAATGTCAGGAAAACACATCTATTGAGGTGTCAGATTCTGCTGTCCCCAGGCAGGCATGGTTGATCACACATGTGGGTAAGCTGATGGGACCCTTGCAGAGCCACCTCAGAAGAGAAACCCAGCCACAACCTCTTCTCAACAACTTTGCCCTCAAAGTCCTCAAACACTGGCTGTGCTTGACTTTTATATCCTTCTGAGGATGTGATTCTGCCTGGGCCCAGCTCTGTCACAACACCAGTTGTGTGAATGATTCTGAGGATGTGGAAGTCGTGGTTTAGCACATAATAAATTCCATTAAAAGGAGCAGAGGAGCTGGGTAGCAGAGGAACATGGAATAACTGTGGTGTCAAAACACAAAACAATTGGCATGAAATTATGCTGATTATTCATGTATTAATTGGAAAAAAGACAAGCTCTGGAGGAGGCTCCAGTTGCTAATACCCCTCCAGAGACAGGCACAGAAAGGTCTCTTGGAGCAAAATCCACCCCCTGGGAAGCCCTCCCTCAGCCTAAGAGGAGGAACATTAATAACACAAACCCAGAGAAGTTGTCCTGGAGTTAGTGTGACTGTTCAGACAGGGTGAGGTGGCAGTGTCTTATCACGAGCTTTTTTTTCCACTTCCCAGGGACAAGTCTGTGTGGAAACAAGAAGCTGCCTTGTTGACACTTGGGCATCAGCCCAGACACTGTCACCATCTGTTCAGCCCTGGAATGGGGTTGGGAATCTTCGCAGATGGAGGACGAGAGCTGATGGTGAGACATAAACCAAGAGCTGTCACCTCTGCAGGTGAAAAGATCGTCCTCATGCTAGACTGAAGCATCAGCCCCTGCCAGGCAGCCCTCGCTGCAGGGAGCCTTGTTTGTTCGTAAGATCCCTGCCAGCTGTGAGGTGCTGGAAGGGGAGCAAGGTGGAGAAGACACGCTTGTTGCTGGGAGACAGGGAAAATGACAACAGTAAAAGTCACTTCCCTGCTTTGTTGGTTTTGTTGGGTTTTTTTTGTCCTCCCTCACAGATTTGCGACTCTGTACCTGTGAAGAACAGACTCTGAAAGCCAAAACACAGGAGATAGAGTGGTGTGAAAATCCTGACCTTAAAGATGCAGGGAGTGTGATTGTTTCAGTGACTTCATTTATTTTGCTGCTTTACTCCAAGGGTGTGCTGTTTTGCAGCTTAAACCCTGGCCAGAAGTTCAGCTCAGTTTTAAGTCCTTGGTGTAGATTGACCTTTCGTTCCCACTCCTCCTTTGCAGTTGCTTAGTGGCAGTCCAAAGAGCCTGGTGCTGAGACCTGCTTCACCCCAGAGGTGATTTAGGCCCTTGGGGTTTCCCACTGTAAGGAAGTTGGTCACCCCTTGAACAGTGTTGTTTGTGCACAACACTCAGCAATTTGCTGTGGGTCAGGGATTAAACTGCTGGGCAGGGGGAAATTGTTCTTTCCTGCCACCACTGAGGGGACAGGAGAACTTCAGTCATGGCAGCAACAACTGAGATTTTTCTAGAAAAAGGGCAGTTATGGAAGCATTAATCTGCCCCACTCAGACTGACATCTGAAGCACCAACAGCAATGCCCCTCTGCCTACTAAAACAGATTATTTGCCTCAGTAATGATGGAAAAAAAAATATGAGCAAAACCAAACTGCTCCAGACCTGCTGTTTAGCCTGTGCCCGTGTTGCTCAACAGAGTGAGCAGCCTGGTCTCAGCTGTGTGGGAGTGGGCTCAAGTGACAGACCAAAACCTGTGAGCTCCAGGTAATGGATGGAGAGCTCTCCCTGCTCCTCAGGGAGTGTGAGGAGTGAGGACTCTTGGCTGAGTTGTGCCCATGGCTTGGACTGACTTCAGCTTTCCATGGGAAAGCCTCCCTGTCCTTGCCAGTCTGGCTGCTTGCCTGGGTCTATGCCTGGCTGATGGATGGTGGCTTGGATGTCACCCAGGCAACGAAACCTTGGTTTTTGTGCTCCTGGACATGTGGCATTGCCTGTGGTTGTGTCTGGAGACTCAAATTCCCTGCTCTTTCCCACAGCTATTGAAGGACACGGGCAGCTCTGACCTCTCTGGAAGAGTGTGGAAGAGTATGGAGGGACAAAATGGAAAGCCTTTGAGATCCTGTGCCCAAACAGGTGACTGGGAAGCGTGGTGTTAGCAGTGGGGCTGTTGTGTGTGTTGCAGGAGTGACCATGAAGAGGGATGGTCGATTGCTGAAACCAGGGCTGGGTCCCTTGAGAGGAGCCCTGTGCAGCTGCTGAGCTTGGGCTGGGCTATCCAGTTATCCCTGTTCTGCCAGCCCAGCCTGGAGGGCCTGAAAACCCCTTGGGAGTCTCTCTGGGATGTGTCAGTGCTTACATCAAACCAAGGCTTTGGGAACTGCCTGCTGGCAGTGCTGTGACAGGACAAATGGGGACAGAGCTTAGGCCCAGCCTCCCCTGGGTCCTGTACCTTGCTGCTGGCTCCATCCTGGACCAGGGACCCAACTCACACCCTGTCTTTCTGTGTTCCTCCGGGGTTTAAAAGGTATGAGGCAGGGATTGCACGCTTTCTCAGGGTGCCCTGTGGTATCTGTAAGGGGCTGATGTGTCCCCACAGGCTGTCCTGCTGGGTGTTCAGTGTGGCTCTGCCTGTCCCAGTGGCACGTGCACAGACCCAGGCTTCTGGCAGCCTCCACCTTTGGAGCCCTGTGGGCTGAAATTAGCTGACCAATGAAGGAGCTGTGTGGGTGAGCTGACACACTGATGGGTACACGTGGTGTTCTGTTGCCTTTCTTCAGAAAACCAGGTTAATAACAGTAATAAAGCCTTCAGCTTTGTTGCTCTGGTGAGGTATCAGCATGCTGTCATGCTCTGATGGTAAAACACTTCAATCCAAGTGAGCAGAAGGTGATGGCCCTGTGGAGAGACATATGTTCCTGCTCTATTATTTTTATTGCTCTTAATAGCAGTGTTTTTAAAAGCCCTCCATTTCCTCATCACACCTTTAAGTGCCAAAGCTGGTCTCCATGGAGGGGGAAGGCAGGCACAGCGTCTCAGGCAGTGGCTGTTTAAGCTCTGTGACTGTGGGCAGAGCGAGGTGTGCTGTGGAAATCTCAGTGTTCCCAAGAAACCACTTGCTTTGTTCTTCACCCTCCCTGGCTGCTCTGAGCCCTGCCATGCTTGGTACCCCATCTGTGTCCAGGCTGTCTGGAAGAGCACTCTGCTCTCAGCAGGTCAGCAGGGCCCATCTGGACTGACCCACAGGCAGAAGGAGCACCTGGGCTGGTTTCTTTGCTGTCCTCCCCAGAGCCATCATTGACACCTCTCTCTTGAAGCACCAAGATCTTGGGAGCCAGCTTCAGCTCAGCTGGCATCACAGATCAGGAGGGGGAGAGGGTGCATCCAACCCCTGCTGCCCCCAGCTCCTAATCAAAGCAGCAATGGAGCATGCAGCCCCCCCAGCAGTCTGATGGAGTGGGATGCCTCTAAAACTGTATCTTTTGTTAACAGTTGACAAATTTCCCCCTGTCAGGGGTGACCAGATGATTCAGCTGGGCCAGGGACTGGGGTCCCTCACTGCAGTGTCACTCACTGATACACAGAATGTGGCCCATGTCACCTTGGTAGGGTGGAAATCTGCTCTGTGCTCAGAAATCCTCAGAAGCTGCTAAATCAGAGATGCTTGGAGAGATCAGAAGGAATCTGTAATGCCAGTGCTGAGACTTTTGGCATGCCAAAAGTCCACTTCTAAGAATTAGAAAAAACTGTCCCCCTGAGATGGCAGTGGGGAGTGCACCTGGCCCTGGGCTGGTGATGAATTGCAAATCACTGGTATTTTGTAACAGGGCAGCTTCTTGCTCTTCTCTCCACTCTCAGGAAGAGCTATGTCTCCTGCAGATCAAAACAAAATAGACTGAAGTAACAGTTCAGATGAAGGAACCTGTCCACCCAGGGAACCCTGCAAATTGCTCTGCCATCTCCCTGAGAGGACAGAGGGATACACATGTATTTGCTGCCCACTTCCAAAGAAAATGCAATGCAGTGAGGTTTGGAGGCAGAGAGACGGAGTTCAGAAGAGACCTGCCTGTGTGGGTGGAAGCACTGACAACCAGGAAACCTCTAGTCTAATAGAAAATGCTACCTGGTGGATGCATTAATGACAAGGAAATCTGGGGTTTCAGTGCCTGACAATCAAATGTGTGAGTGTGCGTGGATGGAGGCTGCTGAGCAGAGTCTTGATCCAGCAGCTCCCATGTGCAGGGGAAAGCAGGATCTGCCAGAGAGTTTAAAGCTAAGCCATGCCTAAGTGATGGTTTGAGCTGAACTGACTGTTATAAATAGGGGGAATGGTCCAGCCTTTCCGAAGAAATTCAGGATACTTCCCTTCAGATTCATTAGCAGAGGGGTCCCTGCCCATCCCAAGCCCACCCTTACTTGCAGCACAGCCCCAGGGCTGCACTGTGCCTGGGCCAAGCTGTCTGAGCCCAAAATACAGCATGATCTATGTGACCTTTCCAACCTTCATGGCTCACAGCCAGGGCATTTCAGTCTTTTTTTTCCCACTGGCCAATGCAGAAATGACTGTCCTTTGCTCTGCAAAATGCTCGGAGCACCAGCAGGAAGAAAGAAACCAGTTTTGTCTGAATGGAGAGAGGAGGAAAGGGAGAAATGAAAGGACATGTCCCTGGCAGTCTGTGAGCTGGGTTGGTTTCAGTGATCAAAGGTGACATTAGAGCAGTGCTGGGAGAGGAGCTGCTTTAAATAAGTGGGTTTCATCTTAATTGCATCTTTCTAAAGCCAGGGTAGCTGTTGTGCAACGAAACCTCTCCGAGCCAGAGCCTGATTGAGAGGATGGAACAAAGGACGAAAGAGAAGGGGAAGAGCACGGCTGTGTCCCCAGAATTTGGTGAGGAGGGCTGGAGGAGGCTGAGATTTGCAGAGCAAGTGGTGTGTGTTTCTCTGGCACTCTGCTGTGCTGGGGTCTTGGTTTTGAGCTCTCCTTGGGGACAGCTGTCAGGATGACAGATGCAAAAAGAAGAGCAGTAGCTTCTTCAGGAAGTCTCCAGAGACTGCGGTAGCCCAGGGGGATTTCTGTCCCATGTCCCAGTCATGAGGGACCTGGGATGAGATCAACAGTGACTCTTCTGCCTGCCCAGGGCCCGACTCTTGGAGCTGCCACATCCATAGGAGCATGGAAAGGAGTTCCAGCACTGAGGGTCTCTGCTACTTTCACCTCAGGGGTCAGGTCTCTCAGTGTCCAAAATTCCCTGTGAGAGAGTCAGAGGCACTGCTCTGTGATCAATCCACAGCCTGAAAGAGGCTCACACCTGCTGGGATGGGATTTGCTTGCCAGATCCCAGCTGTGTCCTGAAGAGCCCTTCCCCATCTGTGAGCAAAACCAAGTGGGGACAACAACAAAGCTGAGGCTCTTTGACATCCCCGGATGACAGAGCTGGCCATACACCATGGGGCTGGTGCTTTATCAGCTGAAGCCAAGGAGCCCTAATGAGCAGCTGATTAGTATAATCACAGCTTCACCTGTTCATCAGGAATGGAGCATTTCCTAATCAGCTACAGGAGGGGCCCTGAGAGGGGTCCAAGGTCAAGGAATTTGAAAAATAACTCAGCAGGCAGAAAGGGGACACTGGTCTTTGTAGGAGTTGGACAAAGTTTTGTGTTTTTTTTTTTTGTTTTTTTTTTTTTAGGTACCCTTTAGGTTTGGTTTTGGTCAGAGAGCACTTCTGCTTCTGTGTAACACATTGGTTGGAAGTCACATCCAGAGAGTGTTGGTCAATGGCTCAGAGTCATGATGGACATCAGTGACACGTGGAGTCCTTCAGGGGCTGGTGTTATTTAATGTCTTCATCAGTGACACAGGTGAAGGGATTGAGGGCACCCTCAGTGAGTTTGCAGGTGACACCAAGCTGAGTGGCGTGAGTTTTGTGACACACCTGAAGGATGGGATGCCATCCACAGGGACCATGGGAATCTCATGAGGTTTAACAAAACCAAGTGCAGGGTGCTGCGTGTGGGTTTGGACAACCTCTGGTATAAATCCAGGCTGGGGGGTGAAGACATTGCGAGCAGCCCTGCTGAGAAGGGCTTGGGGGCATTGATGGATGGGAACCTCTGTTGTGAGGAAATACTGAGAGAATTGGGATTGTTCAGCCTGGAGAAGGGAAGGCTTCAGGGGGACTTAATTGCAGTCTTCCAGTATCTGAAGGGAGCCCACAAGGAAAATGGAGAGGAATTATTTATGAGGGCCTGGATTGACAGGACAAGGGGGAATGGCTTCAGACTGACAGAGAGCAAGTTTAGATTAGATATTAAGAAGTTCTTCACTGTGAGGGTGGTGAGACACTGGAATAGGTTTCCCAGAGAAGTTGTGGATTTCCCATCCGTGGAAGTGTTCAAGGCTGCACTGGGTGGGGCTCTGAGCAAGTGGAAAGTGTTTCTGTCCATGGTGTGGGAGTTTGAACTGAATGGTTTTAAAGGTCCCTTCCATCCCAAACCATTCAATGATTCTATGATTTTTGCTCAAGATGTGTCTGTAGTCAGAAAGGGGAAATGCTTTGCTTGCTGCAGGAATGCAACTGTCCCAGGGAGCAGCACCACATCTCACATCACTGAGAATTACCTCAATAATTACCTTAGGGTTCAAGCCACAACAATGTGTAGTCTCTCTGTGCCTCAGTTTCCCCACTGGATTTGACTGCTCCTAGAAGTTGCCCAGAAAGTGCCCCTTCAGTTGAAATCACCATACCTTCCACCCCTTGCAGCTGGTGCTCTGGGGGGGAACCCTAACCTGTGAGGCCCCTAAACTCTGCTCTGGGCCTTTAGTGCCAAAGCTCAGCTGCAAGGGAAGGGCTGAGCCTTCTTCCCTGAGAGAAGCTTCCCTCACACACAGGCATCTGCTTTGCCCTCTGTCCTTACCTGCCTTTGGCTTTCAAGCCCCCTTCTCCTGTGCTCTCCTGCTCGTGAGCCCCACAT
This sequence comes from Prinia subflava, assembly GCF_021018805.1. Classification (NCBI taxonomy): domain Eukaryota; kingdom Metazoa; phylum Chordata; class Aves; order Passeriformes; family Cisticolidae; genus Prinia; species Prinia subflava. The sequence continues at coordinate 8,778,515 of NC_086256.1, read as the reverse complement.
GGTGCCTGCTGCCAGCCTGGAGGGAGGAGGGGACGGTTGCATAAGCCACTCTCCGTCCTCCAGCCCGCTCCCGCATCGGCATTCATGCTGCACAGCCCCTATTATTGGGCTTGCAAATGACACTAATTTCCCTTCCCAAGCCCGCCCTATAATTTAGCAGCAATGTCCTGTACTCAGATATTATTAGCTGTGCCTTACGTGAACAGTTGCCCTCTTTCTGTTGGTGGGGGGAGATAATGAATTTGATAGGGACAGCAGACCCGCACCAAGAGCCTTTGCCTTTATTTTTTAATTGACCTGGCTGCCTGGGTTGGAATGGCATTACACAGGTTCTGCTCCAGCCAGCCTCATTCCTCCTCAGCTGTCACCATCAGCTCAGAGGGGATCCCCAGACCTCTGCACTGCAGGAGCAGGATGTCTCACAAAGTGGACAGTGAAGGCAGTGGACAGAGAGCTTCCTAAGCCCCAGGTAGCTGTGATCTATTTCAAGTCCCTTCACTCCTTCCGAGGCTCAAAGCCACCCAGCTCTTTTGTTATACCCCATTCCTTTAAGATTTCATTGTGCTGGGCTGAATACAAGGTGACCTTGAACCTTAGGCACACCACACATACACCTGAGCATGTTTTGTTAAGAGCAGAGAGAAGAAGGAATTGTGAAAAGATGAGCTGCAGATACACTGACCTGCCCCAAGCCAGGGCCATGCATGCTGTGAATAGCTCAGCCCATGCTGTGCTGCCTTCCTGGCCTTTCCTGCCCATGCCTCTTCTCCAGCCAGCACACCCTTTCTGGTCCAGGCCAGGATGCTACACAGGGAATTTCTGGTGGCTCCACAACCATGTAATAATTCATAGTTCCACCTCCAGTTCCTCCAATTCATCCAGCATGGATCAGGCATATGTGAACAGACAAATACAGTCAGTGTCCCCATTACCCGTGACACTTTGTCCTTGCCCTGGCCAGAAATAAGGTGGCCATGAGAGACTTCTACTCCAGCAGAGTGGTCACTAGGATGCTTCTCTAGTTCCCATCAAGGAAAATAACCTCCAGCCAGCAGGCAGCAGGAAGCAGGATTGTCTCCAGCAGGCACAGGATGCCCAGGTGAGGGGTCTATATCCCAGGCTGCTGTAGTACTCTTTCATCTGCTTCTGAGCACACTTGGAGACCATAAAACCATAGAATATCCTGAGTTGAAAGGGACCCACAAGCATCATTGAGGTCCAACTGCGGGCCCTGCAATGGTTTTGCACTTCATGCCATTCCTGTGTTTTGAGGCTCTCCTGCCTTGGTTCCCTGGCCATGGGCAAACTCTGTGCTGGGTGAGGACCAGGGCAATATTCAAGCCCTGGGGACCAGGGAAGGAGCAGCCCAGGAGCAGATCAGGGAAGGAGAGCAGCCAGGAGAGAGAGGGAAGCAGTGAGGTGCTGGACAGCCTTTCTTGGTTATGAACTGGAGAACGCTGCTTGAAACTCAGCCTTGTTTCCCCGGACACTGGAAAAAGCACATCTTCCTTCCTCCCACGCAGCCACCAGGAGTCTTACCCTGGTGATAGATGAGGAATTGATGCTCCAGCTTTGTTAATTTTCTGTGCATGCTTGTACTCAACAGTGCCATGAGTTTGCAAAAAGGATTTGCATCTGGCTAAGTAAACATATTAAAGATTCAGTCTATAGAGGAAGACTTAGAAGATCATCTTCTGTTGACCCCTCTCCTCCTGATTACCAGCCCTCCCTCGAGCAGATGCTCATCTCTGCAGCAGGGATCACAGATGCTGGCTTCTTCTCAGCTCAGTTTCTGCAAGAATATAATATTCCTGCTGATAATTAAAGATAAAATCCAGGGCTTTGCGACAGGCTATCTCTGCTGGTGACCCAGGAACTTAATCTGAAGCTTAGAAAAGGTTTTGCTAATTTTAAACCTGGAAGGGCTATTGGGCTGGGCTCAGTAATGGAGGGAGGGAAAAAGCCCAGACAGACTGAGTCAGATCAGCTTGTGCTGTCATTTCTTCTGGCTTTGATTCAGTTCTCCTGGGAAGACACTCAGCTGGGCCCTGCTGCTTCTCCATGTCACCTGAGGTTGCTCCACCAGCTGGCTTCAAAGCTTCAACGCTGGCAGAGATCTCTTTGAAATGTTCTGTGTTCACCTGAGAATACAAAAAATAAAAGGAAGACGAGGAAGAAAGCAGGGAAAAAAAAAGCTCCGTGGGCTTTTGGAAATGTGTGATGGATGTGCCCCCTGCCAGCTGTGTGCCGGATCAGCTGTGTAAGTGCTGGGGGCTTTGAGAAGATCCACCCACCTGTTCTTGAAAGGATTCAGGTTGGGAAGAGAGAGCAGAGTGGGTGGAGAGGACGGCAGCAAGCTCTGGCATCACCAGAGCCCTTCCAGGACCTGCCAGTCCTTGAGGTTGCTGGTGGCACTCTGCTGACAGGAAGGCACAGAGCCAGTTTGGTTACAGGGGGTCAGGCAAGGACCAGGACTGCAGGGAGGAGGCGCTGATGCCAGGAGTCACTGTTGGGAGTTTCCGTGCAGAATCACAGCTGTTGATCTCTAGTGTCTGGCTGAAAGGATGTGGTGGTGATGACAGCTCCTCTTTCCTGGCCAAGATCCTTCTGGGGGGTGAATTAGCAGTGGTTTCACCGCCTCTTGGCATATTAAGAAACCTCCCAAACAAACGAGTGAGTGAATGGAGAAGGTGAGCTCATGCTGGTGTTTATCATCACTCCCATCAGAGACACTCCGCAATTGTGTGGTCTTGGTAGGAGATAATGACGTGATCTTTATCAGTGCTGAAATCAGCTGGGTGTATCCCTCGTGGAGAGGAAAAAAAACTGGGCAAACCCCCCTGTATCTCCTGCTGGCCAGGAAAAGCAATTTACACATTGAGTGGGCGGTGTCCGGAGAAGCATCTCTGCTCCTGACACCTCTGTCCCCCTCCCTGGGGAGCAGGGTTTTGTTTTTTCCTGTTAACCTTTATTTCCCCACCAGCACTGTGATACTGATACCTCTTATCTCCTGGGGGAAGATGTGGAAATGGCCTCTCTAAAAGTTTTGGAACTTGGTTTTGGTCAGGTGATGTCTCAGGATGTTTTACCCTCTGGCTTTCTTCAGTGTACTAATACAAAGATCCTTCCCCTGTTCCCCAAACGATCAATAATCAACCATTAAAAGCAATAATCTGAAGACATGGAATGTTTCAGCAGCTATAAATAGGTTTTAACACAGCTTCAACTATTTACGTTGGTCTGGCCTTTTGTGTCTGGAGTGGAAAAAAGAAATCAAGAAAATAACAACAACAACAAAACAAACAAAAACCACACACAAAGCCACCAACAAAGAACCTCAAACCCCAAAACAAACAAACAAAAAAAAAAGGAAGGAAAAAAGAGAAAAGAACCAAGATTGCAAATCCCACCTTTCCTCTTTCCTTCAGTTGGAGGAGAATAACTCCTGTCAAGGCCACCAGCCCTGTTCTCTGCCAAAAGACTCACAGCTGCACATGAATCTTGCACGTTTTCTTCTGATCCTCTGGTCCTAACATCTAAGTAAATATATGGACAGTGAACAGGAGAGGCAAGCAGCATGAGACCATAGGGATGATGTGTATGGAAAGGAACTGTTGTGCTGATTCCCTGACATCCCACGAGCCTGCCAAGATTTCCTGCAGTCTGACAGCAGATCATGCCCAGGAATATTGCTAATGAAACAGCTTTTAAAAGTGTGAAAAGTTGGGAGTTGGTGCAGATTCCCTGTGGGGGTCTCTGGGCTTCTGGATATTACAGAAGCTGTGGGGAGAAGGTCCTGAAAGGGTGGGATTTCTTCTGAAGCTTGGTCATGAGCTTGGAACTTGATCTCAGCCCCGCTCCATGATCCTGAAGAGTTGCACAGGTTTGCAAAGCACTCTTGTGAACTCTCCTGTTGCTGCAAGGAGTTATTAGGAAAGGACAAAAGAGAGCAGGGAATGTTTCTGAGTCACAGTTCAAATCCATGAACGAGAATCTTGAGGATTGGGTTTCCTCCTCACACCCAAAGTCCTCAACTCCAAAAGCATGGCAGGACTGGGGGGCAGCAAGGATGCCACCAGTGTGTGAGGTGTCTGCAAAGGACAAAGGGGCAGCACTGTTTGGTGTTGGAGCAGAAACACTCATTAACCTCTGATCTTTTCTCTTTCCTGATGCTCCTAATATGAAAGCAAATGTGCCTTGATTGAGCAAAACAAGGAAAAAATGGAAAATGCATAGACAGGGCTGATGATAGGACACGTCTCTCTTGCTCTGTCTCCGGAGACTGAGCAACCCAACCTTGCCTTGCACCGAGCTCCTCCAGAGAGGCGGGAGATGGTCCCTGCAGCAGTCGGACAAGGAGCCACGGACCCAGCCTCAGAGAGATCTCTGAGTTTGTTCCACTTGGGAGGTGGTGCTCAGATCTCTGAGCCTGCAGCTGGAATGTTTCAGGCAATGGAGGCCAATTACCTTACACGTGGAGCAATTTGGGAGTGATTTCACGCTCCCTGGGCGTACAAAGCCGTGCCCGGAGAACCCGTGCTCTTGGAGCAGGGATGCTGAGCATCAAACAGGACTTGAAGTTTCCAGCGTTTAATTTCCCATTTAGCCAAGGCAATTAAAAGCATTGCCATGTAAAGTGGCGGATTTTCTCCTGCATTTTTATTTGCCTGTGTCCTTAAAGAGAGTGGCTCAGAAGCAATGACATCCAGGGTGCTGCAGCAGGAACAAGCCCAGCTGCTCGACCCTGTCAAGGACATCTGAAGTCTGCTCCGTATTTACACAGCCCTGGATGCTTGGACTCTTAGAGGCTGCCCTAATCCACCTGAAGAACTCCAGTGCAGGCACATCTCCACATGTGATGTCTCTTCTGCTGCTGGAATAGCCAGCAAGGCAGCAGGGGAAAGAGGATGAAAAGTAATTTTGAGAACAGGGCTACTGATTGGGGTGAGAAGGTGGAGCAAGACTGTTCTTGGAGATCCCAGGTAAAAGGAAGAGAGCATTGGATGCAATTTGTGGCCAGCAGAATTCCAATTAGACATTAGGAGAGAAATTCATTCTTGGGATGGTCAGACATTTGGGCCAGGGGCCCAGGAAGGTGGTGAGTCTCAGTCATTTGAGATATTCAAGCCCTGACTGGATGAAGCTGTCCCTAGCTGGTGCCAGAGGGGTGCTGACTGGCCACTTCTGAGCTTTGCTGTCTGGGTTATAGATCTGAAGGCATCAACTTCTCTAAAAAAGGGAACAGCACTGATGACTGCAAAACTGGTGAGAGGCACCTGAATGGGATGGTGAAGGTGCCCCTGAAAGCAGCATAGGAATAATCCAGCCCTCCAGGAGTGGGAAGTGTGCTCCCAGTGCAGGCCAGCCCTGCAGCTGGCCATTCCCTGGTCACTGGCTGTTCCACTGGGCACACCCAGGTATTTCCTCTCAGTGCTGGCTCTTGGAGGACTTTGAAGTGCATTTCCTTCCATTCAATTATCTCTGGGAGCTCTGAAAGGTGGTGGCAGAGGTGGCTGTATCAGTTCCTTTGTTCTCCAGTGGCCGATGGGTTTTTAACCAAGTAATTAAGGGTTGTTTTCAGTTGTACCCGAGAATCAACCAGTGAGGCAGAGATAAGGTAATGGCATAGCAGCAGGTCCTCCACTATTATTTCTGGCTGTGAATTAATCACAGCCACTGAGGCCCTGTGAGTAAGTGCATTGATCATTTGCTACAACAATAAGAATTTCAACCAGTTATGCTCTTTTCCTCTCTAGAAATAGTTTGGAAACTGCTGACTTAATGAGCATGAGTCCAGGCTCTTCCCAGAACACTAATAGCATCCATTAAAAAAAAAAATCCAGCCCTTTATTTTGTGGCTGCTGAAAAGCCTGTCGCTGTTAGCTGCCCATGTCTGGGGTCTGCTGAGGGAGACTGAACTCTCCAGTTCACAAGAGGATCCAAGCTGTTCCCTCAGAGAGACTGGGAAAGATTAAAAGCAGCTGAAAGCAAACCATGCTGGCTTGATGAATGGCATTTGGATGCTGTCATGTTGTGGCTGCTGGCATTGTCTTCCTTGAGAGCTGTAGCATGAGCCTCCTAAAATCCAGCGCTTGGGGTAAAGCCTTGAGGAGCCACAGGGAGAGCTGAGGATCCCCCCTTGCCTTTCCAATTGGGTTTTTAGAGCTTCGAAGTGATGAGATAAAAGACCAAATTAAGAAAGGTGGTCAGGCGGCCCCAAAAGGCTCAGAAGAAAAAATAAAATTTGAGCAAAGTGGATTACTATTATGTTTTGAAGCCATGCATGTGCTTTTTGAACCTTTGAAATTCATTGCCTGGGGTGAGGAAAGGGGGTGAACTCAGGATTGGTCATTCTTTTACCCAGAGCAGGACAAGCCTGTACCATGGGGACGTTAATACACAATATTTTTTATTTAATCATCCTGCCAGTGCCCACAGGGATGGTCTCCCTGGCAGTGCCATGGGGCTGGGATGCCCTCAGTGTGTATGAGGCCAGGGTTTGTCACTCCTGCTTTTTGGAAAAGCAGCGCTGGTGGTGCTGAGCAAACAGCCCGATGTGCATCCCAACAGGAATGACTCCAGCACGTGCTCAGGACCTCATGCCATCCCTGCCACACTCTTGGGGAGGGTGGCATGGCTGTGAGTGACAACAGGGACAGTCTGGCTGGACCAGAATCATCTCCAGATGGCTGCTGTCACATGTTTATATCCTCACGTGGCTTCCAAGCAATAAGAATGATTAAACACAACTGGAAAAGCCACATATAACAGTGTCTTTCCCTCATCCCTAAGTAAGTACTTGAGAAGAGAAGTTCATGCTGTTAAGGGCTGTTTTGGGCAAGTTTTTTTTTCTTGTGCAGGAAGGGTGAGCTACTCAAAACAAGGAACAGATTCAGAAAATCGAAGTTAGAGTCTGTGCAGGCTCTCTAGCCCTTACTGGAATTATCAAATTCCAGATTCTAAGGCTCTAGCCTTTATTATGGACTTGGTAAAGCAGGGCTAACAATCTGTGGTTTGTGTATTTACACTGCAAACACTTCCACATCAAGATTACCTCCTAGCTTGTCCAGCTGGGAATTGTTGGTCTAATTTTCAGATGGAAACTGGGCACATGCTGTTTTGTGGCAAACAGTGAAGAGAATTCCCATATGTCCCTAATGACTCGAATAGGCAGGATTATTCACTCAGGTTTCCCACCCAAACAAACAGAGGAAACAGCTGTCACAACTAAAATACCTTTCAAGAGCTGAAAAAAACTTTCAAAGCATGGGCTGGATTGGAAAACAGAACATTGACTTTTGTTACGCTACCAAACTACTTAACCTTCAGCATGGGCCAAATAATATATTTCTTTTAGATACTGTGATACATTAAACTTTAATATATATTAAACTTTATTTGAACTTTTATTTCATAAATTAAATTAATTAAGTTGAAAAGATGAATAATTTTTTTAAAAGCTGATGTCTGAAACTGGACTTTTTTTATTATTATTATTTCTACAGCCATATAAAGAAAGAATGAAGAATGAGTTGACTGCTTTTTTGTTTGGTTTTGGGGTTTTGTTTGTTTTTGTTGCTATTTTGGGTTCTGGGAGGGTTGTTTGTTTGGGGTTTTGTTTGAGTTTTTTGTTTGCTTGTTTCAGACGAAATAGCTGCCTTCAGCAGGGTTTGGCAAACATTTGTCAGGGTGACCCATCTTTGGCCCATTTTCCCCACCTGTAGATGGACCCTCACTACAACAGCTCACGGAGTTCAGGAGAAAAGATGGGTCCAGTCACAGCAGGATTCACTTACTCACTGGTAAACACCCATTCCTGACGGGAAATTACGTCCTACACTTCACCAGAACTTTCACTGTGTGTTCAATAATCTGTCTTATTTACCAGACAGCACAACCCAGGAAATGCCTTCACATTCAACTGGCAAATATTTAAATACTGGTTTCACCAGCAAACAGTCCCTGGGCCAGAAAGGACTTGCTTTGTTTATTATTTGTTAATAGTTTTCTTTTACTGAACACAGCTGTTTAGAGAAAAAAAGGAGAAAACATAGCAATACTAAAGAGGGAGCTGCCCAGACATCCCAGGAGAATCCAGACTTAAAAACCTGCTCTTATCACTGAACAGGAGGGATTCAGATGAGAAACACAGAAATTAGTGCTTAGAAGTTCCTTTGCTTGAGCTTAGTGTCTGTTCTCCAGAGATGCACAAAGATGTTTGAGTTAGAAATAGGTCAAATTAAAATTAAAAAATAAGAATTTTCCTGGCCAATCCAAGATAAGGCAAATCCCAAATAACAGCATTTTTAGCATAGTGTTTGTATATACAAAATGGTGGGAAAGAAGTCTCAACAATCCTGAATAGCACAAAGAAATGGCCATTAGTAAATATATCATACTCCTCACATCCAAAAATAAAGGGTACCAATGAGAATCAGAGGATTTGAGACAAGCAAAAAAATATATACTTTTCCCCACATTGAGTTATCTAGTGATGAATGTTATTGCTCTAGGCAAAATGTAATAGATCCAAAAACAGCCTGAAGTTTTCTTGGGAGAGGCACCAGAGCCTGTTAAGAGCTGTGTGTCAACGTCCACTTCAGGAGTCCATCAGTCATAACCTGCTTGAAAAAAGGAAAAAATTCCAAGGAAAAATCACTCAAAACTTGAGGGTTTTTTTAAAATTTAAAACAAGCCTCTGCTAGAATTCTTTACCAGTGCCATATACAAGTGCAGGATCACATAGACTTCTGATAATCGTTTTTGGTTTATGCTTTTCATTGGCAATGCCTTAATTCCTACCCATGACAGCTTTTCCTTCCACTAGACTGGAATTTCTCAGCAGCATGTGGCCCATCCAATGCCACGAGGAATGGGCTCAGCCCAGCAAGCCTTTGGAAGCCCAGGCCCCCAGGATTCAGTTTTGACTTAGAAACTATGAACACTGAGCTGAGCTCTTCCTGGTGACCAAACCAGGTTGTGGCCAAAGCCTGTGCTCAAACTTCTTTCTGACAAGACCAAGGAACTTGCATTTTCTTGCAATTAGGAGACAAAGAACTGCCAGACCACTTTGTTCACATACTCATGTACCACAGGCTTCTGAATGCCACCTTGGAACCAACCCGGCTCCTCTCTGCCTTGAGCAGGTCATCCAGCTCCCACTTGGAGGCACCCAGAGATACTGAGGCCATTCTCCTTGAGTTTGCTCTTCCCGTTTATCTCCCCTCTGCTAAAGATATGCTCCCCATGTCTTATTTGCATTTGTCTGCCTTCATCTCTCAGCCACTGGCTCTTGTTCCGGCTTTCTCTGATAGATTAAAAAGCTCTTTAGAAACTGGTGTTTTCTTCTGCTGACGGCACTTAGGCACTGTAATCAAATCACCTCTTGACCTCCTTTCTGATAAGCTAAATAGACTCTTTCAAGGTCTTGTTGAAATTTTTTCTGTTGCTCTCAGATTATTTGCAAGCTCTCTCCTGCAGCACTCAGCCTGTATGCAGCACTCCCGGCCTCCTCCTAGGATGGAGAGGTAGAATATGGTTTATTTAAAGAAATGGGAGAAGTTGTGGCATAGCTGGGGCTTTGGCTTGGGGTCTGACTTTTCTACAAGGGCCTCTACCTGCCCACAGCCTACCTGATACCCATGGCATGCTCCTCCTTTATCCACACATGCCCAAATCCCCTCTTCCTAAAATGACTTCTCCTATTTAGGGTACAAATGGTCTCATCACATGTCAGCCCCAATTCCCAGGCAGGAATCATTCTCTTCACCTGGAGCACTCAACACCCACTGAACAGACCTGCCAAAGCATTTCTGGTGGACTTGGGACAGAGCTGTGCCCCAACACATCTGGTGTTTGCTGTTCCTCTCTCCAGCTGTCCCCTTCCCAGAGCACATCTTCCTCTCTTCTCCCGCACCCTTCACTGCTTCACCCCCTCCATGGGCCTGCAGCCCTTCTCCTCAGGACACACCAGCAGCATCCCCACCCTGCACATGTCCCTTGCAGAGGTGTCTCCCTCCCTCAGTGCCCTTCCTTTGCCGCAGGATGACCAAGCATCTTCTCTGCAGCATTATAAGAACTGCAGGATATGGAAGATCCTGCTTTTTGCTGCCAGATGTTGTCAGCCTGTAGTTATTAGAGATCCTCCAGTGCTCCCACAGCCTCTGCATTTTTTCATCGATGAAGCGACGAGCTCCAGATTTGAAGCCCTTCCTAAGTGTGTCAGACTTGGAATGACTCCACCAGCTTCTCCCACCGCTCAGAGGCATTCAAAAGATATTTAATTAAACTCACATCAGATTGCTGTTAGCAAGCTTTCTCCAATTAGCAAGGTGGAGACGACTACATGTCATGGGGGGAAATGAGCAGGCATGAAATGGTTTTGTTGCCTATGCCTTCCTCAGTGTCAGATTAATTGGCACTTTTCTTCCAATTTGAGGCAGAGCTCTGGGTGCACACGGGTCACAACATCACAGAGCAATCCCATCCCATTTTGTAGTTTCCTCTCTCTCTCAGTATGATTGAAAATTTCCTTAGGCACTTGAATCATGTTATGCTCTGTCTGCCAGACGAAAAAAAACAGAAAGAAAATTACTAGTGCTTGGACTGGTCCTAGGCAGGCTCCTTTCAAGATCTCCACTCTCCTTCTCTTTACCCATCTGTGTGCAAGTGTGTTAGCTTTTCATGCTGTTTGAACAAATGCCCCAAACCACAACTGGTTGAAATCAACCTCGAATGGACTTGTAGTCACTCAAGCCCACTCTCTATGAAACAAGTTGAATTAGTCAGATGGTGATCCACCCTGACTGAGAAGCTGCCTCCGTGTTTGTCACTTTGAACTTGCAGGGATCAGCTGCAAGGAGAGCTGCTCCTTCAAAAACAAGAGACTTGCCTAGCAGAGGTATTCTCTCTGTGACCCCAAGGACCTGCTGGCTGTCAGGACGTGTGTGTGACACTCACTTAAGTCCTTCCCATGCACTGTCACAGCCTGGTGTCACGTCCCAGCTGGGGCTGAGTTTGCATCCTTGGAACTCCTTTCAGGGGTGTCCTAAGGGTGCTGACAATCAGCTCCACTTTTCCTCCCACAGTCACAGTCCCAACAACACAACAAAATCTCTTCTATCAAATCAGGGCACCAGGCTTTGTTTATTATTTGGAAATTGCAAACCAGACCTACCTCGATGTGCGAGCCCACGATGGGGACATGCTGCTATGACAACAACATGAGGCTGAATCATCCAGACAGACAAGACACACATAATTGTGTGATCACCTGTTGCTGCTTGTTCAAAGGAAATTTTATTAGTGCTGCTGAAGGTACATTAGTGAACAAAGCATAAAACATCCACACATCAGTTGGGGCTCAGCTAATCAATGCAAGCAAGGCCTGAGCCTGGTGCCTCACTGTTTATGCTACTCAGCATTTCACAGGATTCAGAATAGAATGTACAGACACCTGTGTCTACATGTGAGGGATCAAGAAAAACTCAGGTTTTACTAATATGAAACATTTATACCTTTTGTATTTTGTTGAGAACACTGGAGTTTTGACCGTGGGACATTTGTGGTCAGTGGAGGGACAGTCTGGATCCAGGCCAATGGTTAGAGAATGGACATGACTGATGGAAGACATGACTAATGGAAAACATGGCTCTTTTTAACATTAAAAATCCCAAACCAACAATTATTAAGAATGGTAGGTGGGAGAGGAAAGATGGTCTGTTGGACTGCAGACAAACAGGAATTATGCAGGGTCATCATTTCCTCAGCCATACATATAAATCTGAATGTGCTTGTGCTGTGCAGATGCTTCAACCACAGCATCCATTTCCAGCTGCTGAGAGCACAGTTCCACTTGTTTCCTTGCTCCCTTGTTCCTCCTAACATGAGGGTGCCAAAATTACAACTCAAATCATGGGACTGCTTTGTATGTCCTTTTTTGGCCATATAACCCCTGGGCAGCAAAAAAATTGCTTAATGTCAGTTCCAGAATACCCCTATATGGGGGTGTCTGGCACTCCTTTTTAATGCTCTGTCTTTTCCAGATCTGTTGGTGGTTTTGCTTCCTGAAGTCTTTCATACCTTAATCTTGCTCACCCAGAAGACTCCAGCAGGTATAAAGAGCTGCTCAAGTGGAAAAAAAGCGCCCATTGTGTTTATTCATCACACTGTTTTTGAAACGATGGTCAAAACATTCATAAGGAACTTTTTTTCCCCAGGCTTTTTGTCAAGATTTCAACACACAGTGACAAAAAAAGCAATTTCAAAAGGGTATTTTCAGCATTTGAAGATTTTCTACCAGGAGAATCAATGGCATTTTTACATGACTTGGGGAATTTTCTGCCAGTGCTCCGTTGTGATAGTGCCCAAATAAATATCAGTCAAATTTCCCCAGAAGCTGACAGGGGGCATTGTTGGCAGCAGCAATAAGACCTGAGATGTGAATGTTTCCTCTGTAGATAATGCACATGCATGAGTGTCTCACTGAGAACATTTCCATCTGCTCCATGGTGAGCAGAAAATGTGGGTATTCCACAAGAACATGCTGAGACCACTCAATCAACCACTAATAAAAGCAGCCCTGGAGTAATCTGAAAACAAGAGGATGAGATGCACAGACATGAAACATTGCTGGATGAGCCTGTGCTACAAACCAGGGCCACTCCAGTGAGAGAGCACATTGTGAAAAGCAGCATCTTTCCCATGTGCCCTGGATGTGGCACCAAGGCTTAGCCAGGTGCAAGGAGGCACTGCTTGAAAGTCAGCTTCAAAAGGCATTGAGAAAGGAAAAAAGTTCCAGGAGGCAGAATAGTGAAGAATAACAAGAGGTCTGCAGACAAAAGCAAGACCTCTGTGTTGAACAGAGTGAAATGCATTGAAAACTATCTGAAGGGCCATTCCAGGGGGTGGTCATCATCAGCACAAGGTCTAGTTGGAGTCCAGCAGGTAACAGTGTGTCCCAGGGGTCAGTGCTGGAACAAATCCTGTTCAACATCTTTATTAATGGTGTGGATGGTGGGCTGTGTATCCCCAGTAAGTTTGCTGATCACATAAGACCAGGGGGAATGGCTGATACACCTGAGGGTCGTGCTGCCATCCAGAGGGACCTTGACATGCTGGAGAAATGGGCTGGCAGGAACCTTGTGAAATTCAGCAAGAATGAAAAGTCCTGCACCTGAAGAACTGCTCCAGGCACCACCAGTACACTGTGGCGGTTCAGCACTGGTACAGGTTGCCCAGAGTAGAGTTTCCATCCTTGGAGATATTCAAAAGTTGACTGGACGTGGTCCTGGGCAAACAGCTCTAGGTGGTCCTGCTTGAGCCATGCAGACCAGCTGACCTTCAGTCCCTGTCAGCCTCGACCATTCGGTAGCTCTGTCATTCTGAGGAGGTTTTAAAGGGGAGGTTGAACAAATATATGTTCAGACTCTTTTAGGAGGATGGACTAACCTTGTGAAGGCTCCCCCAGTCCTGCCTGGGTTCTGGCTGGGGTTGAGAGGATCTTCACACCAGGTCTTCACCAGCTGGCAGAGTCTCTGACTGCCGCCGGACCAGATCTAGCAGCTGCGTTTGCTCAGTGACACTCTGTTGTTAACAGGAATCTTCAAGAACAGATGGTGCCAGAAGATTTTTGCTTAAGAATGGGGGAAATCTTGACTGCTTGTTAATATTAAACTGAAAGCTCTGCGGAGAAAAGAAAAAGCCATTCCACACTCTTTCTGATTTTGGGTTTTCTTCTGCAACTCTGTCTCCAGTCAGAAGAGCGTAATGTTGCTGCACAGCTACAGAAGAAGAGGGGCACCTGTGGGCATGGCTGTCACATCTTTGCATCTTCTTGTTACAGGTTTGAGTTAGAGAGACAAATTCTCAAGCAGGAATCTCAAAAAAAAAAAAAACCATAAAGAAGCAATCCTATGACCTTGCACTGCTTAGAAATCTGGGGATGCCTTTTGACGGCATCTTCTTCCCACAGGTGAGGCAACCTTGTGCATTAGCCCTTAAGCTCAGTTTTCTTCCACAGCTTGGCAGATGGATTTCATGATTTGGAGAGGTCTGAATAAGCTGTAGAGAATGGATGTCCCTCAGATCTCTGCCTTGAACCCTTCTCCTGTCAAACAAAATGCAGGAAATGGACACAGCGTGAAGTGTGGGGGTGGCTGTCATTCTGCTACGTCATGTCATCAGTCATCTCCTCTCCCCACTAGCCTGGCTTGGGGAAGATGGGATCCTTTCTACCTGTGAGCAGAGCCAGGGGAACACACACACATACAGCAGAGAACAGAAATAACCTAACCTGGCAGAAAGCAGGCAGGCTGTCACACCTCCATGGGGAAAACTGATACAGCCTATTGCTTCTGTTTCAAAATCAATTTCAAGCTGGTTCCACAAAAGAAATGGCATAAAGGGCATTAGATCTGGCAAGAGAGGCTGCTGTTCCCAGGATGATGTATGGGAGATGAGTACAATTACCTGCATGCCTAAAGCTGGTACACAGCCTTTTAGGTTCAGCAGACTCTGGCTGTCCTTCCCCATCAGCAGGAAGATCAAAACAAAGTCTGCAAAGCCTCTTATGGGGCCGGGCTTGTCTCTGCTCCTGCTATTTTGGAGAATAGAACAAGGAGCATCAGTGGCAGCTACTCAGCAAGGACCATCTGTAATGCTGTACCAAAGATGATGTGCTGCACAGTGATGCAGGGGAACCTCTTGTGCACCAGCAACACAGTGCCACAGCTGCTCTGCCACTCTTCCCCACGCCTGCCATCTCCCCTCTGCCAAACTCACATCCCCTTCCCTTCTGCACTTAACGAGAGAAGCAAAGCAGAAACCACAAGATGAATTCCTACACACCCTCTTGCAGGTACCACCTCCTTTCCTTTGAATGCTCATCTGGAGCTGGCACACACAGTGGGATCATCATGAGCTTGTGGGGAAAGAGATGCTGAGGTCCTGGCACTATCCACTCAGTGTTTAGTGAGCCACCCCCCAGAATGGGGATGCCTCAGGAGTTGTTTGAGCCTCACACAGTTGGATATGCAGCAGGTAGAACATGACAAAACAGCTGAACACCTTTGGCCCCTGGATTTCATTTCTGTGGAAGAAGGAGACATAGGCAGGCAATGGTTGCTGCATTCCTGCCATGAGTGCAAGGGCCTTGCACTGGCTTCTCTTTGGTTTTGTTTGGAGGCCAAGTGCAATAGGAAATACCAGAAGATGGAAGTTGTCTCCAACTGGTGGCTCTGTTTTTTCTCAAGCTGACAAAAGCTTGGAGATCTACAGTCCATTTAGGAGAGATGGGGCCGATGGCATCTCATGTTATTTGGTGAAATTAATGAAGTCTAATCTTTTTTCTTCCTCTTGAAAATTGAAATGCCTTGGGAAAACTGTATCCTCTTTCGTGGCTACAGGCAGCTCTCCTGAATAAGCTATTGTCAGGCCTCAGAGATGTGAGTCACAGCATCTTTAATCTCTGGGCGGGAGCATTCTCCATGGCTTTCATGCTTTGGAATAAATCTTCAGAGATGTTCCCAAATTAAGCACGATTCCTTTCTAATCTCCTTGCACTTCTTCCTCTCCCCATTTTATCAGCCAGGCTCAAACACATTTCACATGGCCTACTTCGAAGCAAACTGATTAATGTGATCGCTTCAGGTTTTAGGAGGGATCAGTGCTTACAGCATGGGAAAGGGCTCCTACTGCTGCTGGCAGCCCCAGCTCCACAGTGGCTGGGGTGGCTTAGAGGGATCTGCCTGTGAGCAGAGCTGACAGCAGAGGGTGGAATCACAGACTCACACCAGCACCTTCCCAAGTCCAGCAGGGCTCAGTGTCCAGGCGATTCCCAGAGCCCTCAAGCATCAGAAGCAGCACCACACTGTATAATGTGGCTGGTGCCTCCTGGGCTTGGGACAGAAGGAGGGAGGAGCTGCTGGCCTGCAGAAGGGATGTGCTGTGCTGCCCAGTGGCACCGCTTCCCTTCGGCAGCAGCTGGGTACCACAACCTCTGCCTGGTCCCTCAGCCGGAGGCAGCTGAGCAGAGGATGGCAGCTCGTGCTGCTCTGCTGCAGCTGGCACACATCTGGTGTGGAACAAAGTCTGGGTCTGCATGGGGTGTGAAAAGCTTGAGTTGGGAAGCAGTTGTGTGAATGTCAGTCAGGGACAGAAAGGGATGTTGGAACAGGGTGGTGAAATACTTTGGAAAAACACTAACTGTGGATCCATATGTGTGTATTGATGTTGCATACAGAGAGAAAACTGCTCCTCTTGGCTTTTGTGAATCAATTTTTCTGATAAAAGATGCAATCTCTCTCTGCCAACCTGCCTGTGTTCAGCTCATGCAGGTCATCCTCTGTTGTTTGACAGAGGGGCTGCTCGCCTGCGGTGTCCTTGGACAGCCCCCAAGAGCTCACAGCCTACACAGACAAAAGCTGTGCAGGGATCAGCTGTGTTTTACAGACAAGGAGCTAGAAATGGAAGAACTATGAATGAAGGAATCTCCCTCTGCAAATGCAGTTTTGAAGCAACAGGATCCTGAATCCAGGGCTACATTTGCCTGGGGCTGGGAGTCTCAGAAGTATAAGTGCCCTTTGATTTTCTATCAGGCTTCAGGGTGGGACAGGCTACAGTTTCTGAAGGTGAATGAAATAATAATTAAAATGATGAAGTAAAAAAACAGTACATCTTGATAAGTAACACCAAATGGAACACCATTGCCCATGGAAAGCTGAACCTCATGGAGTGCCACAGAATTCATGGAGCAGAGTAAATATTCACGGTGGAGGGGATAAAAGAATCACAACTAAACAAAAAGAAAAGTCTTGCCAGGTATGGGCCTCCTGATGTTACTTGTTTCCTGCAGAGTCTCTGCCTCGAGCAGAGCAGGGTGATGAGGAGCCCTAGAGCTGCTGCCTTTGCAGTCTGGCCCATATGTCTACAGTCTTGTGCATTTTTTTTGCCTTGATTGACAAGAGTGAAGGACCCTCGTGCTTTAGTGAGTGTATAATGGCTGCCTTGATGTCATTTATTGAAGCTTTGGAATAGCTGTGCTTTCTAATTACTTCTTCCCACCTGCCTGAAGAGCACCTTTTGCTTTCAGATTAACTTCTTGCTGTCTCTTTGAACTTGTGCCTCTGTACTCCAAGCACCCTGGGTTTTGAGAGATCAAGGCAGGCTTGGTTAAGGTAAAAGGCAAGTAGTGATCAAGGTGGTTTTTATTTCCTTTCCTGCACAGAGACGTGCCAGGTTTGCTGATTAGACCGTGTGTGGCACAATCAGAGCCCTTGTGCCTTCAAAGAGACCCTCCAAGAGGAACAAGTCAGTAAGTGACCTTTGAAGGGGAAAAGCTTTCTTCCTAATCTTCAGAGGGGCATCAGCAGGGTCCAGCATGAGCATCCATATGCACTGCACATATATCCTGGATGTGTGCAGTGGCTTCTTTTCTCCTGCAAGCAGAGAGATTTGGGGGCTGTGTGATAGGCTCTTCCTATGTGAGTGACACCTTACAATTCAAGCTGCAAGGGTTGATTTACTGCAGACAGTTAAATGTCCTGGATAGAAATGTCAATGTCCAGATCCAGACCACTATATAGTGGGATAGTGGTTTGACCGAGTTTAAATTGGCAACAATCACATTGTTCTCACTGAATATGGATTCAGTGGAGCTTTTAAAATGCCAGTTTACTGTAGTTTAGTTGTGGCATGGAGGAAAGTCCTAAGGTTTTCCTTAATACACATTAGACATTGAGGCATGAATGATAATCTGGAATTTGCAGCATCCTTATTGTCTGAAGCAATGGGGCAAGAGTTGTCCTTGGGCTTTGTGCTGCACTGAGCACACCAGGCAAGCTGAAAAAATGACATTCTCTCTTCTAAGATTTGTGTCCTGCCCATCTATTTCAAGCAGAGCATTAAGCTGCTGGTGGTCTCCTCAGAGGTGGTGGTTTCTTATGGAAAACTAGAAATTAAGTCAAGAGGGAGCTCTAAGGTCACTTTCATCCAAAGCATAAACCCAGCTGAAGGGTGTACTGCCTGCTCTTAAAAACTGCAGTGGTGGAAGGCCATCCCTGTCCAGACAAGGTTTTCCCTAATTTCTGACCCATACATATCCTCTTGAGCCACAACTGGAGCCTACCACTTTCCTTTTACTTCTCATCACAGATGCCCTACTTTGCAAGAACTTCTTATAAATTTGCAGATTATATTCCCCTTTCCTGGGATTAAAATGATCGTATCCTTTTCAGTTTCCCTCTGCACTTCCTGTTTCCAAGGGCTTTGATAATGGTGGTCACTTCTCACCTCCTAACACACTGAGACTGGGTACCCAAAACTGGGCATGGAATTGCAGTGTTGAGGGAAAGGATGCTGTGTGGCATCTGAGGGTTTATGCCTGATGACACAGTCCAGGATGCAGCAGAGCTCTTTAACAGCTGCACATGTGGTAGCTCCAGCAGCTGAGGACTCAAGGAGCCCTGAGCACAGCCTCCATCCGTGCTAGAAATTATTGCTGCTTGCACACAGGCATTGCTCAGAGCAAACTGCAAACCCCTGCTGTAAAGCAGGACAAGTTACTTGGGAGACACGTGGGCTGATCTGAGCACAGCCTGTTTCCCATGCAGTTATTCCTGAAGGCTGAGTTCTGCTTGGAGTCCATGGTGTCCTGTAAATGAGATGTTTCATGCTCCAGTGTGGCTGTCAAGAGGCATTTTGCACTAGCAGAGTTTCTCTCTCCTCTCCCCACCTACCTGTTTACTCCAGACCTGTCAGAATGGCATGTCTAGTTCCCCTGTGAAAAATTTGGTGCAAGCAGCCAAAGGATTTAAAAGTTATTAGGAAAAAGAGAGAGAGAAAAAAGAAGAGAACAGCAGAATAATTCTGCTTCCTTCAAAAATAAAGCTTAAAAAAGATGAAAGGTATTTGCCTTCACTCTCTGAAGGCTCTAACTCAGCAGCCAGCTGGAAAGAATTTGAGAAAGCAATTCCAGGAGCCCGGAGCTCTTACTGTCAGTAAAACCTGCTGCTGGGACAGCAGAGCCATCTCACTGCAATCCGCTTTCCTCTGCTTCCTGGCAGAGGATTTTTTTTAAATAGTGTTTTCTTTGAGCTGAAAGTCCCCCAGTAGCTTGATCCACTTCCTGTGCAAGATGGCAAGTGATAGCCCACAACTGGCAAGTCAATTCCTTGCCTGGCAGTCCAGGCTGTGGCATTGAGGTTCTTCCTTTTTAGTTTTGGTTTTTTGTAGGTTTTTGTGGGGTTTTTTTGGTTTTTTTTCTGCAGAGACTCAAACATTCTCATACAGGAGGAGAAAACAAGGATGACAAATGGAGCTTCAGAGTACATCTTGAAGTCTTTGTTGTGGTGGAACGCAGTGTGTCCAGCCTTGGATGAGGCACCCACACTCAATTATTCATGTCCCTGCTGTGGACAGAGCCTAAAGGTTTCAAAAAGTTTTGGCCTATATCTCTTTCTTTCAGAGGCTTCCCCCATGACTGTAGATGTCACTGCACACCCCAGATCTCCTTCCATGACAATCCCAGGGCACTGAGAGACGTTAGGACATTTTAATCAGGGCACTGAACCAGAAGCCTAAAAACTTGAATTAGTGTGAGTGGGACAAGGGGTTTGGGTGCCCATCCTCAGAGATCTTCAAAGCTCGACCAGAAAATGCCCAAAGAAAACTGATTTAATCTTTGAAGCTGGTCCTTGGAAACTGGAACATGAAGTTGGACGAGAGACTGCCAGAGGTCCCTCCTTACCTAAATGAATCTGTGATTGCAGGCATGGTTTGGGGTAAAACTCATCCTTCTGGTCCTGAGGTCTCCATCTCCAGTAGAGAGAAAGTCACCTTCCTGATTTTGCATTACCCATTCAGCTGAAATCATAAAGCAGAAAGTTGAAAATAAAATACCCAATCCCTTTTTTCAAGGCTGGAAAGATTGTTGTGCTTGTCAGACATTTCATTTTTTATGACATTTTCACAGATTTTTTTTTCCTGAAAATGTTATTGCTTTTTAGCTTGACTGAAAACCCTGCTTGCAGAGAGAACTTCTCATAGCCATCTTGATAATGCTTTCTGTTGTTTTTTTTAAAAACCCCAAATGATTAAAAGCCCTCATTACAAATGCTGAAAAACCCCTCACAGTCTGCCTGTTTTGAACCCGGCAAAATGAGAACAACAGATAGTTCTGTATTTTTCACGAAATAGTTCTTCCCCTGTATTTTTTTTAAGTCTTTCCATTCAGGCTGTGAGCTTTTCAGGGCAAAAATTGCCTCTTTAACAATGTCATTTTCCAGCTCCCACTTCACCAAGGTTTTCAATTTGGATGGGAGCTCTAAGTCAGATAATCATTCAAGACCACAATGTCTCTGGTTCAAAGCAGTGCTGACCATCTGAGCTCACAACTCTAAACTAAGAATTTCAGTTTATTAAGCCCCAAGTTTGATTTTTTCTTTTTTTGACCAGTAGCTTTGTTCACTGGTGCCCTGTTTGTTTTGCAAGCTATTATAGAAAAGCAATTGTTTTTTCAGGGAGATGCTGTCAGTTCTTTGCTTTCCAGGAACTGCAGCTATCAGAAATTATTGTCTTACTGCCTAAGAGTTCTGTCATGTCTGCCCCTTCCCTTAACACTTACAAACATGTATCATGTTGATGAATTTAGATGGTCATTTAAAGGCAAATTGCTTGTCCTACTTTTTGCTTCTTATTGATTGTCATATAATTAACTGATTCATTTTGTTAATATAATCCAGAGTGCCTGTAACCCACTTAATCAGCAGAGCCTGATCAGAAGACTTGGCTTTAATTAGACTGCTCTAATTGCCCCAGTGAAATGATGTTTCCTCTGTCCTGAGCCATTACTTATAGAAGCCAGGTTTGTTTTATTTTTATATTAAGATTTAATCAGGGGCAGAGAGAATAATATTTTGCCTCCTGCCAGAGAGAGGACTCTCTAACCAAAGACAAAGGGGTTAGGGACAGCAGTCCCACGCGATTAGAGGTGACACATCCCTCATCACCTGGTGAGGATCCAGCAGGATCAGGGGCTGTCCACAGTCCATAAGGCTGAGACCTGCCCTTGGATTTGCTCTGCAGCTTTCTGAGTGCTCTCTAAGTGTCTCAGCTTGGCAAGGAAAATTGTAACTGATTGCAAATTTCTTGCAAAAATGGACCTTCAGCAGGGCTGAACCAATTTGCAAAATCAAGCTGAATTTGGGAAGTCATTTCAGCCTCCCATCCTCCCCATAAGAAATGAGGGATGTGTTTTTGGAAGTGCCAATATAGCTTGACTCTGATGTTTCCTAAATCCAGGCTTTTTCATATTCAGAGGCTGTATTGTTGGCTTGCATGTGCTTATAAAGGTGAGCGAGATAAGACTGGCTAATTAGCTTGTAAACAAAATAGAACATTTTGCTTTTCATCAAATGAAATATTTTGGGTTGCTGAGTCAGATTTATGCATGTTTAAAAACATTCTGGAAAAAAAAACTAAATTAGATGCAAAGGTGGTGCAGGGGAAAACACCCTGTGGGGATTGCCTTTCTCTTGAATGAAGGGCTGGCTCCTGAAAGCAATTCCAGCTAGTGGGAAAATGCCTGAAGCACTCAAGCTGCTGATGGTTTTTCTCAGAGTGGGGGGATATCAACTGGTGGGTGAGCCTGTGTTCACGGGTACTTTTCAGCCAGTCCCATGAGCCTGAAGAGGAATCAGCTGATTAATGTGAAATTAGTTCCAGAGACTATGGAGGATGCAGGAACAATGTAGGAGAAAGCCCAGGGCTTTGCCTTTGAAGGAAGTGATTACATTACCTGGAGGTCCTCCCTCTTCCTGCTATCCCACCGATCCCACATTCTCCTTGCCACTGGTCCCTTCTCCATCTCATGACTCTCAAGCCTGTGGCTTGGCATGGTGTGCAGCTCTCTGTCCTCGATTTCCAGCACAGGAACAAGGAGATATTTGGAGAGGGATGCTACAAACCCATGAGGAAGAAAGAGAGCTTGCAGCATTTCTGAGGCTCAGAGTTCACTGGAGGAGCAGCTGGGGAGATTTTTCCCCTGCTCCTTTTGCCTTTGCTGCTTCAAGGAAATAGGATTTTACATCCTTCCTTCCTCCCTCCCTCCCTCCTAACAATAATAAGGATTAGGTACCACTGGAGCCAGAGGGATAGCAGTCAAAGGAACCAAAAGAAACAGTGAAATCGGACATGTAATGTTTGAAGGTGAAGAGCCCCCAGAGTGACTCAGACAGGGCCACCCAGCTGTGCCACCCCGCCGAGGGACACCGAGCTGTGCCCTGGGTGTGCTCAGGCTGCAGGGGGTGATGGAGGGGCTGAGGGGTGGGATGTGGGTCAGCCCTTCCCTGCCAGGCACAGCTGTAAGATGGAGACTGTGCCAGCTCAGCATCCAGACGGCTGGGGGTGGGATGTGGATCAGCTGCCTGACTCACATCGCTCCGGGCTCGTGACTGTGTTCTTTGAGTGGCACCCGTGCAAACGTGCCAAGAGCAGCAGCAGTGCTGGGATCTTTGCTGCCCATGTCCTGCCCCCTTCCAGCCTGTGACCTGGCTGCATGTAGAGTGGCACCTGGCCTCCAGAAAGGAAAAGGAATTTTCTCCTGTAGGTTAATATTTTCAAAGCACTCAATGTTTTTCCTCTCAGTAAGTGGCTCTGTTGGAAGGGCAGATGAGCTGTCCCTGGTGGTGATGAGACCGGATCACAACTGCAGCTGGCAGCAACTTGGTATGATCAGAGTCAGTGTCACTCTCCTGGTTTGCAAAGGGATTAACTGGAAGGATATTTAATTACTTTCTCAGGTGACTATGCTCAAGCTATGCTGGTGCATCCTGCAGTCCTGGTCCCTTCAGAGCTTCACCTGAGAAGATCCAGGTGGCACTGCTGAATTTTGTTAAAGCTGTAGCTCTGCCCTTCTGGTCAATTACAAATTTTTGCCTCTCCTTTCCATTGCAGAATGGCTGGAGCTGTTAGATGAAGTGTCCTTCCATTAGGAGATATTTTCTTACATTCTCTCTCCCTCATGCTGTTTTCTGCTTGGTACAAAGGTCACAAGTTCTCTTGCCAGTGAAGAGCTGGGTAAGAGGCTCCAGTTCTTCCTAAACATTTCTTAAAAGTTTCTGTGGGGAACTGGGAGAGGCCCGCATTCTACAGAAAAGGAAAGAGCCTCAAAAAGAAAAGAAAAAAACGGCAAGGGTGCGAAAGAAGGGAGGTCCCATAAGTCAGGAAGGTCAGTGGAGAGCCATAGCATCCATAGGGTCTGAGTGCAACAGCAGTCCCAGAAAATGTGGTGGTGGTTGACACCCAGGGAGAGCCACGAGCTCATACCATGGTGGTGACTGGAAGACAGGCTCTGTTTGATGTGGACAAACAACATAAACAATAAATATTTTTGGACTGCTTTTTTGCCTAATTCTAGAGTCCCCGAGGAAGGTGTTTGGCATCCTCCCAGCTCCTTGCTTGTACTGGAGGGACTCAGTATCCTGCAGAGACAGCAAGGGAAATGACAAGATTATTCCCCATGGTGATTATCCTGTGATCTCTCAGGGCTGTATAAATGGGAGCTGATTACAGTAGAAAAGGAGTAAATTGTGTAATTAGAGAGGGGGAAGAGGGGAGGACTTAACCTCTGCCTGAAGGTGCTGGTTTGGAGAGGAGAGTGGAAAAGAGAACACTGAGCAGTGTCTGTTTGTTCTGGTACCCACAGCCCTGGAAAGGGCTGACCTGGTCCTTGTGGCTCCTGTTGCTTTGTGCAAGCCCTTTGATCTTCCCTTCTGGAGCAAGAACAAAATATTTCTTTCTGCTGGAACTCTTGGCCAGTTTCTTTGTGAAGAAAGTCCCTCTTGCATGTCCACCTTGCCCGTGGCCTGCAGTGTGGTTGCCTCGTGAGGGGATTGGCTGCACTCAGACACTGGCATCACCCCAAATTTCCCTCTGGGACTTGTCCTGAATGGTTAGAAGAGAAAAACCATTGCAGGACAGAACCCACAGCAGTTCTATGTTGGGTGTAAGATGACTAAGATCTTTCCTGCTGCTCTGCATAGAGCAGGAATTTTGCCTCCCCTTTTCTTCCCCCCAGTTTTCCCATTGCAGGGAAAAAAGCACACAGCAGAACTGCTCTCAGAGGCACGGAGAGGGAGGCTATTATTGTGAATATTATTCATGCCAGGAAAAATAGCCAATTACCTTCCTATAGAACCACTCTCTGCCCAGTGAGCCAGTAATTGCAACATCTAACATTCATCATGGAGCTCTGAAAGCGCTTTGGGAATAAAATACTGGCAAATGCATGGACTTGAAAAAGGGGAAAAAAGTAAAGACACTACATATCCAGGGGGTGTAAAATGCCTGCAGGAAATCTATGCCCACTTACACATTAAGTTCTACATATTCAAGAATTTGGCTTTGTCTTATAGCCACACTATTTTGTGTTTTAAAGGTACATAACTGTATTAATGTAGATGGTTAATAAACTGAATAATGAAATAGGATGCAACTGAAGTGGGGACACTGCCAAAGGTGCTTTCTTGAGAAGGTCAGCTGGGCAACTGTGACACAAGTAAATTCTTGCATTTATTTCCCAGGTTTACCAGTGAAACAACCAACAAAGGGGAAATCCATTTCCCCCTTTGTTTCCTCCTTGGCGGAGGAAGAAAAGACAAAGTCCTTTCAAGAGCTGCAGGGCATTGAATATGTTTGTTCTGCTGGACTGCACTAAAGGCCACGTTTTACTCCCTGCCTGCCCCAAGGTGATCCACACACAATGTCTGGAGATTTGTCAGGTTTCCCAAGATCTAATAATGCTGGCAGCTGCTGAAACCTCCAGGAACTCACAGGTTCTGGGGGCTGTGCTCCAGGGCCTGTGAGCAGCACCTCTTCCCCACAAGCTGTGTGGGAATCTCATCCTGAGGAGGATGCCTGTCCTATCCAGCAATTGAAGAGTTAACTGCATGTGTCAGAGGGCTTGGCTCATTTCACCCAGTTGTTTGGGGTTTTCCCTGTGTAGCCAGAAGGATAATTTAGCTGTGTGTCTTCAAAATGCTGCGGTTCTGCACCCTGTAAAACGTCTGTCCTTTAAATTGCTCAGTGAGCACCAGCCCTCATTTATCATGTCAGCTGTGATCCATGGAACAGCAACAGCCTCGCTCTTTCCTGAGGACTAGCCCGCCCTTCTGTTTGAAGGAAAACAAATTGCGCTGAAATTGCTGCTGCCCTGAGTTTGCTTTTTTGCCCTGAACCCTCACAAATACCCTTTAGGGTGCTCCAAGGGGATTTTCTCTCTGTTCCATGGGTGCAGAAAGCGATGCAGGCCCATAATCAGAGACTTCGGGTCAGCCATTATGTCATGCAGGTAACATCAAACCTGTCAGAACAGGTAAGCTCACAGAATAACCTGAGATTGTGCCAAATTGAGACAAAATCGTGAAGGGACAGCCTCCCCCTGGGCACTGCTCTTTCCTGGGTGCCGAGGGTCACCTGCCTGCTCCTCACAGCACCCGGGGCTGTAATTCCTGCTGCCAGGATTCACTGCAGCCCTGGCCCCGCTCTCTTCTGTCCTGAGTGTGGAGATGTCTCCCTTCACCTCACCGACAGCACCTGAGCTGCTGAAGAGCCAAAGGAAGAGCCTTAATTGCTCATCCCCTTGTACTGATTTCCCCACTGCAGTCATACACCCTGACTCTTTCGCCGTGCAGCATCTGTAGGGCAGCACTGCTCCGGCTTGAAGGGAACAGACCCCTAAGGATCTCTCTTAGGACAGAAAAAAAAATCCTTTTTTTTTTTCTTTTTCTCTCCCAGTCCGTCTTTGAACGTCTCCTTTATTTGACACAGAAATTCATGATAAATCTCACGTCCTCTTATTACTATAGATATATATATAAAAGCAGTGGATTGCATCTCTTTGCCGTACCCCTCCTCCGCGGAGCCCCGAGCGGGTCGAGCCGGCTCGGCGCCGTTCGGCGCTCGCTTGGCCACGCCTGTGTGCGCGGGGCGGAGCCGGCCCGGCGGTTTTCCCGCCAGCGGCGCGCGCGGGCCGTTACCGCGTCCGCGCGCTCCCGTGAGGCGATGGTGGGTAGGGGGCTGGGGGGGGACCGGACCGGACCGGACCGAGGGTCTGTGCCTGTGTCTGTCTCTGTGTCTATATCTGTGCCAGGCACTCCCGGTCCCTCACTGTGTGTGTTGTGCCTCTGTTCCAGAGGAGGAGCCTGGCCCCCAGCCAGCTGGCCAAGAGGAAGGCGGGCGATGAAGATGAGGAAGAGGAGGAGGACTGGCAGCCCCCGACGGTGAGGGGGGGGCTCCGGGACGTGGCCCCGTGTGTGTGTTCTCGGCCCCGCCTGACCCCGCGGCCGTGGCAGAGGGATGCGGGCTGGGGCGGCGCTGCATCCCGGTCACTCCGCGGTGCCTGAGCCTCCCCATCCTCCGGGCATCGCGCCCCCGGTTTATGCTGCCGTAAAAGTTTGTGTCTCGGCATGTGGTCGGTGGCAGAACTTCACAGTGTACAGATGGTGCTTTGTGGTTATGGAAAAACGTAGCCCTGTGAGAGCTTCGAGTGCTGTGTGAAAGGACCGGTGACTGTATGACTGGGAATAGGCTGTTCAAGACTGAATGTTACATATTCTTATACCAGGACACGAGAGGATCAGTTTCACCGATTATCTGTAAGAGACAGTAAAGACCTCGTATAGCCATTCATAATGACAGGACTCCTAGCCCTAATCCTAATTTACAGTTATATTCTATGTAATACAAGTTAAAGAGTCTCACATAATGTTTTCTGTGTCAAATCCATTTTTCCATACCAGCAGGTGTTTGAAACCATGCCTCATGCTGAAGAGGATTGTTTTAAACCAGGAAACAAATCAATAACTTACTTATTTTCATTCTTTTCTAAGTGAAGTACAGTGTTCAGTGTGAGGTCTTTCACCTACATAACACCAGGTGCCATGGAGCCTCTGGGGACTTTGATGTAGTCTGTTCCATGCTACTGACCCTTCCTTTTCTTAATTCTGCTTTTGTCTTTTGACTGGCGGGACAGGGCAAATCTTAGCGTGGACAAGCCTGCCTTTTTACAGGTTAGAAAGTGGTAGTTATTCTCTTAACTAGGAGAATGTTTTAAGCTTCATATAAATGGGACTTTAGGGCGCAGTGACCTTGCTGTGTGAGTCCTGTGGCAGCAATGGCTGTGTGCACTCAGAGCTGCTTGGCTGCCTGGGCGATGGTCCGTGTGCTTTGGTGCTTACTGGGTGTGACTGCAGAGCATCTTCAGCTCTCCCCAGCTGCTCCTGAGTTGTTTGGTTCTGTTTTATTTTTTCCCAGAGCCGGAAGAGGCAGAAGGCAGCTGGTGAAACCGAGAGTGGAGAATGCTACAGGTCGCCTTTCCGCAAGCCCCTGGCTCAGCTGACCAACAGACCCCACTGCCTGGACAGCAGTCAGCACGTGAGTGGGGTTGCTGCTGGTACACACACAGCTCACTCAGCAAGGAGGTCCAAAGTGCCTCCATCACCCCATTTAAACTGAGGTGGAAGAGCCATGGAAGACAAAGGAAGAGCCATGCAGACAAAGTCTTTTGGAAAGGCTTTTTTTCAGCTCCAGCCCTTTAATGTTGAAAGAGCTGCGGTGGGGGAACTTGCTGTAGTGGAAATCCTGAATGAGGGAGTTCTGTGAGTCCCAGGTGAAGGGCAGTACCCAGAGATGTGAGTTGCTTTCCAGGCAGGTGGATCTGATGCTGTCTGCCTGCCCAGTTCTCTCTGGGCTTCCCATAGCCAGATGCTGGACTAGCTGGGTGCTTGCTGATCCAGCATGGATGTCCCTGCAGTGGTGACCCAGCTTCTTTATAGGAAATGAGTTGCCTGACTGAATTACCAAGGCAGGGAGAAGCAATAGCTTTTAAAGAAGTGAATAAAGCCAGTGGATTTAGGAAGATGGGAGCTATGAAAAATCAAATTAATGTATTAGAAAACCCAAAGGGAAATAGTTTTGAGAAGCAGAAGTGGTGGAGGAAATTGTGCTGAATTGTTACTTTCTTCCTTTTGCATAGTCTTGCAAGTAGTTGGAGTTGAACCTTGAGTAGATTAAATAGAGGGACTCTGAGTACTTGGCAAAACTGAGTTCTCAAAAAATGTCCTGGACTTGCTTTCTTGAGCAATCTCTGATTTCAGACTTCTGAAATGTGTTTTCTTTCTGAATTCCTAGGAGGCTTTTATCCGCAGTATTTTGTCCAAACCCTTCAAAGTCCCCATTCCAAATTATAAAGGTAAGATGAGGAGGTTTAAGGATTGTCTGTGTTGGCTGACTCGGGTAAAACAGATGATGCTTAGGCCTGTCAAATATATCTGTGGGGATTATTGTTATTTTTTGCACTGATGCATGTGTTCCAGAAATCCTGACTTAATTTTGAAAGAAAAATACTGCCATATTAGCAAAGTCTTCATATTTCTTACTAGTGTTTAGTTTGGATAATCCTGCATTTCAGAATTGGATTTTATAGTCTTACTGCTATGTATTTGATGTAGTGCCAGGAGATTTTACACTGTATCACAAATACAAAAGCAAAATGAATTCCAAGCCACGAAGGTTTATCATTTAAATAATGATGCTAACAGACAGAAGGCTGAAGTGAAAAAGATTGTATGTGCCAGTTTTATTTCTACTTGGCTTGGTGTGTTGAGCCTCAAGGTGATCTTCAAAATGAGATCGTTTTGAAGTTCAAAGCCTCAGCTGGTTTGAATCAGTGAAACATAAGATCTCAGAAACAAATGGGCCTGTTCATGTCCCCTGCTTCCCCTTCACCCTCGAGCTGAAAAACCCGAACGCAGATCAACCAGTTTCACTTAAACTTTAGTTATAAAAATGTCTGTAAGCAGCCACTGAATATGGAATGACAAGCCCCAAAAGAGTTTGGCAAAGCTTCTGGAGAAGCGGATTTGTCAGGAGGCTCAAACAGAGCTGTAACTGGGAAAGCTGCTTTCTGTGGCTGTTACCTTGCTCTACTAATTGGGAGAAGTGGCTGTTCCTTGTGCTCTTTCTTGTTGTGTGTGTGTTGCTGCCTCAGCTTGTGATACACTCCTGTTCTGCAAGGAGCTGTAGTAAACAGCAGACAAACAGACTGAATCTTTTTCAAGCAAAATCAATTCTAGGAGCACAGTTGCCCGAGTTTTGATGAGAAAAAGGATTTTTATCTATGTTCTTTTGTTCATCTCCATTTCAGAAGTGACATCAAAATACAGTACTAGGAAAAGGGACTTATGCTTGGTTTCTGCTTTTCACAGAAATTGGCTCCAAGGCCAAATATCTACTATTGCTCAGCAGAGAGAAAATAATACCCCAGAGCAGGTAGTGGCAGTGTGGTGCTGTAGAACTTTGTCACTGTTAAAGGTCAATTCCTGACCTTGCATCAAAGATACAACTTTGGCTGAGGCTGGGTTAGATGACCCTGAAAGAGGATTTCATCCAGCATATTCTAGATGTAGGAGTGTATTTGTTGAGCTGTACATTCTGGAATCCTCCTCAACTTTAAAAAAACTAGAACAACCGCTTTGGGTGAGCAGTGCCATTGCTCCATCTTTGCCTCTGTTCCTTCGTTCTGTTTTTTCCTGCTGCAGAGCTTCCCACTGTGTGCTGCCAAACAACGGCCTCGCTTAGGTTTGCTGTCTGCACCAGCAGTGTGTGCACCTCCACTCCAGCACCCAATTAATTCACTGTTCCTGAGTGCAATCAGGCTCTGCTGCGAGGCTGTGCTTGCTCCCAGGAAGATGTGGTTGTTTGAGCTGTGCCTTTGTTTGCTTTCAGGGCCCCTGGGCTTGCGCTCGCTGGGTGTCAAACGGGCGGGACTGAGGGGTCCTCTCCATGACCCATTTGAGGAGGGAGCTCTGGTGCTGTATGAGCCCCCGGTGCTGAGTGCCCATGACCAGCTGAAAATGGACAAGTGAGTCATCACCTGGCATGAATGCTGCACCTCTGACCTCTTTTTGGGTGTACATTTATGTGCTTTTCTCCCAAATGTGTTTGGGCTGGGGTCTGAACGTCAAGGGGAGTTTGGTTTCAAGTATTCTGCCAGGATTGGTTCAGGTGTGGTTACAATCAAAGAAGAACCCATGCTGGATTGTTTGTGTTCTTTCACTGACTGTTCCATCTCTCATGCATCAGAAATTTAAACCTGTTGCAAGGAATGAGCATACACGCATGGAGAAGTTGCTCAGAAAATCTCATGGCTTAGTTAGTCAGGAAACTTCAGCATCTGATGACAAGCAGAGGGAGATGACTGTCAAATGTTAGGCTGCTTACTGGTTTTTATTCTGAAGTAGTTTCTTTTTTGCCTATGTTATAACTTTAAAAGGCTGTCAACTGGATCTTCATTGACAGAGGGAGGGGTTTCTGTCTCCAGAAGTTTAGTTACAATATTGTTATAGAAACAAGAAAAACAAAACTGACTTCGTAACTGTGTCTGAACCACATTCTAGCTGTGTTTTGATCACAGCCCACATACATGGTTTCACTGATGTTTCAGACCATGGGTAGGTCTCTAACTTAATTCTCAAAGCTGAATTAATCCATTTTTCACTTTCTTGTTTGAAGTTGCTTCCCCTGTGCCACAGGGGAGTCCTCAGTATAGCAGTGATATTTAACGAAACCTAAACATGTGCCAAATTTGTTAATCACTCTCTTCTTCCTTGACTGCCTCCTGCAGGGACAAGGCACCTGTCCATGTCGTGGTGGATCCTGTCCTCAGCCGTGTTTTACGACCCCATCAGAGAGAAGTAAGCTTTCCATTGGGACCTGAGGATTTGCTCCATTTCAAAAAGCTGCATTTCCTCTGCCAGAGTTGTTACAGGTCTGCGTAGACCTCACAGACTGACAGTGTAACAGACTCTAATCTGTTGCAAATACCAAGTGAAACTTTTGTTTTAAGCATCCTCTGAGAGGCCTGAATGCTGATGATACTCCCTGTCCCTTTTCAAGCAAAGAGTCAGGGCTGAAAGTCCTGCTTTTACTTACCTTGAAGTCTGGAGATGTAGCTCTGCTGGGTGGAATTCAGAGTGGAAGGTGATGGGATATAGTTGCATTAAACTAGATTGCAGCCCAGTTTTGAGTCAGGCAGGGCAGACTATCCACCACTGTTTTACTGCTCCGCAGAACTGATTTGATCTGCAGTCACTGAGGCAGCAAACACTGAGGCTTCAATTTCTGGTACTGTGGTTCCTAACAAAGTGTAGAGTAGGTTCCTACTTTGGTGTGCTTTGTTTGGGGGCTGCCCTTGGTAGGTGTGAGCTGTGCCTGACCTATGCAGACTTGAAATTTGACAGTGGAGACGGCCAAAAATATTTTATGTTGTAAATACGTGCAACACTGTAATATGGCAGCAGTGAGTACAACACTCCAAATATCTGATGTAGGCTTCTGGACAGCTCGAAGTTCATCCCAGATACAGTATATTATCATTTAAGCCTGGAGGGAGCACAGATGGAAGCTGTGGTTGCTGATCTTGCAGGCTGAGCAGGTCAAGCTAGATGTGTCCCTGCATGGGAGATCTTCAGATAGCTCTGAGAGCGTAGACTGCTCATGGTGTGTAGTTTTATCTCAGATCTGGTAATGAACCTGTGACCCGATGTCATACTCCTCTCTGGCTACATAGCTGGAGGCACTCTGGTTTTGGGTAAGCTGCTGCCTGCTGGTGCTTTTGTCAAGTAATCAAAGTTGTTGGTGTTCTAGGCACACTGTTTTTTGACAGGTAAATGTCAATGATAAAGCAGTTTCTGCTCTAGGCTGACTAATAAGTCTCTGCCTACTAAGATTTCTATGCTGCTTTATTCAGCTGATACTCCTACATAGCTGTACAGCTCTGCTCCAACTTTGTTATAACTTTTGCCCAGGTGCTGGTTCTGCAGCAAAATGCAGTCTTACAGTCAGTAGTGTACTTCATAATTGTTCAACTGGCTTAAATAAATTCCACTAGCCTGTTACTAAAAGCCTGAGAAAGAAAGAAAAGGACTTAAAAGTGCAGGTCAAGGGGCTCCATCTTCAAGTCCTAAGTAGTGGAGCAGAGGATGAATCCTTGCAGGTGTGTTTAGCTTGTATATTCCCAGCACAATGCCCTGGTTTTCTTTGACTCTCCTATCATCACATGGTCCAGGAACATTTTGAAGTTTGTCTCTTCTCCCCCTTTTATCTGTCTCAGTGATGTGTCAGAGCCTAATGCAGGGCTGAGCTCTTCTCCCACCATGTGACGTGGGTTATAACCTCAGCCCTGTGCCTTCTCTAAAGCTAAATCTGCTTTGGACCTTGAGCCCCAGGTGAGTCACTGCTTCTAGGCAGAAATGATGAGGGCTGATGATGGTGTTCTGGGAATTATTTGGGCAGCAGAAACAACTCTACGCACTCTTGATTCTTTAAAATTACTTGATTTGGTGGTGTTAAGATGATAAACCTCTTTGAAATGATTGATGCATGTTAGTTCATGACCAGGCCCTGTGTAATGCAGCCAAGGGTAGAAATTTCTGGGAATTCATGTTAGGAAGCTGGTTAGAATTGTACAAGTAAAAGGTAGCAAGATTTAGTGCATGTTGTGACGTATGTGTTGGCACCAGTAGTGCTGTTTCACTAGAGATGTGGCAGCATTTTAGCTGTGCCTCGGGTGATTTCCCTCTGTCTCGTTAGAGCACTGCATGTCCCCAGGGATGTGTGTTCTACGCAGATCTGTTGTGCTGTCAGTCCTGTGTGTTTGGTAAAGATGTTGTCACTCTGCTGGTGTTCCATCCTGCTCTGACAGAACGATTTTTTGGCAGGGGGTGAAATTCCTCTGGGACTGTGTGACGAGCCGGCGGATCCCTGGGAGCCATGGCTGTATCATGGCAGACGAAATGGGGCTGGGCAAAACTCTCCAGTGCATCACACTCATGTGGACACTTCTCCGGCAAAGCCCGGACTGCAAGCCCGAAATAGAGAAAGCCGTGGTGGTATCTCCCTCCAGCCTGGTGAGGAACTGGTACAATGAAGTGGAGAAGTGGCTGGGGGGAAGGATCCAGCCGCTGGCCATCGATGGAGGCTCCAAAGATGAGATTGACCGTAAGCTAGGTACAGAAATGTTTGCAGTCTGGAAATTTGGCTGGTTGGGGTCAAAATCTTGCCTTGGAAATAGGCTACAGTATCATGTAAACATCTCTGAGCAGTCACTGGATCACTGCAGACTGATGGCTGTCTCTCCACTAACATGTTTAGATCTGGCCCTTACATGTTTGCTAATAGTTGATCTTTTGCCATAATCCAAATCTAGCTGGGTGTTAGAGTAGTCCCAGTGCTCTTATTTTACCTCAACCAAAAGGCAGGAAAGGAGGCAGAAGGGACATGGAAATGGGAACAGTTGTGGAAAAAGAGAATGGGTATATATGGGTGGAAGGGTTTTCTTAAAATTTTAAGGCAAATGTTTTGATCATTTGACCTATTTTCTATTAGTTTTCCTCATCCCTTTTACTTTTTCCCTCCCTTTTTCCCTTTCCCATCTGCAGTTGGCTTTATGAGCCAGCGTGGCCTGCGAGTGCCTTCCCCCATCCTGATCATCTCCTATGAGACGTTCCGGCTGCACGCCGAGGTGCTGCAGAAGGGCAGCGTGGGGCTGGTCATCTGTGATGAGGTATGGGGACACCTTCAAGGGGAATCCATTCCTGGTGTTTTCCCAACATCTGGGTGAAACTGGATCTGCTTTCTTAAAAGGAGAGTGGACAAGACTTAGCTGTGGACAGCTTTCAGAGGCTCTAAATAAGATTAGCCATACTGTGTGAGCCTGAATGGGAGAGATGTCTTCATGATATGAAGAAAATCATATTATTCAAATCATATTATTCAACTGGATTTTCTTCAAGATATGAAGAAAATCCAGTTGGTGGTAACTGCATCCACTTGTGGGTCTCTGATGGGTCCCTACTGGGGCCCTCTCCATGTGAAATATGTGCCAGAAGGGAGGTGCATGCCTGTCTCTGTTGGTAGTGCCCTGGCTTAGTGATTTTCATGCTTGAGGTGTGTCAAGCTCTGCTTTTACATAGCTGAAATGGAGGGGGTTTTTTTCATTTGTCATTCCCTATTTGTGGTTATAGGTAGTGAGAGCCAGAGATTTGCTTTGAAGGACAAATAAAACAAGTACCCTCTGCCTCCTTGAAACAATTAGACTAGGGCCTGGCAGGGGTTGAGGTGTCCTCTGCTGGGTGGAAGGAATTTATTAAATAGCGATGCCACCCAGTGGTTCGGCTTTGTATTTGCCAGAACAGTGCCAAGAGGGGCCTAAAAAGAGTGAGTGTCTTCAGGGGTGCAGCTCCCATAAACCTTTTATCTATGAGTTCGTGACTGCCCACACTTCTCAGTGACCCTGGAATGGGGGCAGCACCTAGGGAGTCTGGGAACCCACGTCCTTGGCCTTGTGGCTTGTATACATTTCCAATAAATGCCCACCTCTGCTGCAGTCTGGCACTTGTGAAAAGCATCTTATCACTTGTGCTATGTCCTACCCAGCACTCAAATGCTAATAAAGTTGCTTTTCCCAGACATGAGAAATGGGGCCTGTATTCAGATTACCCCTGTAAGAGGTGAAGAACCTCTTTTTATTACTGTGCAAAGGTCTGGCAATCCTCTGTTTAAGTGGACTGAGTGGCTTGTGGTCTTGACCTTGAGTGAAGCAGTTTTACTGGTCCAGAGATCAGTGCTTGTGTTGATATCTGAAAACATTCCCATCTTAGAACAGGAAACAGTTCTTGGAGTTATATTGTGTGATGGTTGTTATTTTCATGGTAGACTTTCTTGCCAGGGTGGAGCTCAGATATCCCTGGTCTGGGAAGCTTGTAGTGTCTTGTTTCATCACATAATGGCTTCAGGTTTTTCACTAGATCCTTGTCTTTGAAACAAGTGTGTTACAACACTCTACTCCACTATCAGGAATGAGAAAAGTGGTGAGATGCCTTTTATCAGTACTGATGTGGCTCTCCAAGCTGCTTCCTAACAGGGCCACTGTATTCATCAACCTTATTCCTTTTCTCTGATTTTTTACAGGGCCATAGACTGAAAAACTCTGAAAACCAAACTTACCAGGCTCTCAACAGCTTAAACACACCTCGACGGGTCCTTATCTCAGGCACCCCTATTCAGAATGACCTGCTGGAGTATTTCAGCCTGGTGCACTTTGTCAATTCGGGCATCCTGGGTAAGAGATGGATGTGGGATATGGGAGGGAGGGGAAGGTGCTGGCCAGGCTTCCCTCAGTGCCAGCAAAAGCAACAGCTGGGACATTGGTGAAAAATCATGTCAGGGACTTGTAACTGGATGATCTCTTAAGGTCATTTCCACCTCAAATCATTTTGTGATTCTATGAGACTGAGTCTTTTTCAGTTTATATAGGTCAGGGTGCCCTGTTCTAGAGGCTGTGTATCATATGAGCTCTGTTTCAACAAGATTCTGATACAGAGTACACCAGTCTAACAGATATTTTGGAAGGGGAATCAATTAAGGTGAAATGAATATGTGAAACTGAGTGCTACTGTAAATGATTTCCTTTTTCTTCACACATGATTGTCTCAGGTTGTTGGACATCCAGTCCAAGAGGCTTCTCATTAATTCCAGAGCATGCACAACTCTAGTTAAACACAAGGCATCAGATTCTTAGTCTTGCAAGCAGAATTTGGGCTGTGTCTGTTTCTGTTCAGCCGTGTTGCCCCCAGGAGTTCTCAAGGAATGGATGGAATGGGGTGGTAGATGTTCTGCATCTGCTTTTTTGGTGTGCTTCAATTTTGGGTAGTTATTACAGGGAGCTGATGGGATTTTGCCTGCCCCCCTTGACCTGTACTTTGGGAAGGATTACTCTCCCTGTAGTTGCAGTTCGTTCTCTCTGAGATGAGGTTAATGGTGTAAGTACTGCAGCAGAGCTGCAAGCACTCAGTAGGCATTCTTCCCGCTTTCAGCCTGTGGCCAGTAATAAGCAACTGATTACAGATAATTTTGAAGAAGGCACAGATAATGCCTGTGCTGTTGTTTGCAAGGACAAAATCTGGGAATAAAAGTATAACTAGGATGCAAAAGAAGTATGTGCGTGACTGTGTAAGTAAAATTGTGTGACCTTTGGCTTTGCACTGTTGTTGGAGTACAAAATGATTATCTGTTGTTCTGATTTGTCTGCCTTGTGTGAGGTTTTTTTTGCTAGAAAAAAAGGCAATTTTATGGATGGAATGAGGGTTTGTTTTATCTGCTGGGCTCGGTTTGGGGTGTGGTAAGTGGGGCTGTGGGATGCTGATCAAAGGTTCTTTGGTAGTAGTTGTCACCTTTTCACTTTTGTTTTATACAGGAACTGCACAGGAATTTAAAAGACATTTTGAAATGCCCATCTTGAAAGGAAGAGATGCAGATGCAAGTGAAGCTGAGCGACACAAGGGAGAAGAGAGGCTTAAAGAGCTGATCAGTATTGTGAACAGGTGAACTTCATCCCTCTTCTCTTTGCAGAGCTTTTGCTTAAGCCCTTTGCATAAGCCCTGCTATCTTTCCAAATTATAGTTGTAGCTGTAATGAATTGTCTTGCCTGTTATGTCTATTCAGCAAGCGATTGTGCAAATATTTATTGCCTGAGAAATCCACGTAGCATGGAGGTTTAGTCTGATAAATGGAACTGACATGGCACAGTCAGCTCAGTCACCCCCAAGCAGTACTCCCAGATACTGAATTATTATTTGACTCCTATGTTTCTGTTTTCTCCTGGGATCTGGATAGTCAGGCAGCATCCTTTTACTTATGTTATCTACAAATGTGGGCTGGATCAGACTTGAGATCCATCCAGCCCAGATGTTGAGGAGCAGAAGGAGTACAGAGAATGTCACTCAGTCCTGCTGTTGATTGCCCAAGTCACAGAAGAGCCCAGCTCACACTTGCACAGTTTTGCTGGCTCTGTAGGGCTGATAGGACACACTACAAGTCTCAGAGATGGGACTTCTGATCTTCTGTGATGTGAAGTGCTGTCTTATTTATCTTTGGTTGATTTGTGGTACTTGTTTAAACATGTTTTTTCTTCATGAGTACAACCAATTTATTCACATCTGCTGGAAATTGCTTGGCTCTCTAAGAACTTTCTAGAAAAGACTCTTGAATTCTCAGCATTGCTGGTGTCTTCAGGTTTTTTTTCTGATTGATTATTTGTTGTTTGTGAGTTTTGTTTGGTGGTTTTTGGTTGCTTGGTTTATTTTGGCTTTTTAACCTGATCTTTTGCAGCCATCACAAATAAATCCTGCAGTTCATAGTCAGGGTAAATTAGATTTCACACTAAGTAGAGTCACTCCATAGAGACAGTCCTGACCTTGACTCAG
Organism: Prinia subflava; assembly: GCF_021018805.1. Lineage (NCBI taxonomy): Eukaryota > Metazoa > Chordata > Aves > Passeriformes > Cisticolidae > Prinia > Prinia subflava. Next base: position 8,741,196 of record NC_086256.1, on the reverse strand, counting down.
AGCAGCTTGCAGAAACCTAAGGAAAAGAAAAGGTCGGGAGGAGAAAAGCTTATTCCTTCTTGAGATGCATTTATTTCTTTTTATAGCTGATGAAAAATGGACGTAAAGGTGTGTTCAGGAATGCCTGTGCCTGGCTCTGTTGAGATCGGTGTCCTTTCCTTTATTGTGCAACAGTCATGGTACACAAATAGGGAAGACAAGCACAGATGAGTCTGTTGAATTTGGTAGGAATTACAAATGGGACAGTGATGCAAAGACATATGGAATCATAGAGGCAAGGCTGGAAGGGCCCTGGAGAGGGCATCTAGTCAGTCTTGCTGTCCTGAGGAAGAAGGTGCTAGACCTAAACCCTCTCTTAACCCCCACCCAGCACTGAAGACCTTGCAGTTTTTCCTAGGACACCTTTTCCAGGGCACCACTGTCTCTGTAGTTAGAAAATGCTCTTAATGTGTAACATAAATCTTCCTTACTGCAGTTTAAGCCTATTACTTTTCATCCTGCTGCTTATGGGTTCGGAGACCAGATTATTCCTTTATTTACCAGCCTTTGACTCATTTTGGGGTTGTCATATATCCCTGCTGTCTTTCTTCTGTAGGTTTTGTAACATATTTTTGATGCTTCCTGGCAGAACTGGGTTTCTGCACCTCTTACTCTGGTTGCTCAGCTCAGCACTTTTTCTAGTATATTCCACCTTTTCTGAAGTGTGGCAAAACTGCTCCCTGAGTCATTTCCAGGGCCAAAGGATATGTCCTTTGCTGGAATCTTGGGCCAGGCCATGAGCCCATTTTGGGTGAGGATGGCTGCTGAGTTATTAAATGGGGAGTTGCCTGCCTGTACTTTGGGTTATGCCCACCCAGTTTGTGGTGGTTGACCCCTGTACTTGTTTGCTGTCTGTGCTGCTGGTCTGTTGTAGCTCAAATTGCAAATGCCTTTGGTAGTCTGAGGAAGAGCAGAGTTTCCCCTGTGACTGAACTCTCTGTGTAGGTGGAATCACGTCTGATCCCTCCAAATCTCATGAACCACACTGGAAGCCTCACAAAGACAATGGCTTATATGGGGCTCTGTAATATGGCTTCATGTGGATTGTGGGTGTCTGGCCTCTGCCTTGTGTTGGACTGTCACAGACCTTTGCAGAGAAAATATCAAAAGGGCTGTCTGTTGACCACATGAGGAATAATAGCAATAAAACAGATTTATATTCAGTAGAAGTGATCCAAGAGTCATCCAAGCGTCTGATCTTAATTTCTCTCCCTGCAGGTGTTTAATTCGGAGAACTTCAGACATCCTGTCCAAATACCTGCCAGTGAAGATTGAACAGGTGGTCTGCTGCAGGTACCAAAAAGCATCTGCTGTGTCTGGGAAATAATGGAAGCAACAGGAAAGACTGAAAAATTGCAATAAGCCCTTCAATTCTTGTGGTGACAGCTTCCCTCTAGGAATGAGGTTGTAGCCATTGACAATATGTTGCTTTTCCTCCTGAAGCCACAACCCACAACTGGTGGTTCTGCCAGCCAGCTGGTGAGGTCTGGGCAGCCGTGTATTGCAGAGCCCTGGGCTGTGCAGTCTCTGCAAGCTTCCCTTCCAGCTCTGGAAGACAGCAATACTCTACCAGCAGCCTTGGGGGCAGTTCTAGGCTGTTTGTGTGTAGCTAGAAAAACTGGGCTGAAAGGAGCTCTCTGTGTAGATGGAGTTAGGGCACTTGTTTGGAGGCTGGGACTGCAGAGCTCTTGTTGTGTTTCAGACTGACACCTCTGCAGAATGAGCTGTACAAGAACTTTCTGAAGCAAGCCAAGCCTGTGGAGGAGCTGAAGGAAGGCAAAATCAGTGTGTCATCTCTCTCTTCCATCACATCCCTGAAGAAGCTCTGTAATCGTGAGTTGTTCACATGGGTTTGGGTTTTGCACTAGTGGTGAAGCTTTTTTGGGTCTCCCTTGTGCACTCCACAGTCTCTGAGCTCTGTTTATTCCCCAGATCCTGCTCTTATCTATGATAAGTGTGTAGAAGAGGAAGAAGGATTTATGGGAGCCCTGGGCTTGTTCCCTTCTGGCTACAGCACCAAATCTCTGGAGCCCCAGCTTTCAGGTATGGTGGAACTCAGCAGTACAGGTGTGCTGCCTAACACAGGCAGCTATAAGACTGTATTCAGCACCTTACCAAGTGTCCTTCCAGGGTCTGGAATTTGGGAATTCTGCTCTAGCTTTTTCTCTTTCCTTTTTATCCAGGAAAGATGCTGGTTTTGGATTACATCCTTGCTGTTACCAAAAGCACCAGTAATGACAAGGTGGTTTTAGTGTCTAACTACACTCAGACTCTGGATCTATTTGAAAAGCTCTGCAGGAACAGAAGGTTTGTCTTTAAATCTCAGTAGTTTAATCCTACTAGACAGTACTTGTTGCTTATGCTGTAAAAGAACTGTCTATTTCTACACTTTCTATCAGCAGGAACTTGTGATCTGTCTTTTAGCTCAGGTGCTCCTGAATTGGAACTAATGCAGCTTGTGCTTTGTCTGCTGGCATCACTCAGCAAAAGATCTCTGGGCCTCTGCTAATGTTTCTAAACCCCACTCTGTTACAAAGCTGTTGGTGACAGATTTTTCTTAGGTAGGATGCTCTAAAGGTGGCAGCAGTCTGATTGAGTCGGTGCTGTGTGTTCCAGGTATTTGTATGTCCGGCTGGACGGCACCATGTCCATTAAAAAGAGAGCAAAGATCGTGGAGCGATTCAACAGCCCCTCGGTGAGTAGAACCTGCCAGGCGTCAGCAGCTCTCCTGCCTGCTCTGAGTGAAAGCACAGCTGCCTCTGCAGTCTAACCCAAGGCTGCCTCTTTCCAGAGCCCTGAGTTCATCTTCATGCTGAGCAGCAAGGCAGGTGGCTGTGGTTTGAACCTGATCGGGGCCAACAGGCTGGTGATGTTCGACCCCGACTGGAACCCAGCCAACGACGAGCAGGCCATGGCCCGCGTGTGGCGGGACGGGCAGAAGAAGATGTGCTACATCTACCGCCTGCTCTCGGTGAGGCAAACTCAGACTGCCCTCTCCTCCTCAGTGTGGGGCTCTGGGTGCCAGCCCAGACTGCATCTGCTGTGGTTGGGGCCAGAAGGGAAAAACTCTTCTGTGTTGGTGACCAGAATTGATTGGAACTTAGTTGCTTCCTACCCTTAGATGTGTTGCCATGGAAAACCATGAAGGTTCTAGCTGGAGGGTCATTACTGCAGCCCTTGTTTTCTAGCAGTGGCTGGCTTCTGAGAAATAGAAACAACTGTGGCTTTGCAGATAAGATGTTCCTTTGAAGTCATTTAGGCATCTGACTTCTTTAATTTCATGGGGTGTCTGATGCAGGAGTTGCTGCTTTTCAGTCAGGCTGCAGTCTGTTTTGTTGGGTGTACGTGTACTTTAGAAACAGCAAGTACGTTCCTGGAATTACTAGCAGTATTTGGGATGGAGCTGCCAGTGAGCAGATGGGGTAGCTGCTCTGTAGAGGAAAACCATGAAGGAGACTGCTCCTTTCAGGCTGCTCTAACACTTTGTCCAGCAGTGCCAGTAGCGATTACTGCTTAGAAGTGTCTCCTCTGCCCTTATTCACCTCTCATTAGTTAACACTGGTTTTTTTATTTTGGTTGAGGGGAGAAGTTGTGGGGTTGGGTTTTTTTGTGCGTTTTTGTTTGTTTAGTTTTTTTTTTTTTTTGTGTAAGCTTAAGTTCCTTGGTCAATTATTATTTTTACTTTGAGAAAACAGACATTCTTTGCCCATCTTTTCTTAATAGATTTCTTCTCTGACCTTGCTGCACTTGGGAGCAGGGAGTTCCTTTGCTTTTAGAAATAGGAAATCAGTCTGCAAATCATGACTAATCACCCCCCTCCTTGGTATTACATTTGTTTGCAAAACAGACATTTTGCTCTTAGATTTTTGCCTTAGAAATAGAGCATGCTGGGCTTTCTGCACATCTGTTCTGGAAGCAGACATCTCCCTCCAGGCAGGTTGTGATTGATCTGTGTGTGGGTGAACCAGAAAATAGTGCTGATGTTTGTGTCACCCAGGGCTAGACCTTGTAGCTGCTTCTTAGGGAGATTGTGGTTGGGAGTTTTTGTCAGGGAGCAGCTGTAGCTGCTCAGCTCCTTTCCCTTCCTTCCTATCAGCACAACCTGGTGCAGTGTGAGCTTTGGCCATCAACGGCAGTTCCACCTCTTCCTCTCCATATCTCCACTGGATCCATTCCTGCAGCCACAGGGAAAGAGTTGGGTTAGATGTGCAACAAAACACATGCTTGGAGTGCAGCTACTGAAACTTGCCTGTACAGGCAAGGCACTGAGTGGTCCCGACAGCTTAGTGCCATCTGATCTGTGACACTTTCCCCATGCAGAGCTCCTTTAACACCAGTGTTCCACCTGTGCTTCATCTCTGACTTGCCTGTAGACAGGGACCATAGAGGAGAAGATATTCCAGCGCCAGACCCACAAGAAAGCCCTGAGCAGCTGCGTGGTGGATGAGGAGCAGGATGTAGAAAGGCATTTCTCCCTTGGGGAGCTGAAGGAGCTCTTCACGTTGAATGAGCCCACCACCAGCGACACCCATGACAAGTGAGTATTCTGAATGATTCAGGGCTGGCATAGCAGAAGTTTCATTGTGTAATTCAGGGGTCTCCCAGGCAGGAGGAAGTCCAGAGAGTGCTTCTGAAGCTGTTAACCACCTAGAAATGAGCACTTCCTTGTTGTCCTCCTTTTTTTGTTGTCTGGAAAAGCTGTGCTGGCTGGACAAGTGAGCAAACTATGTTGTAGCTGCCTGTTTTGGAGACTGAAATACTGCAGCTAATGAAAAGAGAAAAACTGATTAGAGCTGTTCAAATTGATGGAGCCTAACTTGGTCCTTTCTTACTGTTCCCTTCCTACTGAACTGGTGAACAAAAGCTGAACTGCTTCCATGCTAGGGCTTCTCCATTGGCTAAGAATTCATTAAGCCAGCCCAAGTGCTGTTCTGGCAACTAAAAGAATACTCTTTTCCATTGTCTGCCCTTCTTCCCCAGCCCAGAGACCTGTGCTATTATAACCACCAGAAAGAGGATAGGGAGTGCAGCAAAAATACTTCACTGTGAAAATTAAGACTCCTAATTCAGGCCAGAAGTGAAGAGGATTAGTTTTAAGCTGTATCAAAGCTTAGCTCAGTGTAGGTATCCATTCTGCATGGCAACAGCCTTTGCTGGCCCAGCTGCTGCTGCTCTTTGTCTCCTGAAGTGACAGCTCAATGGGGCATCTCTAAAACAGCCTGAGCACAACCTGGTGGCTGTGCTGGGAGCCAGGATGGAGTGGTTTGGAGCGTGGTGTGCTCTTAGAATTTAGGAGTCCTGATGCAATAATCATGAGGTGTTAGCAGCAGTCACTTGAGATCTGCCTTAAGCAACATCCCCCACCTTTTGAGAGAAACTCTTCCTGAACTTCCTCTGGGTCTTGCTGGACCATTCCCAAATGGTTAAACTGAAGAGGGACTGCCATTGGAAACAGAACCCCCAGGTTTTCAAAATGTGTAAGTCACTCCTTACCTGTCACACACACCAGAAGGTAGTTGTGTGTTGAAATGAAACGCAGTAGTAATTCAGAAACTGAAAATCCAGCTCCAGGGGGAGTTAATCCCCAAACGTTACTGGGCTGCAGAAGCAGCAGAGGAGCCTTGGCCTGACCTTGCTGTGGCCCTGTTGCAGGATCAAGTGTCGCCGCTGTGTGAACGGGCAGCAGGTGCGGCCCCCTCCCGACGGCTCTGACTGCACCTCGGACCTGTCCCAGTGGCACCACTGCTCGGACAAGCGGCGGCTGCAGGACTCTGTGCTCAAGGCTGCGTGGGACGCCGCTGTCACCTTCACCTTCTATCAGCACTCCCATGAGGAGCAGCGAGGGATTCCCTAGCAGCTGACTGTCCCCTGTGGGGGCAAGGGCAGGCTCTGTGGCAGCCTGCCCCACTTGGGTTCCTTTCAAGGAAAGGGGCAGTGTGTAGCTGTGCATGCTGGACTGTTGTGTGGCTGTGGGACAGCAGAACAGCGTGGCTCTGGACTGGCTGGAAGGCCCTTGGCCATGTTCTGTCTGCTGCAGCAGCAAGGAGTCAATGGCTTTTTCCCTGCTGTTGTATTGTGTGCCTGAAAAACAGCCCCTGAGAACAACGGGACCTTGCATGCTCAATCAGATTTAGCACTGGTTCTCTTGCCTTTGGTGTCTGCTTTCTACTCAGCCAGGTTTTGTCTTGAAGTCTGAGCCAGGAGTTTTATAGCACTTGATGTGCAGTCAGATTTTTTCTTTGACAGCTGTGGCTTACAGCTGGTCATCAAAACTTGCAGGATCCATTTTTGCTGTGAAATGTGAACCTTGCTGATTACTTGGGAACAAGAGGATTTTGTACAGGGAGGAAAAAAATTTAGCTCGTATGTTGAACATCTGGCCTGAAAGATCATGCAAGCAGTAGGAAATCAAGCTCTATTCCAGTAACTCCATTTCTAAAACCACTTGCTTTGTTATGGGCAGGATCCCCTGATCTAGCAGTGTTTTAATGAGATCACATTACATGACAGTAATAAAATCCACTTTGGTACATTATGGGTCTTTAGGACAATTTTATTACAAAAATGTTACAAAATAACAAACTATTCAAACATCTGTAAAATGACCCTCTGGAGAAGGGCAGTGTGATTGCAAAGAAACAGGAAGCTGCTTGGTAAATAAAGAGCTTTTTGGTGTAAAGTACAGCTTTCCAAATGGAAAAGGTTGAGGCTGGGGGCTTTGTTAGCTTGTTTTCTACTCCCTTTAGAGGAGGGAGTTCTTACTTCACAGACCACAGAATGCTGAAGTTGGGATGTCAGATGATTCTGTCCAATACCCCTCCTCAAAAACAAGATCCTGTAGACCTGGTTGCCAAAGACCACAACCCAATGGCTTTTGAGTCTCTTCCATGCTGGAGATGGTTATTGGTGAGACATTGGCTGAAACGTGGAATTTTTCACAACACTCAGTGACATAAACTGTTTGTTCAGAAGCTCATTTGATGTATGTCCCATTTAAAACACTTGAAAAGATGGCAGTGTTAGATCTGGAAATCCAGCTGTTGGCCTGCGTGCTCTGGTGTGTCATGGCAGTGTCACACCCCTTCAAATGAACGGCAGAGTGGAAACAACACCCTTGTACTGCTTGAACTGGGGAAGAGCCCCACTCCCCCCCCACCTGCAGTGAGCTCAGAAGCTGCTGGCTTTGCTGCTGTGCCCTCACATGACGCTGATGTAGTCGGCGAAGGCCTGCGAGGAGTCCCACGCGTCGTTGACCACGCTGCACACGGCCTTGAGCCGCCGCAGCGCCTCCTGCGCCATCTCTGCGTCCTGGTCCAGCCAGTTTTGGAAGAGGCGGAGGTGTGTGAATGGCAGCTGTCCTCCCCTCTGCTGCATGTGGCCTTCCAGCCTCTTCGTGAACTCCAGGAGCCCATCGGGTTTGATGCAATTTGAGCTTTCCAGGGAAAGGAGAAAAAAAATAACATTAAGAGTCTAGGCTATAATTCGAGCAGTTTAAATTACTGTTCCTTCTAGTAACTGCCAGTGCAGGTACCTGAGGGTGTTTCAAGGCCAGGTGCACCTTTTTCCAGCAGTCCAAAATAAGTGTTTGTCATGAAAAAAACTGAGTGTGAAGGGCTGGAAACATTTTTAAACCGAAGTGGTAACAACTGCCAAGTTAAACTCATTATCCAGACCTCTTACTTCTGACTTAAGTAGACTTAGCTGTGGCCTAAAAATGTTGCAGCTGTCAACCATCTGGACCAAGGGGCCTGGCCCAACCTACAGGCCCCAGTGCAAGACTGCGATCATTTATCTCTTCCTGCTGAGAAAATCTGAAGGGCATGTGTCAGTTCCTGGTGTCTCTAGGAGATTAAAAAGGTCAATTCCCATGCAGAGATGTGTAAATAAATACCAAGCTGCATGCTGGATTTAAAACCTGTCAGAGGCACAGTAACAATCGGGCTTCAAGCCTGCTGACGGAGTGTGGCCATGGTTAAATAAATTGTAAAGCCTATGTACTCTGGGCAGCCTGAGCCATGAGGCTGTGAAGGGGGAGCAGAATCAAGCTAAGCAGTTGTCAGTACTGCAGAAATGCCACCCCCATGTGCTTCATGAAGGTTTCTGCCTATCTAAGGCCATTCAGGGTGGAGAAGAGAGCAGCAGTTCTGACTGAAGACCAATGCTGAGGAAACGAATGCAGAGGCATTCTCTGTATGCCAGGAATAGTGACAGCATTCCCTTGCTATGAAGGGGCAGTGGGGACTGAGCTGTTCACACTGATGCCCAAGAACAAAAGTATGTAGGGATGTTAGTCCAAACCTACAGCTCAGGGAGGGCTCCCCAGGGAGCAGCAAACCCAAGCTGCTTTAAAGATGGAGCTTGACTCCTTCTAAAGGTGAAATGTTTCACAGATCCTGAGCATGGATGTGCCCATTACAGCATCCTGTGAGCTTTTCTTGGGCACACATTCTCTCAAGGAACAAAGCCATACTCGGGATCTCGTGCAGTCAGAGCCCAGTTCGGCTCTCTCCTTCCCAAAACAACAAATTCAGTGTTTAGAGCAGCAGAATACCTGACATCCAGCTGGCAGAGAGAAGAGGACGAATCTTCAGAGAAAATGTCTGCAAGGGCAACCAGCCTGTGATTCCCTGAAAGGGAGAAATGCACTATTAGATGCAAATTTGAAACAGTTTTAAAATTTAAACTGCCATAGGGCTGGGATAATAGTGCACAAAGGGAGTCTGTAAGCATGTGAATGCAATACAAAGAGCCCACCTCTGCACCATCAGTGTGTCCCCCTCAGTGACATCAAGTGAGTTCATCCCCCTGAGTACAGTGTTTGAGGCAATGAAAACATTTGCTGATAGGGTAGTTTGTTTCCCTAGAAAAATCATGATTTTGTTTAAGAAGTCCAGATGCAGCTTTGTTTTATAAATTAGGTGTATTCAGATTATCCCAAGTTTTCCTGTAACACTTCGTTAATATAACAGAAAACAATATTCTTGATTTATCTGCAATTAATTTCTCCAACATTTCTACTTGGCCTGTGATTCAAAAAGCCAGTCACTTCTATAAATTCAGTTCTACTTCTTTGACACAAATTCCTCCTTTGCTTGTTCTCATCCCTCCAGTTGCTGCCAACAGCTGTTAAGACACAAACTGCCCAAACTTGGGCAAAATCTGTGCCTCTGAATCAGAGACAGTGCATCTGATGCTGGATCTGTTCCTGTTAAAGTGAAGCAGATCAGGCAAAAAGTAAAGCTGTTCAGGCAAATCTGGAGATCTGCTGGAAAGAAAAGCAGCCATAATTCCTGCAGAGTACCTTGGTATACTGCTGAATGCAACTGAAATTCTGCCTTTAAAAATGGATCCAGTGCTCCTTATTTTGAAAACTAAATCCCACTCTGTTCCTGCATTTGGGCAGTCCAGCACTGCGGTCAGCAGCTCTCAGTGGTCCTGACTCCAGCCCCAAAGTTCCCTCCAGAGAGCTGCTCTAAGACCCCACAGACACACACAGTACACACCAAGGCGGTTCCCAGGCAGTTTGAGGCTCTTCAGCGATGAATTTCTTTTTACTGTATTGATGATTTCTGACAAAAACTCAGCAGTCGAGCTTTCAAACAGCCGGCAGAAGGAAAATGTGATTTCTATGAAGAAATGGATTTACAGTACTTGTGAGTACTCCCTGTGCTTCGTTATTCCATAATTGCATTCTGCAGACAGCTCCACCCCTAATCCACATGCAGGAACAAAGCTCCCCCAGCAGTGGATTGCATATAACAGCACTTCTGCTGTGTCAGGAAGAGAGCAGAGATCACACCCAGGCAAGCGGCTCTGCCAGCTCACCCAGGTAAAGGCTGATGTGCTCTGCAGTTTAAAAATCTTTGTTTTATAGCTGAGACTGCAGACACTTCCCTGCAGGATTTGCCAGCGGCTCCTCTGGCACAAAGAACCAGGCATGTTCCCACTCTGACAACACCTGCAGATCTGCTCCAAATGTCTGTGACGTTTGGCTAAACCTGACACATCCAAAGATCCCTTCTAGATGCCAACCAGCCACCTGCAGCACCTTTCCAACAGCAGCACCCAGGAACTGGCTGTACCTTGTAGGCCAGGATCCTGAAGCAGAAGCAGAACTTCTTTCTGGTGCTCAGCCAGGTTCACATCATGAAAGCTCAATTTCTTCAAATTGGGAGTGAACTCTAAAAGCAAAACAAGTTCTCAGGTAAAGCACTGCACATCCTTGGGATAAAAAGACCCTGACCCAGCTACCAGCTAACACCCAGAAACTGACTTAGACTGTGGTAATTTGTGCTGGATTGTGGATAATTAAAAAGGAACCATTGTGCTGTGCAGGATCATTCACACAGCACAGCATGTGGTATGGCTGACACCCATTTCCTTTTCTCAGGAGATTTCAAGGATGTCCACACTGAAGAGATGGACCCACCTAAGCTGGCTTCGTGCTAGAGGATGGAAGACCACAGCATGAAAGCTTCACTGTGTGTGCCCCAGTGATGCTGCCTAGGGGTAAGCAGAGTACCTTTGAGCACCTCCAAAAGAAGCCCGAGCTCCTGGGGGCTGGGCAGTGTGGCACTGTCAAGGGACAGCTGCTGGAGGGACTTGGATGCCTTGAGCACCGGCAGCAGGAACGCAGTGTGCAGAGGTTCCCTGGGGAACCGGATCTCCAGCACCTCCAGGCAGCTTTCTAAGGGAAGAAAAACAATGAAAGAGTTTGCTCTGGAGTGTCTGTCCTCAGTGTAGCTACAGCAAGAAGGAAGCCTGTATGCCCAACACCACCATCCTTTGGGTTGGTAGAAACTGCCTATGCACCATGCCCTACCCTGAGGAGCTCTGGCAGCACAGACCCAGGGTAATCACTTACAGCTCACTCCAGGATTCCTGCCAGACCACAGGGCCACCAATTTCTACTGTGCTCACCAATGCTTGAGAAAAGGTCACCCTTTAATGCACAAGCCAGTCAGTGTCTTCCCAGAGCACATGTCTTTCCTGGGCCCACTCCAAACTCGTTCAGGCTTTGCTCACTGCTTTTCTGACAATTCAAGGGCTAGTGAGGGTGATGGGAGAGCTGTGAGCTGAGCACACTGCTGCAGCTCCCAGTCTGTAATCCAAGGGCCTGGCCAGTGCTTTGCCATCTCTTATGGTACTGTGACGACCAAAGGATGTTTTCCCTCTGCTTAAGGGTGTGTCTAAGGCTTACAGCCTCACAGTCAATGGGACAAAGTGGAAGCTCTCAGTCAATTTACAGATCTGGTGGGATAGGCTCCCCATGGACAGTCACAGACAGCAGGTTATGACTGGCCCTTACAAAGCTGATGTTACAGCAGGCAACAATACACCAATAAAACATTTTCTCCAAGATTCCAGCTCCACAGAACCCTCAGACTGGAATGGACAAACTGCAACAACAACTAAATCAGCAAGGTAAGGCTGTAATTGCCTAACAACAAACCACCATAACAGTATTGAGTGAAGCCTGCACCAAGCCTTTACAGCTCCATGTCCCTGCCAAGTCCTGGCCATCACTCAGAATGATTCCTACCTGGGATTTCCACCTCGCTGCAGCTTGGGTTCGCCTCTGGCCTGCTGCCCTCCAGCTGGTTTTTGAGGTCGAAGCTGACGGAGAGCGTGTGGAGCTGGGGCAGGGCGCTGAGGACGCAGCGCACGAGCTCCATGCACGGCATGTGGGAGAACATGTCACTGACACGGAGCGCGCGGAAGCGGCACTCTGGGTGGCGGGACAGGGCCCGGAGCCCTGAGAGGATGCAGGAGATGTTGGCATTCAGGCCTGGAACAGCATTTGTACAGAAAAGTGTCAGCTGTGTGCGTAGGCACTGACACGCAGAGCTGGAGCTGCAGCAATGGCAGCCCGAGTCAAAGGCTAAACTCACAGACTGCTTTATCCACACATCCTTAAGCTACGCTCTGTGGGTGGGAGATGGAGATCTGCGCTCCCCTTTGCCCTCTCTGAAGGGCGTTTGCACAAAACCAGGGGCTGTTCTGGGACAGAGGGATCCCATTCTCCCCCGCAAGTCCTCACACTCATTAAACATCTCACCTGACACCTTTCTCAGGATGGGGCACCAATACTCCTACACTGCTCCTTCCAGTGAAAATTAACCCAGGGTAAACCCAAGCAGTAAGCCAGACCATTAGAGCTAGAAAAAAGCGCCCTGTTCACAGCACTGACCATTGTAAGACAGAACCAGGTTTTCTAAAGACACCCAGGAGCTCAGCAGGTTACTCAGCGTCCGACATGTCTCCCCAGTCAAACGAATGGAGAACAATTCCAGCGTGGAGACACTTCGGAAGCGGTGCGCAGCTTTCAGAGAAAGGATTCCAGCAGATCCTCCTCTTTTCTTACAGCCAGCATGGCCAGTGCACGGAGATCCTGGGGAGGAGCTAGTCCAGTTCTCAGTGTTGTCTCTCTCTGTGGTACTGGTTTTGTCCAGTAACCCTGAATTGTCCTCCCTAGCAACAGTGAAAACAAAATCATACAGATCTTCTGGGTCAGCACAGTGTCCCCTGCTCCGTCTGAGGCAGCGACGTTTCCTCCCCACGGCAGGTTTCAGCCGCCTGCGTGTCTTTCGAGGAATGGGGTGGTGGGACAGCTGCTCTGAGCTGGAATGAGGGGAAGAACCCCCCTGAATGCTGCTGTGGCCACAGGGCACCGCGCTGATTGTCTCCTCACACGCTGGGTTTCGCTTGGGAGGAGTTCTGGGGCCAGAGAGGACCAAGTTCATGCAGGCATCAGCCTCTTTTGGGGGTCTCTTCTGGTTCTCACCACTGCTCCCCTCCTGCTCAGTGTTACAGCCCCTCTCTGCTCCCTCCTGCTCTGACTCCTGACTCTGGGCTTTGTCCTCCTCTCTGCAAAGGCCACACGGGCTGCCGTGGCAGGCGAGGGCATTTCCCGAGCGCCAAAACCCAGCGCTCATGGTCAGGATGAGAACGAGGAGAACCGTGTCAGGAACAGGCCAGGAATACATGGACACCTGGCTGACAGAGCCGTGGTGGATCAGGCGGTGAAGGAGCAAAACCAGCGAGCGCCTGACGGACTGGTCACAGGAGAGGAGGTGCTGGAACTTCAGGATCCGCAGGGAGCTGGCCAGGTTTTCCAGCACCCTGCGGTTGTGCTCGGCAGTGAGCTCCACGGCCCCCTGGAGCATGTTACACAGGGTGAGCTGGGAAACGTGCGGGGAGCTGTGGAGCAGCGGCGAGAAGTGCTGGTCATTGAGGCGCCAGTCAGAGGAAACGTCCAAGACACCGTGGAGCACGTTGGAGAAGAACGTTTCAAGGAACTTCTTCCTCCAGCATGTAATGCTCTGCAATTGAACAACAGGGCGTAGGAACAAAAAGTCAGCATCCATTTCTCTTGTTCTTTTGAAGTTAAATTATTGCTGTCTGCTAGCCTGGTGTCCAAAAAAACCCTCCTGCTAGCTCCACCACCTCTCCAGTTCTCAGCATCCTTCCTCAGTGTATTCCTTGAAAACCTGAGTGAATCCCATTGCCCTCTTCATCCTCCTTCTGGCCTAATTTAAACACTCAGTGGTTTGAAGCTGGGCCATTTTTTTTTGCCTATTAAAACCCATGTAAACAGCAATTTTCTTCTAGAGCATCTATTTACTGGCTGTCATTAAGTTGTTTGTTCATGATTCTTTTATGATGATGAAGCAATGATGCAGCTTCAATTTTCCTACATAAAACCATTCTCCAAACTCACTCTTCTCTATTTTTGTCATGCTTTCTAAGACATCAGCTTTTTTTTTTTTTTTTTCTGCCAGTGTAGGTGTAAACATTATATCAGATACTGTTTTTATCCTCTGTTTCAGTGAGAATCTCTGAAGACAAAGATTTGCTCTTTTGGCAAACTCACTGCTGGGAGATGAAGGGTGTGGCTGTGCTCTGTGCTTCCTTTATAAATCCTATTTCCTCAAATATTTGTATTACCAGGGTTATACCTTGGTCTGGAGCTCTACAAATGCTTATAAAGAGGTGCCAAAAATTGACTGGAGGCAGCCAGAAAGAAAACCTCATGGTTTTCCACAAAACCACAGCAGAAACAGGGCACCTGTGCCGAGCCCCTTCTCCCACCAGAGTGTTTTCTCACCTCCGAGTTGGGCGGCCTGGTTTTCATCACATCGTCCCACAGCTTGCGCCAGATGGGCTGTGTCGAGAGGCCTGGGGGGGAACAAGCATCAACCGGGCGCTTTCCCGCCTCTCCCTCTCCCGGTGTCCTGCTCCGGGATGCCGGGGGCACGGCCCGAGCCTGTCCGGGTGTGGCACACAGGGCGGTGTCCCCGGACCCCGTTTCCAGCCTGGAGGGGCTGCTCTCTCCGGCTGAGGGTCCCCGCGGTGAGGGCTCCTCCCGCCAGCTTTGGGGGCCTCCCTCCCCTCTCTCACCCCGTCACTTTGAGGGGCCCGGCCCTCCCGCCCGTGTCCCCACGGGTTGTCGCCGTCCCCGCCGGTGTCACCTGCTCTCCGCGCGGCGTCCTCGGCCCGCTCGAGATAGAAGACGGTGAGGAGCGGCAGGAGCACCCGCAGGAGGTGCCTGGGCAGCGCTGCGGAGAGCCAGAGGGAGAGGGCGGCAGGATGCGGGCGGGCCCGGGCCCCGCGCCCCGCCGCCCCGCGCCGCCCGCGCCTTACCCCACACGTCCCGCTCCAGGGCGGCCATGCTGCGGCTCACGGCGGCCGCGCTCAGCGCGAACAGGCTGCGCGGCCGCTCGGCCGCCATCACCGCCTCGGGCACAGACCGCCCGCGCCGCGCCGCCATCTTGGGACGCGGCGAGAGCGGGCGGCCATGTTGGGGAGGTCGCGCCGAACAGCGGGGCGGACAGACCGGCTGCAGCAGCCCGGCGGAGCCGGCTCCGAGACCGAGATACACACAGAAAGAAGGGAGCGGGCAGGCGGGAGCGCAGCAATGGCCGTCTTGGCGCGGCCACACGCGCGGCCGCTGCCGGCTGCCATGTTTGGAAGGGCAGCGCCGCGGCCGAGGCACCGCCCTGCGGAGGGAGCGCTTCCGCTTCCGGCGCGGGCAGCGGCGCTTCCGGCGGGTGACCCTGGCGAGTCCTTCTGTGCGGCGGGAGCGCGATGGGGCAGCGCGGGGAGCCCGAGGTGAGCGCGGCGCCGGGCCCCACCGCACCCCCGGGCGGGCCGGCCGCAACGCTGTGCTCGTAACGCTGTGCTCTCTTCTCTTTCCGCAGGAGGAAGAGGAAGAGCTCGTGGTAAGATGGAGAGCCGCGGCGGGGACTCGCGGCTGGCCGGGGCCGTCAGCGCCGACGAACAGGCTGAGGGGGCTCGGGCGGGGCCGCGCCGTGCCGGCGGCCCAGAGCTCCGTGGGCAGGCCCGGCTGCGGTGCGGTTGCCGGGCTCCCTCTTAGGGCGCCGGGGCTCGGGGGGGAGCGGCGTGCGGGGGTGTCCCTGTGCTCACCGCAGCCCCGTGTCCGCAGGACCCCCTGACCACGGTGCGGGAGCACTGCGAGCAGACGGAGAAATGCGTGAAGGCGCGGGAGCGGCTGGAGCTGTGTGACGCGCGGGTGTCCTCCCGCTCCGAGACGGAGGAGCAGTGCACAGAGGAGCTCTTCGACTTCCTGCACGCCAGGGACCACTGTGTAAGTGCAGCGTCCCTGCTGCGGCTCTGGGCAGAGCTGCCTGCAGCCACGCTGCTGACAGTGCTGCCAGGTTGAGTGTGAGCTGTGGTATCTGTTCAGTCCCGCTTTCTTGTGTAATGTTCAGTTCCTCCGTGTTACAACAGATCTTGCTGGGATTCAGTACGTTATTAAACAACTAAATAACTCAAACCCAGTGTACTCTGCAAATGGCACTTGGCTACTTCTGCCAGGTATTTGCCATTTGAAAGTTAAACCTTTTGAACCTGAGCTAAAGCTTTGTAAGGCATCTCAATAGCTATCTTGAATGACTTGTTGCAGAGTGAAAGCCAGGGCTGTGTAGCTGTGTGCATTGGTGCCCCAGAAAACCAAGGGGCAAGTGGTGACACCTTGCTGATGTCCATTCCTAAAGCATGAGTTCCTGAGGGCTCTCTTTCTTTCCAGGTTGCTCACAAGCTTTTCAGTAAGCTGAAGTGAAGGGGGGCATGGTTGTCCATCTGCTTCCATGGCCGGTGACAGCAGTTCCTGGATCACAGTTCTGCTTCCTGCAGTCCATCCTCCATGCCGAGCATGAATGAAGCAGCTTCCCGGCGGCCTGTCACTGCCTCTGTGCTCCTGGAAGATGTGCAGCTGTGCAAAATAAAACAAACGTGTTGATGTTCTGTAATTTTCCATATTAAACATTGAGAGTTCCTGTGGAAGTGCCCGGTGTTTATTTTGTAGTTCTCGTGCTTCTGCCTTGCTCTGGGTTGAGATGAAATCAGTGGGTGTCAGAGCCCAGTTAAGGGTGGGAGAGTTTTCCTCACTTGTGGGAATGTGTTTTTTTGTGCTGCCATGATGGACAGCATGCTGCAGCCCAATTTTGGGGCCATAAAGATTATTCCTAAGCCCTACAAGACCAGTGTTGTTCACACAGGATGCTCTGACTAAGTTAGACTGAAGGGAGTGACCCTTTTCTAGGAGAGAAAAGTTCCTTGCCACCTTCAGGGGAAAGCTGTCACCTATCCCTCACTGTCTCCTGCTTCTGCCAGCGGCTGGAAGAGGCTCCTGGCAGCAGCCAGCTCTGCCTCTTGCCCAAGAAAACCAGCCACGTGGCTGTGGAGGCGCAGGGGTGGTTCACCTGCTCAAGCGCCGGTCAGGGTCACCTGCGGGGAGCGAAAGCCTTTCTGTGTGAGTTAGCAGCCTTGGGGCTGTCCTGCCCGTGCTCTGCCTGCTCCTTTCGCGAGAGAATGTTTGGTAGGAGGAAAACTAGGGTATCTCAGGGCAGAAAAATTCTCGGCTATTTTCCAAAGTGCTATGAAAGCCACCATCCTATAAATTTGGCTGCTCTTTATCCATGTAGTGGTTCATGGACCTTTTGCTGTAGGATTTCAGACTTTTACTATTAGGGTAAGCGTACCATGTAAGTTCCAGTTAGGTTTTGGTGTGTTTTTTTGGTTGGTTGTTTTGTTTGTTTGTTTTCCCTGTGGCACAGGGCAGGGTCCAGCTGTGCCCGTGCGTTTCTGCTACAAAGCGCGTTTGATGCCGGATCCTTCTCAGCAGCTGATGCCCAAACGCAGCTCAGTGATCACCGCACGTTTAGGCTGGAAGGGCCCTCAAAGCTCCTTTAGGGCCGTTCTCCGAGCCGCGGTGCCCGCAGCCCTTCCCACGCCCCGAGCCCGCCCGCTCCGCCCCGGAAGGCGAACGGCGATGGCGGCGCTGGGCGGGCGCGGGCGGGCAGCGGCCGCGCTGCTGCGCCGGGCACCGGGGACGGCCCCGGCAGCGGTACCGGGAGCGGTACCGGGAGCGGTACTGGGAGCGGGGCCGCGCCGCCACCGGCACAAGGAGAAATGGGTGAGCTGGGCCGGGCCGGGACCGGAGCATCCGCACCCCACGGCGCTGCTCGCACCCCGCTTTTGTCCGCACTAACCTTTCTGCGCCCCACTGCAAATCCCCGTCTCAGCCCCCCTTTTCACCTCTCGCTGCACCCTCGTGCTGCCGCTCTGTGCAGCCCTGCCCACCCCGGGCCCCAGCCACGCTCACAGAGTCCTGGAAGCACTGAGCATCCCGAGTTGAAGGGATGCATCAGGATGCGGCTCCTGGCCCTGCACAGGACTCTCCCAACAATCCCGCCCTGTGCCTGCGGGCATTGTCCAAATGCTTCTTGAACTCAGACAGGCTTGGTGCTGTGGCCACTTGCCTGGGGAGCCTCCTTCAGTCCCCAAGCACCCCGTGGGTGAAAAGCCTTTTCCTGTTATCCAGCATAAGCCCCGCTGTCACATCTTCCTGCCATTCCCTCGGGTCGTGTCACACTCCGGAAAGGCTTTAGGGACTTCTGGCAGCACAGAACCCAGTGCCGCATTCTCCCAGAAAAACATGAAGGCTGGGTGGGGGAATGGGTAAGGGGCTGTCGAGGTATTTTGTCTTTTAACATTTCTTTTCTTTTTCCCCATGAGGCCACCACGGCCCCGCGCATCCCGTCCACACGGCTGGCGCTGCACCACTTTGACACGAGCTACAGCCTGCACCTGGGGGCCCTGTGGCCCTCGGTGCGCGCTGCCCTGCTCTGCGAGCGCAAGTACGGGGCCCTCCTCAACAACTTCGCTGCTGCTGACCACGTTCCCCCAGAGCTGGAGCTGCTCAACGCCACCGATTTCATTTCCGAGGCCTCCCAAAAGGTGCAGCAATGGCAGCGCGGTGCAGCCGCGGGGGGAGCGGCCAGAGGGTGCCAGGAGGGCTCTGGTGAGGGCAGGACTGTGATGCAGGCAGAGATGATGACACAGGCAGAGATGTCCCCACCGCTTTGCCCCTCCGTCAGCTCCAAAATCAAGTGTTACACCTTCCCCAGGGGTGACATCACGCGCTTTCGCCCTGCACGGTGAGACATCCCTTACAGCATCAGGGGCTGCTTCCACGTGTCCCCGTCCTCACTTCCAACTGCTCTTTGATTTTCTTTTCCCCTCCAACATTTGTTTTTGTTGTGCAAACTGATGATTTCCAGGCCGGATTCTCTGGGGCTCCTTGACTATTACCTCATGGATGCAGCCTCTCTCCTGCCTGTCCTGGCGCTCAACGTGCAGCCGGGTGACTTTGTCCTTGACCTCTGTGCGGCTCCGGGTGGAAAGACTCTGGCTCTGCTGCAGACTGGGCTTTGTGGTGAGTGGGGATGGGTGTTCCCTTGTTCCCGTGTGTAAAACGGGGCTGGAGGAGTGTACTGCACCCGTTCCTGTCTGACCATTAATAGTTTCTGTGTGCAGGAGCTGGGAATCAGATGTGGTTTTGCAAAAGTGACACTCCCACTGTGCCTGTTGTGTCCTGTCAGGGCATCTGGCAGCCAACGACGTCTCCATTTCCCGGACAAAGAGGCTGCACCAGATTCTCCATAGCTATGTCCCCAAAGAAGTCAGGGATACTGTGAGTGTCACGTCCTACGACGGAAGGGACTGGGACCAGGTAAAAGGTGGCACTTTCCATAAGGTATGTGTTTGGGAACCAGTGAAGATAAACCTATCAAGTTAAATTCCCTCCTCTTTTTGAGGAAGACAGCAGCTTATCCTTCCATATAACTGTAGTTTTCTGTAATCATAAATGCAGAGAGAGGACCAAGCCACACAGGGAGTAATATTTCCTCCTGCTATCCCTTCCTGTAGGGTCTGGTGCATTTGTGCATCTAGAGTCGTACCTTTATTTGCCTGTGTAATACCCCTTAGAAATCCTTTTACTGTCCATCACCTGGAAGGGGTTAAATGTGAAGATTAGATAATTCTGGCTTCTCAGCCATGTCCAGCCTCAGGGGCTGGGTTTGGTGTTCAGGGGCTGGGTTGGGTACTCCGGGAGGTGTCGCTGCAGCAGCAGTGCCTGTGTGTGCTGCAGGAGCATTGCCAGGGACACACACCGAGCAAGGACATCAAATGAGGACATGAGTTAGTGCAGGGGGTTTTGCACCATTTTTGCATGTTCCCAAAATGCCAAAGCAGCCAGATGATTACAGTTCAGTGTGGTGCATACCTGTGTTTGGGCACAGAGCTGTTGATGGGATGGAGAAGGTGGGCGTGGGGCTGCAGGAGGGGACTTGCTGAGCTTGACCTGTGCAGGGGGCTGAGGTGGGACCTCTGCTGCTGCAGGTGCTGGTGGATGTGCCCTGCACGACAGACAGACACTCTGCCACAGAGGAGGACAACAACATCTTCCACAAGAGGCGAACCAAAGAGCGTCAGATGCTGCCCATGCTGCAGCTGCAGCTGCTGATGTGAGTGAGCTCGGTTGTGTGGTGTTCCCCAGGTGCTGGGAGCAGCTCTCCAGCACTGAAACCTCTTCTTGCTCTGTCTCCAACTGGGAAATATGGAAGCCATGTGTGGTTTTCTGGCAGTAGTTGGAACACATCAAATCACAGTAAGAAAGTGCAAATGTTCTTGGTCATACCACTTGTCCTGTCTCCAGCAGCAGGTGTAGGATCCAGGGAGAAGGCTCTAAGGAACACGATGGGGACAGTTGTTTTGGGTGGGGATCTGGGTCCCAGCAGTCAGCGCTAGAGGACTCCTGAGTGCCCTCCTATCCCAGCACACAGGGGGCCATGTGGTGCTGGGCAGTGCCACAGCTTGTCACTGTGTGCTGTGGCAATAAAGAAACAGATTAGAGAGTCCCATGGCAGCACATGAATGGCAAGAATCTCTTCCCCTGTACATATATCCCATTCCTTTGGATGTGACTGCAGAATTACACCTTCCAGCTGCTCTCCAGCAGCATCTCCCACATTAAATTCTTTATCAATATGTGTTTGACTATTTGCCCTGGCCCAAAACACTCCTTGTGCTGCAGGGACGCAGACTGTTGAGCCTGTGGAGCTCAGTGGGGTTTGTCTGTCACTTCTCTAGGTTCCCAGTTTCGGTGGGTGGTTTCAGTGGGTGGGGATGGCCGTGTCCCTCCCTGGGTCTCCTCCTGCTCCTGTGCCCACGCTGCGCTCCCCTTGCAGGGCCGGGATCCTGGCGGCCAGGCCGGGGGCAGAGCTGGTGTACTGCACGTGCTCCCTGTGCCCGCTGCAGAACCAGAGCGTGGTGGAGAGGGCGCTGGACATCGCAGAGGCCCAGTTCAACATCAGCGTCCACGTCGAGGACTTGAGCCACTTCCGGACACTCTTCCAGGACACGTTTTCCTTCTTCTCGGACTGCCGGCTCGGGGAGCTCGTCCTGCCCCACCTCACGGCCAACTTCGGGCCGATGTATTTCTGCAAATTACGCCGGATGTAGCAGGGGCAACAGACTCTGTCTGCTGTCAGGAAACAGCCCAATCTTTAAGGGAAAGCAGCATTGCTGTGTATTTATTTTTCTTTCTAAAATGTCCCAAAGGAAGCCTGCTTTTTTACTGCAGACATAGGGAATAAAGGAGAAAGACCTGCTGTGGTGTTTCCTGAATATTTATCTGTTTGAGACTGAGGTGTTTAATCTAGGAAAGAGAGAGAGGTCTTATCAGAGGGAGCGATTTATCTGTGTGGGACAGGATAAATGGCCCTGCTCTCTTCCTCCTGTCTGACTGCTTTGATCCTACATGAGCAGGTTTGGGTTAACAAACACCATCTGGGGATCTCAGCCTTTCTGTCCCACATCTCACCATCTGCATAAATGAATTGCATCTGTCTGCTTATCTCCTGCCTTCAGAGAGAGCAGCCTGAGGTCCTGAAACCAGAGGATCCCTGGGTGCCCCTCCTGTGGGGTTGGAAATGTGCTTGGGATGCTGGAGATCTGCTACTGTGGAGAGGCCAGTGACTTGCCATCCCTCACAGCTAGGAAGGCTGTGGATAAGTGTGAATGTCCTCATTTAATGGCCAGTGGGCAGGTGTTCTTGTGATTTTGAGTAGTAACTATGTTTATAGAATCATCACCATCAGTGAAAGATTACTGGAAGTTATGATAAGAATTGCTTAATAGTTACATTTTTATTTTTGTGAGGAAAATACACTGGTGGGAAGTGATGGACACAGCTGTATTCCTCATGGGGGCAGCCCATAGTTACATCCATATGAAGTTACTCCAGTGCCAGCAAGAAAATACTATTGAACTTCTGTAATCCTTTCCTCTCAGCACCGCCCTGCTTCTGCAGGAGGCAGCACTGATGGAGATAGGGGTGAAGGGGTGAACCCATGGCCATCCTTGCTGGAAGTGCAGTTCCCAGATTTACCTGTTTGAACCTATCTTAAGTCAGTCCTGCTTTTGGTTCCTTACAGGACGTGTGTTTATTGGCAGGGAGAGGGCTCAGGAGGTGGCGTTTCCTTCCTTCCTCCTCCCCTCAGTGTAGTCTCTGCACTGCTGGTGGCAGTCATGCAGCACTGTCCCTTCCCTTTGGGGACCACGGTGACTATGCCACTCTCCTGTCACGGCTGAGGGTCTCCACCTCCTTCATGAAGCGCAGGCACAGCTCCTCCTGCCAGGGCAGGGCCACGCACTGCACGGCCACGGGCATCCCCACGGCTCCCGACACAGCCTGCAGCGAGCGCACAAGGGATGGCTCACCCAGGGCTCCAGCGGATTTTGGGAACTTGGTTCAGGCCTGTGGCTCATCCCAGAGAGGGGGGAGGTTGGAGTTTGAGCCCTGTTAGTGTGCTGGGCAGAGGGAGGGCTCTTGCTCTTCTCTGATCGAAATGGTTGCCAACTCTTGGGGTAACATGTTTGAGACACCTTCCCCCACACACACCCCCAGCCAGCTGTGCTTTGAGTTGCCTTGTAGGCAGATCCCTTTGCTTTCATCATCCTTATTCCTGATCTATGCTCCACTGACAGCCTGGGCCTGGTTGAAGGCAACACGGAGCAGGAGGAAGGTGCAGTGCAGTGCTGTGGGCTGTGGCTGTTGCAAGGACCTGCTCCCAGCAGCTTTGCTGCATGGCTCCTAGCTGGCTTCAGCCTATCCAGCCTGTGGGAGATCCTTTAGTCCCCCCCAAAACTTAGTGACTTACTGTTGGGGCTTGGGAAAAAAGCAAGGGATGTGTTCAAGGTGGATTTTGGGATTAGAAAGGGGTATTAAAGAAGATACAAATTTTTTTTGTGCTGTGTCCATACTGATGGAGATATTTAGGAGTCTCTGATATCATTGAAACTGTTACCTGAACTCCCATCAGGAATCTCTGCTCCACCACTTCCCATACCTGTTTCAGTGTCCGGTCCCAGGGGTCATCACAGCATCCTTTGTAAAGCTTCAGCTCTTCCTCATCAGCCTCTGTCACGGTGGTGACGGGAACAACCCCGGCAGGGAAGTTCAAGACGTTGTACAGCATCGTGGAGGAGATGGCAGCTGGGAGAAGGAGAGCATGCAGGCAGTCACAGCCTCCTGTCTTACTTCAAAATTACACATTCCATTCCC
Organism: Prinia subflava; assembly: GCF_021018805.1. NCBI lineage: Eukaryota > Metazoa > Chordata > Aves > Passeriformes > Cisticolidae > Prinia > Prinia subflava. The sequence continues at coordinate 8,718,224 of NC_086256.1, read as the reverse complement.
ACTGGAGCCCTTGAGAACTGTGTCTCTCTCCACCTGCTCAGAGAGCTCTATGTAGTTACTTTTTCTTCCTAATCCCATAAAATGCTTGGGTGGGCAGTTAAGCTCCATGGTAGTGATGTTTCCCTCCAGTCTCAGCCCTGTGGTTGGTTCTCTGCCCTCCTGGGAGTGCCCCAGACTCACTTACTGAGGAGTCTCCCGGGGTATCCCGTGGTGAAGGCAGGGCCCAGGACAGGGCACAGCACAACGTCCAGCTGGAGCTCCTTCCACTGGGTGATGAACTGGGAGCGGTACACCTGGGGGAGGAGAGGGCCATGCCTGGAGCCAGGGCCATGCCTGGAGCCTCCCAGCCTCTCCAGGCACGACTGAGGAGGCAGCAGCAGGCAGCAGTGTGTGAGGGATGAGGCAGAGGAGCACTGTTTGCCTCCACAGCACGTGGCCAGAAATTGGAAAGGTCCCACCTTAGCCATCCCCACTCCCAGGACAGCCTTTACTGTGCCTGGGCAGGAGCACTGCAGGCAACCAATGAATTCCTGCCTGGGCCCATCAAAAGCCCATCTACCCCTTTCCTATCTTTCTTTGTGCCTTTCCCTCTGTCCTGCCTCCTCCCCAGCAATCCCTCCCCTGCACAATCCCTTTCCAAGCCTCTCTGACCTGGTGCTTGCCACACAGCCTCAGCTTGTAGCATGATGCCAGAGAGGAAAGTCCCTGGAACACACCTGTATTTGATGGTGATGATTCCACATCTCCTTCACTGACCTGCAAGTGAAAATCATAACAACATCTCTAAGCTTTAAGAGGAGGAGGAATTGCTTAAATAGTCCTCTGGGTTGATAAGCCCTGGTGATTTTAGCAATTGCTTAGAACAATACAGGTTTCACAATCTTCCTAAAGTTTCCTTTGGCATGTGGCCAAGCAATTAAGAAGCAAATGTCTGGAAGTGCTGGAGAGAAGGTTTCCCTGATGGACCTGTATTTAACACTCATCTCTTCCACAGGCTTCCTATAATGACCTTATCCACTCAAGTGCCTCATTCCTGTCAGGATATCACTAGGGGCAGTGAAGCCATGTCCAGCAATGAAGGACAGCCCCTGCAGAGAGCAGATCACTGCCTGTTGTGAATCCAGTCCCCCCAGCCATGGACACCTAGAGGAGAAGGTATCACCCACTTCCATGCACATCCCTGGGGACAATGCCAGCTCACCTCATTCCAACCAAGGCATTCAGGTAGGCAGCCAGGCGAGGAAACTGGAAAGGCACGAGGTTCCTTAGGGACATGGCTTGGGGCTGCAGTAACTTGTGTCACCCTGGGAAGCCCCAGTTCCTGTCCTGAGGGACAGGGACTCACCAGAGGTTTAAGAAGCAGAGCCAGCAGCTTCTTCACCAGCCTCGGGATCTTGCAGGAATTCACCTGTGGTTTCAAGCCTGGATCTACAATATCTCCTGTGCTGAGAGATGACAAGAGGATGGGGTGATGCCAGAGAAGCTGTTTGCCCTTTCTCAGAGACCTGGGTGTTGCCTGTTTGGGGTGGGAGAGCTGGGCTCATTGTCCTGTGCCGTGCTCACGGCGTGGGGATGGAGCTGCCTGAGGGCTCCCACTTACAACACATCCAACCAGCTACGGCCTCCATCAGCAAAAAACGTCTTCAGAAACAGCTCAGTCATGACATAGGGGATCCGAGGAGGAGAGAAGAGCACCAGCTGCACCAAAACACAAGATTATGTGGCAGCCTGGGGATGTGAATAGTTTCCAAGACACAAAGGCGGATTTTCCTCGAAGGCAGAGAAGCACCTCCCTGGGCTCCATGTGCCAAGGGAAGCCCTGGTTCAACCATTTTTCATCCAGGCATCTTCCTGTGAGATTATTCCTGCTGATTCCCATGAGATGCACTGCTCCCTTAGGCACAGGGGCCTCTGCCTGGTGTTATGTGGCTGGAGTAACATAATCCCACACCTCAGCCAGGTCACTTTTCCCACAGAAGGGCTGGGGAACCGTGGCTGGTTTCTGAAGGGTGATTTCCTCAGTGAGGAGCGAGGCTGGGGACACCCTGGGGAGAGGAGCAGGGGGTGGTGGTGCTCACCTGGTGCCCAGCTGCCTGCAGAGCACTCCTGGTTTCCCTCACTGCCCTCCTCATGCAGGGGGGCAGCGGGAAGTAGCCGTCGGTGTCGTAGTACCCGACCCGCAGGGGAGTGGAGCTGGAGTACACCTGGAGCACAGAGACACCACTTCAGCATTCCTGTTCCCAATGGGATTGCTGGGAAAATCCTTTAGACATGCACCATTGGCCAGGTCTGAGACTAAGACTGGACCCAGCCCCATCAAGAAAGCAAGGGGGGTCCTCTCTGAGCCTTGTGACTCATGGGAGGGTCTTCCCTGCCCTTTGCATCCCCACAAATCACTCCACAGTGACACTCAGCTGATTTTCCTTTGTGTGCTCCATCTTTGTAATAAGTAACAGAGTGAACCCTGTCACTGAACCTTGTCACCCTTTTGCAAATTTATATTAAAACCTGCTTTTTCCAGTGCCTTTGACAGTGATACTGGAGGTGACCTAAATCACTCATTCGTGACACCCACCCTGCTGGGGGTGGCCTGCTCCCCTGCTGACACCCACTGCAGAAGGGGGCAAGAGATCCAAATGCCAAGGAGTGATTAATATTCTGGTTTGCTGCTTACAGTTATCCTTTCCAAATGTTCTACCCCTGCCTTTTTCTCCAGGGAAGAGGAGCACAGCCACTCTAGACAAGTGTATTCAATCATTGCTAAAAAGTGTGAAGGTGCAAAACCTGAAGCTGGTCTGCTGCAGAGAGAAACTCCCTCAGTTAAGAGATTTGCTGCAGCAGTTTCTGATCCTGTCTCATCTTCCCTTAAAGATCTCCTGCTATTTGCTCCCAGTGTTGCCTTCTTTCCTGGACCCTCTCAATTCAGTAAGCTGCATTCCAGCTGAGAAGACAGATAGGTTAACTACTGATTTGCCTATTTTTTTTAAAATTAGAATTATGAATTCTGCCCTCAAAGGGATCTATTCTTCTGCAAAGCAGTAAAGACAACTGGACCCTTCAGGAGGGTGTGTGGCACCCTGGAAGGAACCAGGGCTTGCTGAGTGAAAGCCTCACCTCCTCATTGAAGGGGATGGGGGGCACGGTGGGGTCCAGCTGGAACATCTCCTGGCAGAGCAGCGCCTTCATGCACAGGGCCAGGCTGTCCACGTCCCTTGCCATGGGCCCCAGAGCACAGGGGACTGGGTGGGACAAGAGCAAACAGCCTCACTGAGCAGATGGATGTGCCAAACCCCGGGCCACCCCTCTGCACAGCCACCTTGGGGTCAGCAGGCAGTGAGGGAAGTTTCAGATGGACTCCAGACAGGCCTTTGTTGTCTCAGGTTTTCTTCTGGCCTACAGGAGAACATCAGGCTCTTCACAGAATATAGGGAAAAGGAATTTAAAATTCACGTACTTGCCAGGATGCCATCGATAGGGCCAGTCACTCCAGCCAGGCTGTGGGAAAAGAAGAAGTATATTGTCATTTCAGGAATGGGGAAATATTCACAGTATGTCTGAAAGGCATAGAGCGGTGTCCAGCTCAGGACCAGAAACAGAAGGAAAATATTTCAAAAATTTGAATTGAGTAGTGCAAAACAGGAAATTTTGGCCAAAGTAGAACAAACAAACCCAAACCCCAACAAATCTTGGTTTTGGTTTAACCAAAACTGTTCAATTTTGGCATTATTTAACCACTTTAACTCCCTTTTACCTTTAACTCCAGCCTAGATTTACCATGAAAACATGCCCCTTTCTCCCAAAATGTCACCACGCTGTCCTCTGGGGGATGTTTTGAGCAAAGCCGGCTGCCCTGTAAGAGCCACCCTCTCTCCTCCCTCCAAGTACTCACGCAGCATTTTCAGCCCGAGCCTGAGCAGGGCCGGGAGGGCAGGGGCAGCACCCACCTGAGCCTCTGGGCCGTGGGTTTGAGGCCGCAGAGCCCGCAGAAGCTGCAGGGCAGGCGGACGCTGCCGCCCAGGTCGGAGCCGATGCCCAGCACGGAGCCGCCCCCGGCGATCAGAGCTCCCTCCCCGCCCGAGGAGCCCCCGGGGCTCTTCTGCGCGTTCAAGGGGTTCAAGGTCTGGCCAAAGGTGGGGTTGCTGCAGTCGTAGCTGGGGAGAAGAAAGCCAGGAGAGAGGCTGTGAGGATCAGCCTTGGGTTTGTTCGCTTTCCCTTGCAGAGAGCCTGCGTGGCACTGCCAGCCCCATCCTTTCATGCTGTGAATCCCTCAGGACACAGCTCATTCCCACCTGCCTCTGCTCTCCCTCCCATGCACAAGTGCGCTCCATTTCTCTTAATCATGGTAGCTTTTTCCCCTCTTTATCTTATCTGACAGCTCTTTCAGCTGAGATTGCTGCCAGATAATGGAAGAGGGACTCTCCAGGCCTTGTCTCAGAGGCCAGGGAAGAGCCTGTCCAGGAACCCACAGGCTGGGATTTTCCTTCAGAAGCACAGCCAGAGGGAAGGTTTCTAACAAGGTGTGTCACCTGAAGAGGGACTGTGGCACATTGGTCATTGCAAATGGGATGGCCCCTTGTCTCTTGAGGACCTTGACCAGGACGCTGTCCTCCTCCATCAGAGTGCCCAAGCACTGCACAAGCCCACAGGTTGCCAAGTGGCCCTGCAGAGAGAAGAAGTGACAAGGGACACAGTAAATTCTGTTGCTTTGCTCTTTTGGAAGGATCATCTAGCATTCCTTCAGGAGCTGTGTGTTTGGTACCAACCCACTCCCTTGTGAGCCCTTGCTCGAAGGACTCCCTGTCCTTCCATCCTTGGCAGAGGGCTGCCAAGCACTCATTGGGTTAAAGCTCCTCCTGAAGCTCTCCTTGCTCTTTTCCTTGCTCCTTTTCTCCCCTGACCCAAATGCAGCTCCATGCTCCATAGGTGCACTAGCTCAGGGTCAAACCCAGCATCCTGCTGTCCAAGTGGATCCACCAGTGCATGTTCAGGGAAGGAGAAATCCCAGGTAAACAAAATGTGTGAGCCTTTTTCAGTTAGCCTTGGTGTTTGGGGCTTGCTTTGGGCTTAAAGCCCTCAGCTTTAGTGCAGCCTGTACTGTGTCACAAACCAGAGGAGAAATCATTTGTGTCTGTAACAATTCATCCCTGGTTTTTCTCTGCTGATGGAGGTTTGTGCTGCTTTTGGCTGGGGCAGAGTTTATTTTCTTTACAGTAGCTATGACAGGGCTGTTTTGGATTTTGTGCTGTAAACAGTGTTGATAACAAAGGGATGTTGTTATCACTGAGCAGGGCTTGCACAGAGCTGCTCATACCACCCCACCAGTGAGCTGGGGGTGCACAGGTGGGAGGGGACAGTCAGGACACTGACCCCAAGTGACCACAGGGACATCCCATACCTTTGGGAGTCATGCTCAGCATGTGAAGCTGGGGGAAGAGGAAGGAAGGGGAGATGTTTGGGGTGATGGTGTTTGCCTTTCCCAGTTACCATCACACACGATGGAGCCCTGCTCTCTGGGGGTGGCTGAACACCTGCCTGCCCATGGGATGTGGTGAATTCATTCCTTGTTTTGCTTTGCTTGTGTGCAGGGTTTACCTTATAAACTCTCTTTATCTCAACCCACAAGTTTTCTCACTTTTTCTATCCTCTCTCCCACATTCCCACCACCACCACCCCACCCAGCCCAGCCCAGGATGGACAAACACAGAGGGAAGAACCTTGTGGCCAATGTGGTCCTTGATGCTGACGGGGATGCCGTAGAGCAGCCCTTTCTCCCTGTGCCTCTGTATCTCCTGGAGCTGCTCCTCACACTCTGGGATGAAGTGTCGCAAGCAGTTTGTCTGCTGGGTCACTTCCAGGGCCTTTTTTTTGAGGTGTGGAAGAACAGGTATTGGAAAAGAACAGCATCATGACACGGCTGCATTCAGCAGCTACCTTGATCTACAAAATAGGGCACAAATAACCCCCTCCCCAGTGCATCCCAGCTCAAGCCATCTCAAAGGACTGTCCAGTGATGGATCTCACCCAGAGACAGAGCATGTTTTCCTCTTAATATTTTGTATATTAAAGGCTGGTTATAATCCAGCTGCAATGAGCCTTTTCAGCCACCAGCACACACACCGTGGCATGGAGAATGTAGAAGATTTGCTTTGTCCATCTCACTGTGGATGGACACTCACCTTCTCTAAGTAGGTGTAGAGGACAGTCCTGGGGGACAGAGACCCTTCCTGCAGTCTTGCAGTGAGTTCCAGCAGGGGCAGGGACAGAATAGCATCTGTCTGGACACGGGGGACCTGCAGAGGGAAGGTGAGGGGGATCCAGGGCAGCAGCTCCAGTTACCCTTTGGCTCAGGGGATAAGGCTGTTGAGTTTTTCAACATTATCAACAGAGCTTGCTGGAAAGGCAGATCCTGCATGTGGGGGTTCAGACCTTGAGCTGCCAAGAGTTTTATCCTGAGTTTGGATATCACAAACAGGATGCAAACACAGGAACCCAGGTGTAGAAGGGCTTTGTCCATCCACTGTAGCAGAGGACATGGCAATGCCTCCCTCCTGGCACGGTGGGACTTACCCCTGACCAAGACATAACCTCAGCTGAGCAAACACTGCCCGGGGAAGAAGGTACCAAAGTCCTTGCACACAAATCTCAGGCTGTCCTTTCATCCCTCAGAACAGATACAGGCAGTGCAGGGCAGCCTGGGTTGAGAACAAACATTTAACAGCTCAAGCCCATCAAACTGCAAGGAAGTCAGCAGGGACTCACAAGTGACCTTCTCAGGTGAAGAAGACTGGCAGTTCTCAGTGCCACCAGGTTTTTAGAGGTTTTATATAATATATTTACATTTATATAAAGATCTATATTTAAGAAGAAAGGTTGCAGATATATGTATCATTTGTGGCTTGTGTGCTTTATATCCAGGTGTGTTACCTGCATCAACAGGAGCTGGTTTACCCAGTATGCATTCAGAAGTGAATGGAGCAGAAAGGAAACATGGTTGGAAATGATGTTGCAGCAGGAATTCAGGGCTATGCTGTCTCATTCACCCCCATGTCACGTCCTGGTTCCTCCCAGGGGACACTGAAAACCCTGTGCTTCATTAGTGTAAATTTAGACCAGGCACGGTGCCACTGACTGAGAATGCTGCTTTTGGAGACACCCCTGGAGCTGTCCAGAAGCCAAGTTTTAGAGACAAAGGTGTAGGGGTGTGAACAGATGTACACACTTAGAGTTAAGTACAGGAAAAAGCTTTCTTGCTTCTACCCATTATTGGCAAGAGACATTTCCAGATGAAAAAGAACTGGGGTTTGGATCACTGAAGATCCAGTACATCATCACCTGTGTTCAAACCTCTCTTCAGTGAGTAATTCTCATTCCCCAAGCTGTGGACTCCCACCACATCTCAGCCAGCTTGAGAAGGGCAGTGATCCCCCTTTCTCCCAAGGCAGCCTTTCCTCTTGTTGAGGGCTGCTGGCACATCTCCTCCTAATAAAAGCTGTGGGGCCATGAGCTGGAAGGAGAAGCTGGAGGACAGAATCTGCAGACACCCCAGTGGGACTCAGACACCCGAGGAGGACGGGTTACCTGCTCCCTGAACTGCTGGACAGCCTTTGCCATTTTCTTCATGCCCTCATCCTGGGTCCTGCGAGCCTCTTCCATTTTCTTCTGGATCCTCTTTTTGCCCAGCCATTTCCAGACCACCAGGGCTGCCACGGAGCCGCCGAGCAGGGCCAGGGCAGCAGAAATGTTCCCCTTCCTCTCTGGCAGGAGCTGTCCCAGCTGCTGCTGGATCATCATGTGTATTTCTGGTCTCTGAAAATGCAGTGAGAAAGAAAAGCAAGGCAGGTGAAGGAGACCTTCCCTGACTCCCCAGGCTCATCCCTCCCCCCAGCACCACTGTCCTGGGTCAGCAGATAGTTCAGATAGTTCAGTCCAAAGCTGACCCCTGCAAAGCTGCTGGAGGTGGAGCTTGCAGTGAAAATGATTAACCACCAAATGGAGAACGTAAAGTTTGGCCAATGACCCTTGTGCTCATTGGGGTGTTGGGTTTATAGGGGCTTTCTGGACTGTGGGAAGTTTTCCGCTTGGAGAGGACTGTAGGATCAACTGAACAAATGAAGCAAGGAAATTGCTGCTCTTCTGTTTCCTGTGTAGCCTGAGAGGACAATGGGAGAAGAGGAAAACCAGCTTGAAATAACAAGGCTTCCCTGCACGGGGCTGGGGAGTGGTATGCTGGGGGAATGCATAGCTGTGGGGGACGCTGGGCTCACCAAGTCCCTTCTGCTGCTGCCATGGTGGCCAGGGGATGTTTTGGTGTCCTTATGTACCAGAAGAAGGGGCTGTGACAAATACCCTGTGACAAAGCACGTTGGTATTGCCTGAGGAGTGGAAAATCCCACAGGCTTGCAGGCCAGAAGCAATTTCCACGTGGAATTGGAATGGCCAGTGTTTGATGCCTTTCCAGCACAGATGCCTCTCTCTACAGGCACCAAGAACCTCACACTGAGCTGAAGGCAACAGCCCAGCCAGCATCAGCCATGGTCTGTCTGCAATCTCCTTTGTTGCTTTTGGATGGTGGATCCTCCCTATGGGTCCTGTCCTTGGGAAAGTGTTTAGGCAGCTATGGATTGTGCATTACAGATCTTCGTAAGCTTCCAGCAGAATGTGGAACTGGATATGGAATGGAGGTCGAAGAGCTCTCTCCCTTCAGGGCTATGTGGTCCTCTAGTGCTCAGTTTTCCAGTGTCACGTCAGTTCTTAGCAGTTGTGAGAGTCTACTGCTGTTTTCTGTCACAATTTGTGTCAGCTGGGAATGTTCTTATCTTAGTTCTTAGCTAGAGAAATTTATGGACTCTGAACAAATCTGGCTTTGGTGTCCTTGAGAAAACATTCTGGAGCCAGCAGCAATGTGCTAACAAATTGAGCTGGCCTGTCCCTGTGTCCATTCCAGTGGCACCCTTGCTTGGGGGATGCTCTCTCAGCTGTGGCACTGCTGGTGTGACAGGAGCTGCAGCCTGGGGACATGCCTGCAGCTCATCCTGCTCCTGCTCCATGGTGCTGTCTGCAGCAGGGGCTTCCAGAAGCTGCAGAGTGATGCGTGTGAGCAGAGTCAGCATGTAGCAATGCCCAGCCCTCTCAGGAATCCAAGCAAGCCCTTCCTGAGGCAGAGGTGTGTTCTTTGCCTGTGTGACAGCACCACAGCCTCTGTGATGGGCTGAGCAGATGCCGGAGGGTTTCCTCCCTGTGTTGGGAAGTGTCAGGGCATTGGCCTCCCACATCCGCCTGGGCACTGGGATCAGAGCCCTGCTCTGCCCTTTAGACACCTGGTGAATGTTTAACACAGACAGACACAGCTGTGCCCAGACTGACTGGGCATTTCAAAGGGCAAATCTTCCAGCAGGCACAGCTGCATTTCCAGATGGCCGGATGCTGCTGGGGAAAACCCCTCTCCTCTCAGTGTGCCAGCATCTCCACATCCTTCATGAATCCAAGGTCTGGCTCCTCCTGCCACCACAAGGCCACCAATCCAAGGGAACTCCCAAGTCAAATCTCAAGTCCACAGCAGAGGAGACAGACCTGCCTGACCCAGAGGTCAATATTCACTTCTCCATGTTGATTTTGTCACCTGAATTTATCCAAGATCAAGGTCAAACACACTGGTGGAGCTCAGATGAAAGCCATGACCCTTTTCACAAGGAGAGCTGTAACAGCTGGTCTGGGATTTCATTGTGGCATCCACAACATGCCCTTCACTTTGCCCATGCCAGGAAAAAGCAGTTAAACCAAGTCAGAGAGTCCCCTCCTGTCCCCAGCAAGACCTGCAGCATCTTTGCTTACAAGAGCAAAACTGCACTGATTCACTCTCAGCATGCTCAGCTCTCAAGCAGGCTGGATCTTTTCTGAAATTCTTATAACTGAACTGTTTTCTCTCTAAGTTGGTAAGAAACATCTTTGTCAGCTTTGACCCCATTTTGATTAAAATGACAAAGAATAAATCCTGACAGCTGTGTCTTGTGTTCGTGTATTTGTAACCAAACACTCTGATGCTCTTTTGAAAACTATTTACAAAATGAGGCCCATTAACTATGCTGCTCTGAAAGAATTTTAAAGATATTAAGAAAAATATACTGAAATCATAGTGAAATGGGCTGGACCCCTCTGGGGAACTTGTTCAAGTTGGCTCAGAGGACTGAATAAATGTTTTCCACGAACTCTCCAGTTTCTGACTCATTTCAGCCTGGAATATCCATTGGAAGCATAACACTTTCCTCAGTTCCAGTCCAACTCCATCAGCACTTACAGAACATAACAGCTGCTGAGAAACTTTCCCCTACCTAGGCTGCAGCTTTCCAAACACCAAGGACGTCACTTGAGAGGTGAGGGTCTGCCTCTAACAATCCTTTTCACATTGCTCAGCCAGGACCCTGCTGGCTTTTCCTGAATAAACTGTGATAGGATGGGAACAGAGAACTCCCATAGCAACCCTCAGACCTCTGACGGCTGGGGCTGCTTTCCCTCCTGACCATCCCTACATTTTCCCCACTTTTATGGGTATTGCACTATCTTTCATCAGATTTTCCTTAGCCAAGTTGTATGAATCCTCCTTAGAGCTTGTCCAGCAAGGCAGACATGATCAGGATGTGTGCTGCTGTTAGTTCTCCACCAGCAGTCCAGGAGCATTTCTGTCTCTTCCATCATGCCAGCTGTCTGGCACAGGTCTGTCACCCCGAGTGACAGCTGTGACTCCAGTGCCCTGAAGGTGAGGGACTGGCGTGTTCCCAGCTGCTCCATGACTGGGCACAAATCTTACAGCAGGAATCTGGGCTTTCACTGGTCTCCCAGGGGCAAGCAGGGAATGTAGGAAGCTGGAGAACAGTAACAGGAAAACAAAAAACCAAAAAAACCCACAAATAAACAAACAAAAAAACCCCACAAAACCAAAACCAAAACCAAAACCAAAAAACCAAAAAACAAACAAACAAAAACAAACAAACAAACAAAAAACCCCACAAAAAACAAACAAAAAACCCCCCACAAAAAACAAAACAAACAAAAAACCCCACAAAAAACAAAAACAAAAATAAAAAGAGAGGATTGAGACTCCACACCCACAGAAGGATGAGGATTTGTGCAATAAGCAGCCATTTCAGAGTGAAAGATGTACCTTTTTGTGTGTGTTTCAAGGGTGAGCCTTGTTATGTTCAGTTGTTTCATTTCACCCGCTTTCTGAACATTTGCTTTAAGCTTCTTCAACTACCACCTTCCTTGAAACTTGTTTGAAGTGAATGTCTGGGATCCTGGGAATGTTTGTGTCCCCAATTTTTTTCTGCTACTGCCTGTTACGTAGAGAGCTCTGTGTGTTTTGGATACTGTAAGGGAACAACTGACCCGTTCTAACCACTCATGTTCTGTTGGTGTAAGTCCTTCTAGGGAGTTCTATTTGCTCCTGATCTTGTGATTATGCAATAATGTGAACTGCAAACTAATAAAAAAGTCCTACACAATAAGGTAAAACCAAATAAAAACCCTGGATTTTCTGATGCCTCAATTTCTCAGCTTTGCTTGGTTGATTATCTGGCCACAGAATGAAATGTGGGTTAAGGAGGGCAGATTTAAATTATTGAAATCAAGAGAGAGGAGGAAAAATGATCAAAGACCACAGCCAGGATATTGTGTTGAAGATGAAAGAAACTAGTAAAAACAAAGCTTTTGACCCAAGCAGCATTTGTACATAATTCTCTGAGACAGACCAAAGCCTGGACTTTGGTCAGAGCTAGGCAGCTGGACAAGCTCTCTGCAAACACACGGTGCAGGTCTGCAAGGGCTGCACAGCCCGAGCCCACAGCTCCTGGTGCAGGAGCTGCAAACAGCAGCACTGTGCTGGTGGCTGTGGAACAGGCTGACATTCTTTCTCCAGCTTGGAGGAGGCCTGGAGGAAGAACTCTCCTGAAAACTTGAAGTTATGCCCTGCTAAAGGCTCTTTTCTGCCAGTGTTTCAGCACCTGACCTCACCAGAGTGCTCTCAGCATCACCCTCCCCACCTTCCCCCACATTTATGCAGCAATGACAACTGATCTCATGAACAACCTGGCTGGAGAAGAGCCCTGAATTTTACCCAGGAGGGTGCTTTGCTGTCTGCCCAGCTGAGGCATTTACCTGATCTGTAAATTCCTGAACAGACCCCTAAATCAGGTCCAAACATGTATCTTATTTCCCTCACACTTTTCCAACATTTTTCTGGACGTCTTCTCCACCTCATCCACTTCAGTGCCAGGACAGCTTTATCCGAGCATCCATGCTCTCTGCTTCAGCATCTGCTGCATCATAGGGAGAAATTCCCTTTGGCTGCTGGGTGTGGGAGTGAGTGCTGCAACACCCTGAGATCTAGTGACTGGCTGGAGGGATGAGGGAGGGGAATGGGAGCAACAGCAAATCCCTTCTAGAGCCATCCTCAAGGAGCAGCTGGAATGCAGAGCACAACTATGCCTGGAGAAATTCCTTTTAGAAACAGGATTTTTTCACTTGGCTCTGCCTTGCAAAGATCTGGAGGGATACAGGAGGGAAGGACACAGACCTTTCCTTGCAAAACAAGGTCTGTGCACGCTCAGGTCTAGCCAGGAATGCAACCTGGGCAGATTACTTGTTTAATGGAGATCTCCCATCTTCCCTTTGAGAAGACAGCTAAAGACCCTTTGCTCCTGGCCGGAGAGGGTCACAGTCACTGCACAGTGTCCCCTAGGCTGGTGCCCCCAGCAGCAGGGCATCTCCTGGGAGCAGGGTGTGCCCTGGAGCTCCTCCCGCAGTGTCACAGCGGTGAGTCAGGCTGTGGCAGTCAGGCTGTGACAGGCTGTGGCAGTCAGGCTGTGACAGGCTGTGGCTGTCAGGCTGTGGCAGTCAGGCTGTGACAGGCTGTGGCAGTCAGGCTGTGACAGGCTGTGGCTGTCAGGCTGTGGCAGTCAGGCTGTGACAGGCTGTGGCAGTCAGGCTGTGACAGGCTGTGGCTGTCAGGCTGTGGCAGTCAGGCTGTGACAGGCTGTGGCAGTCAGGCTGTGACAGGCTGTGCTGTCACGCTCCCCGTGTGACTCAGACCCGCCGCTGCCCACGGGAGGTGGCTGCATGACTGCAGCACCCCTGCCCAGCCCCGGGGGGCAGGTGAACACCGAAGGCAGTGTCACCCCTTCTCTGTCCCGGCAGGCTCGGGAAGGTGTCACCCTGATGAGCGTTGCTAATTATCGTGCCTTGTTTCAACACACACTTGCTTATTCATTTCCTTCATCACTCCCCCTTCGCCCTCCAGTCTCTTCTTCCACCCTGAGAGTGAAGGATGGGTCAAGGAACAGCGTGCACCATTGTCGTGGTGTCGTTGGAAGCACCAAACAGAGGAGTGGCCCAAGTGTAGCTACAGAAATGCTTTCTCAGTTTTCCCTCAAGTGTTTGTAGGCAATAAACCCCCATTTTTTCCCATTGCTTAACTGGAAGGAATGATGAGGAGCAGGAGTGATGACAGACCAGTTAACATTTCCCTCAGTTTATGGTTCAACAGAGAACATCAGGCTTTGCAGTACTCCCTGCACAGCTGAACTGCTGGGTGGTGTGGAGACCTAGACAGCAAAAGAGTTCAGGAAGGGGACAAGTTTATGGAGGAGAGCTCTCTTGGCAGCTATTTAAACCCATGGGCTGACTGCAAGTCTTTGCCAAAAAGTCTCTTGGCCAAACAATGGCACAGCCAGAGAGGGAATTCTGCACTTGCCAGATTAAACTCTCCCACAAACATCTGCTACATCTGCTCCTGCCCACTGTTGGAAGTAAAATATTGCAATAAACTGCTCTTTGGTCTCACACCATACAGCAAATTATATTAAAATGTTGTTATTGGACCCTCTTGTTCCAGCATTAACTCCTTTTTTTTTTTTTTTTTTTTTTTTTTTTTTTTTTTTTACTCAGTTTAACTTTAACAATGAAGGACAATTTAGACAGAGACAAGATTTTTGCTGACTACTTTTAAACTGAACTTGGTGCCACTTTATTAAAACATTAATTCAGAGTTTTCAACTCACTATCTACTTTGCTTCAGGTGGCTGGAGTGAAGGGCCGGGAATGACAAGCCATCACACTGGAGGCTGGCTCCAGGAATCACCCATTTCTCTTTGTGCTTTGGGCAAGGGTCTCCACCTCCTTCCCGAAGTGCAGGCACAGCTGCTCCTGCCAAGGCAGAGCCCCGCAGTGCACGAGAGTCACTGCAGCCCCAGAGCTCCTGACACAGCCTGAAAAAGCACGGACTGTGCTGAGTCAGGGCACCAGGGCAGGCACGGGACAGTGCAGGAAGGGAGGGCAGAGGAAGAGGAGCGAGGGCGCAGCTGCCAGGCTGACAAACACCAGCCCTGTGCACCACAGGGTGCAGAGACAGTGGATGCAAACTGTGCTGCTGAGCACTGCTCTCACTAGGAGATGTAGACAAGCCTCGGGACAATGTCCCAGAAGTGTCATTCTGCTGATTTGTAGACTTGAGCTCTTTTCCTGCTGACCTCTTTCAGCCAGGGGTCTCTGTAGTGCCCTCGGTTCTTCTTTGTTGGCTCTTGTGACCGTGCTGACCAGCACCACCCCAGCAGGGAAGTTCAGCACGCTGTACAAATCGGTGTAGGAGGTGGCAGCTGGAACACAGAGCATGCAAAAAGGCAGAATTTAATGTGCTGGGCCAGCAGTGACCTTCAGATGACAACATGAATTGCAGGAATAGCAGACTGGAGTTGTTGGTCCATAGGAGGCCTTGAAAATGTGCTGCCTCACAGGGACTCTTGAAGGAGAGGTTTGAGCTCCAGAGAGTAGAGAGTGACCTGTGCCTTCACTTGTCACTGGTGGAGTGACAGGTGAAGATCAGATTAGAGATTAAATTAGAGAGATTAGATGTGCTCTAATTGGAGAGATTGGAGGGATCAGTTCAGAGTCTACATCTATCCCTGGGGAAAAAAACCCAGCTGTCTTTTCAAGATATTCCTGATGTCCAGTTGTGTAACATCACCGTGGGGATTTTGGATCTCAAAAGGTCATCGCTAGAGGGATGGAGGACCCTGACTGTTTGCTGGAAGCTATATAAAAAGGCCTTTTTCTGCAAGTCACACGCATTGAGCCTTCCTGCTGTTTGCAGAGTCTTGGGAAATGTGAGACAGCTGCATCCACAAGAGCCTGGTCCTGTACCAGAGTGGACCACAGCTGTCCTCACTGCCACTCTCTGCTGCAGGAGTAGCTCTGAGCTTTATGCAGCAGAAAAACAGGGAAAACTCCCCAATGAACAACTGGGACAGAGCTAATTGCTGCCCCATAATTATCCACACATCTTCAGCTCAGATGAGGTGGGGGTGTGGGGAGACCCACCCAGAGGCCTCTCCTTGGCTTTCCTTCAGAGGGAAGGAAGAGCAAGCACTGCATGGTTTGGGGATGTCCACAGGACTCCAGTGTCCTGCTGCAGCTCTGGGTGTGTGCAGGGGCTCCTCAGGGGACACCACCAAAGAGCTTCCCAGAGTAGCTGTGGTTGCAGGCTGGCCCCAGCACGGGACAAGGGATCACATCCAGCCTCAGCTCCCTCCGTTGGGATGAATTCCACGTGGTAAGCCTGAAGGAGAGGCAGAGAAGATGACAGAAGTGTCTGTTGGACAGCAGTGGCAGAACAATGCTGATACAGAGGAAAAGGAGGGAGGAAGCCTTCCTGGATACAACAACAACAACAATTAAGATAAAATCTGAGCTGTTCTTTGAAAGGGTTGAGGGATTTTGTTCTTCCATTTTTAGGTTTCCTGTTAGAATACCATGTGCTGCTGAGACCTAGACATTGTTGCTAGGTGTGTGTTTCAGAATGGATTTATTTGAGTATTTACCCAATCCTTTCCATGAACAGCTTTGGTTTAGAATTATATTGAAGGGAGATAGATCAACAGCAGTTTGTTTGGATGACTAAAAAGTTCCAATTCCTAAAAGCTTTGGTCATTCTGGTAGAGGTATTAAAAAACATGAATCCAAAATACTTCCACAAAACCTCCTTTCATTCTGCATGAGGATACAGGTAAGGAAAGGAAGCAGCAAAAGACATTTGGGCAAGCCCCAGGACATCCCCCTCAACACAGGCACAGCTTCAGGATTGTACTGCAGCTCCAAGAGAGATCCAGATTTGTAGTCTGGTTCACCACAGCTCTGCTGAACATCAGGCCATGAATGAATCCATCCCCTAAGAGATGTCCCACTTTACCTTAGCAAACAGACACGCATGAAACCACAGTACAGCTGTTTCTGCACCCTTTTCTGGCTACAGGGACACATCTGTCCCATGGTCCAGCCCCTGTCCTGCACAACCATTTCACAGCAAGTTTTCTGTACAAGAGTATTCCAGCTCTCTCACAAAAGACCTGGCCTTGTGGCTATTTTTTAGTCTGACCTCATTTTCCACCTGCAGTCTGAGATCCTTCCTGCTGTAAGTTCGACAAATGAGATGTGTTTCCAGGAAATACAGTCACTGCAGCTAACCTGATTCTTTTTTTTTCCTGAGAAAAAGGCTGGTCACTAGCCAAAAGTTTTGAATAAGCTCTTGTTTGCAGTAGATGAAAACATGTGAATATGGTTTCACAGAACTGCGACTATTCAAAATATCTTTGAAGCCATCAAATCTTCTTATGTGGTGTATGTTGTGGTTGTTTTTTTGTGTGTGTTTTTTTTTCTTTTTTTTGTTGTTGTTGTTGTTGTTGTTTTTGGTGGTGGCTCTTTTTTGTGTGTGTTTTGTTGGTTTGCCTATCTTGGGGTTTTTATGTTTATTTGTTGGGTTTGGTTTTCTGTGGGTTTTTTTTTTCAGGAGTGGGAGAGGGATCTGTTTTCACCTTAAAAAACCCCCGTGCCCATTTAATTTCAAACACTCCCACCAGTGACCAGTCAGCTTTTTAGGAGTTTTTCCTCTGCCCTATGGTTTTTCAGCCCACAGTGCACATCCATGGAGTGAGTGGCACTGATAGGGGCTGGAGGTGCAGGCTGGGGGGATGTTTCTCCTCAGGGAGGATTGTGAGGGTGTCCCAGGGAGCACAGATCCTGCCTGCTGGGAGGACACCAAAACAGCCTCTTCAGTGTTGCAAAACACCAGCTGAAAGAGGATACTCTCTATAAATAGACGGAGGCGGTGGAGGAAAATACCAGAGAGGAGAGGTGCTATTTAAACCCAAGGACAAAAACAAAATAAGGATAAACTGGAAGGGAGTAAAGAGCACAGGAAACATGAAGGTTCCCAACCAACAGAGCAGAGACAAGAGGAGGCCATCAATAAAACCAAATTGAAGCATAAAACTCAGCCGGTTTAAAGGAGGAACCTGGTCAGCCTGTGGCAGCACTGGATGCAGCTGTCCAGGAAAAACTTCCTGTCTGAGGTTCCTGATGTCAAAAGAGTTCATAAGGAAGCTACCTAAGCCACAGAGTACATGTACAAAATTTTTGACTTCTAATGTCTCTGTTTGATAGTTCATGCATGGCCTTAGCTCAGAACATTAACACCTAACACCTGAAATGAAGCATTCGCAACAAGAGACAGAAAATCCCCTCTGATAGATCCAGGTCTGCTCTCCTGTTTCTAACCCATCTTCCAGCCAGTAGAATACAAAGGAGCTGGATCATGTAGTGTTACCAGCTGTCCCTTGCCACGGGTGCTCCCCCTGCCCAGGACTGTTCTGTGGCTTAGTGCAAAAAGGAGAGGCTGAAAAATTAACCTTCTCTCAGTTCTCAAGCACCTGCTTGAGACAGGGAAGGGGCAGGGGATGCCTCTGAGATCTCAATGCCAAGAGACAAGGCAACCTCCCTAAATCTGGAGAGACACTGGCTCTGCTCCATGGGCTGGGTAGCACAGCTTGTAAGGGGAGAGCGTCCAGAGTAACCACTGCTCTCTGGTGGAGGGGCTTGTTTGGGTCCTGAAGCCAGTGGTCATGCTGCCATATCACGTTACCTTCTTGCCTGTTACAGACATGTCCTGTGGGATTATTCCTGTGGCAGCAGGGAGGAAGCTTGAGGAAGACATGAGAAACTGCTGACTGGAAAACTGAGGAGGATCCTCCCTGTTTGGACAGGGTGAGCAGCAAAATGAGCTAAACAACTCAGTGTGGATGTCACCAACCTCTCCCCACTTATTGGTCTTCATTGCCCCATCCCAGCCTTAAGTGCTTCAGTGCTGCCACTCACACCAGCCTCTTGCTGCCAGGCCGGGCTGGGAGCAGCCTCCAGCTGGCCCTTGTGGCAGCCTCAAGTCCCCAAAGCCACCCTGCAGCTCCGGCCCTGCCTGGTGCACTGTCCCATGGTCATGGGTGTGGCGTGCTGGAGGGCTCTGCTCAGGGCTTCCAGTGAGGAATAGTTACAGGTTCAGGTTCACTGGTGGCTCCAGGGCTTGGACTCTCACACCCTGCCCACCTCCATGCCAGGGAGAGAGGGGTTAAACTAACAGTGATGTGGTGCCTGGCTCGGGGAGCGGGGGTGCAGGTGGCACTGCCTTTCCTGGGACAAGTCCTCCAGGGCTGAATTTTAAAATAAACATACAACCTCATCCAGCAGCTTCTGTGGGGGAAGAAAGCACCTGTAACCACACCCAGGTGTGGCTCTACATAGCATTCAGTCACGGGATGCCTGGAGTTCCCTCTCTCCTGTTTTTCTAAGCCTGCTGATAAAGAATGGGGGTCCTTGGGGGCTGCTTTCTCTTTGGCTGTGATAAACACTATCCCAAGCCCTTGAAAGCACTCCATGATGTTGCATAGTTTAAAATACAATAACACGTTATAAAACCCAAACATTAATCCTGCCAGAGCTTTTTTATAATCTGCTTTTGACATTCCTGCATGGGAAAAACACTTTTGCATGGAGGTATTCCTTTCTGGAACACCCTTGGAAACCTGCCAGGAGCAGCCAGTGCTGCCAATCCCAGTGCCAGTGGCTGCCAGTGGCTGGAAAATCCTGCTGGAAAACCTGGCATGGGCCAAATGGGAGGAGAAGATGTGCAGGGCAGGCTGGCTGCTGCCCATCTGACCTGGCACGCTCAACACAGGCTTCAAACTGCAAGGGGGTGGATTTAGATAAGATATAAGAAATTCTTTCCTTCAGGTGGTGAGGCCCTGGCACAGGTTGCCCAGAGAAGCTGTGGATGCCTCATTCTTAGCAGTGTCCAGAACCTGGCTGGGTGGGGCTCTGAGCAACCTGGGAGAGTGGAAGGTGTCCCAGGCTGTGGAAGGGGATGGGAGGGACATATCTCTAAGGGCCCTTCCAGCCCAAACTGTTCTGTAATTCCACGATTTCTCCTTCATGCTGTGCAGGGTGCCAGCAGCCCTATGCTGTGGGAAGTGGGCCAGCTCCATCCCTGCTTGCCAGAGTCTGCACACAGGCTCAGCTTTCCCTTCTGACTGCTGGTCTGTGCGAGGGAAAACACCAGATTTCACCCTCAGGGAGCTGAGAACAGAGGGGAATCCCTGTTCCTACAGCACTCCAAGTAGCAGTCAGAGCATCTCAGGCAGAACCAGTTCCTGTGCCCCAGTTTCCCCATTTGTAAGAGAAAGCACATGTTCTTGTATTTCCCTGGGGTGATTAAAATCCACCCCAACCCCCCACACAAACACAGACTTGAAATAACAGACTCAGATAATAAAAAGTACTGTGTTAGGACAATGATTGGAAGAGCTCCACCACATCAGAGCTCGCCTTGCTCTCCCCTTGCTCCCGAAGCCAGCAGCCAGCCCGGCCATCACTGCATCCTCACTGAGGGGAACCAGAGTCCTGTGCGTCAGACCAAAGGATGGCCCACGCTGCTGTTAGCTGGGATCCTGCTCCAGCTGAGTGCCTGGGGCTCAGAAGAAACTGTTCTTCTTCAGGCTGAGGGTCTCCACCTCCTTCATGAAGCGCAGGCACAGCTCCTCCTGCCAGGGCAGGGCCACGCACTGCACGGCCACGGGCATCCCCACACTGCCGCGGAAAGCCTGGCACAGAGAGAGGGACAGGGCTTGGAATGTCCAGGGACAGGGGAGCTCGTGCCCCTGAGGAACCTGGCACCACTCACCTTGGCCAGGGTCCGGTCCCACCAGTCCTGGTAGTATCCCTTGTAGCTCTTCAGCTGCTCCTCATCCTCATCCGTTGCCAGCGTGACAGGGACGACGCCAGCAGGGAAGTCCAAGGCGTTGTAGAGCATGGTGTAGCTGACTGCCACTGGGGGAGAGGGGAGCTTGCAGTGCCAGCCTGCACAGGGAAAGCCTTCACCCCCCTGTGTGTGCGGGATTCCAGCTAATGGGGCCTTGCAGTGGGAACTCAGGGCTGGGGGATGAGAATCGGCCCTTTGGCTCCCACGCACCGGGGGCTGCTCCAGGTGCACCCCATGGGCTGGGCTGCAGCTGTCCCAAGAGCTGAGCTCCTCCTGCTGCTGCCCAGCACCCTGGGGATGTGAGGGGAGCAGGAGGGCTGCTCATGGTACTGGCACAGCGCCACAAAGGTCCCCTGGCAGTCCCCTACCTGAGAGCTTCCCCGGGTAGCCGATGCCAAGAGCAGGGCCCAGCATGGGGCAAAGCATGACATCCAGATTCAGCCTTTTCCACTGGGAAAGGAACTGGTGGCAAAAGTCCTGAGGAGGAAACGTGCTAGTGGTCAGTGGGGTGGATGTACTGTCCCACAGTGCTGGCTGAGGCTCTCCTTGAGCATCCAGCTGGGCTCTGGGCTCTTCTCTGGGAGCAGCCAACAGGCTGCATCAGGCCTGATCCTGCTACAATCCACCAAGGCTTTGCTGCCTGGACAATGTTCCTTCCAGCTCATAGAGCACCCTCTCCCTGGTGAACTGGAGGTGGGCAAAGACTGAGTGCACAGGCACATGGTGACTTGGGACATGGGCTTTTGTTTTTGGAAAACCAGAAGGGAAATAAAGGCAAGTCTGATGACTGACATTTTTATATGCAGGTGTCAAAAATTCAGGTCTGATTTGGCATCATGAACTTGCCAAAGTGTTGTCTTAATCTTCAGATGTGCTGAGGACTTGCACATCCAAGTGAGAACTGCTGAGGTGTGACGTGTTCCCATCTTACATCACCAGAGACCTGATCACCTCCTGACCTTGGTGAGTGCTGAATCTGCCCCTTCCCAAAGAGAAATCATACAAAAACTATTTAACCCCAAACTCGAGGGTAGTACTTTACCTCGATTTCCTGATGAAGACTCCATACTTCATCCACTGTGCTGTAAAAGGAAACAAACCCAATGAAAGGCATCCCTCCCTGTGCATACACCTTCTTTCTGCCTTGTGGGGAAGGCCATACCTCTTGGCATGATAGATGCATTAACCAGCGCTGAAGCCAACACCATATTTCATTCCCACAGGCTTCATCCTCTTCCTAAGCAAAAGTCTATGACCCTGCTCTCATTCCCACCCTCAATTTCTCAACAGTTTTCCAAACCCAGCAGGGTTATGGTGTTGACACAAATTGCTCTGTTTGCTCCCACCCTTGGATTTTCTGCCTTGCATTCTCTCAGACACATGCAGCTGCAGCAGTATCAATAATGTAGCAAACACTGCTGCAAAACAAATCTTCACACATTTTCTCAGGCTCAGATCTACTTACTTTTCTTTCATACTTCTTATGATACTTGACAATCGAGGTGCCTGAGCAGGAGAAAGTGAAAAAAAAATATGAATCCCACCTCTGTCCTCTGAGACAGCTCAATCATAAATAGAAGCTGTTTCCTCAGTGTTCAGGCCAGACTTGTGGATTTTCCCCAGAGGGGAGGGAGAGGGAACAGAAATCACTCCAATTTGGAGATGTGTCTGACCACAGCCAGATAACAATGCCCAGAGACTTCTCTATGAGAAAGCCTTACTGCAGTGGGAGACAAGTTATTCACATACAGCTTAACTGTGTCTACACCAGAAAGAAATGGACCTTACGAAAGGTTTGGAAATCCAGGAGAGGAGAGTTTTCATCCAGTGTGGTGCCTTTGCCAGCCAGAAGAACAGCCCCGAGCTGCCTTTCTCCATCTCCCCTTTGCTGAAAGGGAGAGGGGGGTTTAGCTGAGTAGTGGTAGGAAGCAATCACAGCAGATCAGCTTTTCCCAGGCCAACCCCTCTGAGCAGAGTATCTAAGTGACAAAAAGAGGTTTGCTCCATTCTGCTCGGCAACACTTGATTCTCAAACATTTACAGGATATCAGGCTCCTGTCCTCTTTCCAAGGGTGGTAATCCCAAAGAGAACCAAGGTGCAGCTGAATCACTTAATGGTAAGCCCCCCTACCAGCCATTACCTACATCCACTAAATCTGCTGCCTGTATCCCCAGTCCAGACAGACCCTAGGGAGGATTTTCATAGACAGGCACCAATCCCACCAAAGCACTCCAGGCCATACTTACAATTTCCTCACAAAGGAGCTGCCTCCATCTGAGAACATTCCCCTGACACAGTAGTTAAAGATCACGTAGTCCACATTGGTGAGTTCAAAGGGCACCAGCTGGAAGGACAAAGGAGGAAGGTATCAGTGGCACAGGCACTGTTTGGGAGAAGCCATTGAGGGCTTGAAACGGGCCGAGCTAGGCTGGGGATTTCCTGACAAGCCCACAGGAAAACCTCCATCCTTCCCTGAAAACAATGTTTTCCCTTTGAGCAACAACTGCTGAGTCAAAGGACACGGGGTGGGCTCGTCCCCCTATCCAAGCAGCCCCAGGCCCCTACCGTGTGGCCGGCCTCCTCCAGGAGCTCCTTGGTCTCGCGCACGGCGCGCCTCATGGCCGGGCTGGGCATGGTGAAGAAATCGGTCTCGTAGTAGCCAATGCGGAGGGGTTCTGTGCTGGAATACACCTGCAGGCACAGGGGATGCTGCCTGAAGGGTGCCAGGGGAGCCAGCAGCACGCCCACGCCATGGCGAGCCTGGGAAGCAGCACTCGGCTCTGCCCAGGTGCCCACCCATGGATCGGGCGTTTTCAGCCTGCAGCTCTCCCCAGGAATGTGTGGCCCCTCGGGGGTTCTGTACCTCTTCATTGAAGGGGAGGGGTGGCACTGTGCTGTCCAGGCTGAACATGTCCTCGCTCAGGAGGGCCCGCAGGCACAGAGCCAGGCTCTCCACGTCTTTAGCCAGTGGTCCCACTGCTGCAGCCACTGGAAGAGACCACACGAGAGCATCCATGGCTCAGGGTCTTTCAAGGGCATGTTCTGCAAAACCAGGACCTCTTGGCAATGTTTTGTCTTAATCTAGTGTTGGCAACAGTTCTTCTTTAAGAACTGGGCAGGGGATGCCCACAATGCCTTCCCACCCATAGGTCTATCATTATGGACCCAGAGTTGCTATCCATTAATGGATGTCTCCATTTCATGACTTAAAATAAAAATATAAACAAAAAGCTTTGTCAATCATGACATGAGGACAACATCAGACACTCCTTTTGACTGCTAATCTCACCCTCATGAAGCAGTGACAGACAGGCCACACCCCGTGGGTAACAGGTTGTATTGTGGTTTATGCCACACAAACGGTTCCTCTCAGCTCACTTTAAAAAAATAAAAATCACAGTATGGGGGCAGCTCTCTGAAAAAATCCTTGAAAGGGATCTTGCTTCTCTCTAAAGGTGATGGAAAAAGTCCCCCACAACCAGCTGAGGATCCTTCTCACCCCTGCCCTGCCATTGGGGGACAGACATCAACTCCTACCTGCCTTCTGCCCAACGACTCCAGACATTATTCCTCTTTTGCTGTAAAGAAAAGAAACACACAAAATACAGCAGCTGATTAGTTTTCATTGAAGGGAAAGGCTTTAAGCAGCTGCAAGTATTTAATTATTAAAACCGCAGATGTGAAGGTTGGCTGCAGGAAGGGCCCAGAGAAAACTCAAGAGACACAGTCTAGGCCTGAGTGATTTAGTCAGGAAGAACCATCCCCTCAGCATGAAAACGAAGAGGTTTCCCCACCTCTATTCTGGGGGAACCAGTGCCTCCCTCCATATAGGCCTCAGATATGCCCAGGCAGGAGGAACAAACCAGCTCTTCCCAGTTCCTCCCAAGTTTCCCTTGCCCACAGGAGCAGGAGCATCCCAGCACAGTGGTTGTGGAGTGGGTGTCACCCAGAGACCTGCATTTCTCACAGTACCTGAGTCTTTTCCCTGTGGGTTTGATTGCACAGATCCCACAGAAGGCAGCAGGAAAACGCAGACTCCCTCCTACATCTGTCCCAATGCCCAAGATGGACCCACCACCTCCCACAAGTGCTCCCTCTCCACCAGAGGAGCCTCCGGGGGTTCTGGTGTACAGCAGCGGGTTGCGGGTCTGACCAAAGATTAAGTTCTTGCAGTCATAGCTGAAAAGAGAGAGAGAAAAAGAGAGATTGCAAATGAGAAATTCAGGTATCTGCTCCTGTGGAACCCAGTCACTACTAGAAGACCTTGAGAAGGCAATCAGGTAATTCACTAGTTGTTCCACTGGCATCATTTACTGTGGGTGTGAAGACCATGAGCCTTTTCCTGGTGGTCCCAGGACCTGAATTCACTGACAGCTTATTTCACTGACAGCTTATTCACTGACATCAGACCTATCCCAGAGAGCACCTCTGGCAGCACAAATACATCAACCCTCCTGGAAAGTCTTCCTGTTCAGGCAGCTGAGTGCCACAGGTCACCCAAAGCTGAGTCCCTGCTTGAGCACAGGCCAAATGCCAGCTGCAGAAATATTTGACACTAGACTTCCCCAGAAAGTGGTGCAAAATCTGATAATCCCTAGGGCAACCTCTTTGTGTGGCTTTTTTGAACTGTGGTCAGTCATTGCCACATCACCTTAAGGAAGGCATTTCATAGGGCTTGGGCAGTGGTCACCCACAGAGCAGCTTTGCCACAGCTCACTTGGCAGGACACAGGGACACTAGAAGGGTGGCTGTCCAGCAGAGCACACCTGAGCACACCACATACCAATGACACCAAGAGTAGTCCTGCCAGATACAGCAGGAGGCTTGGGGCAGGATAATTTAAGGCCATTAGCTTAACTAGCTTCCCCTTCCATGAATATGTGTTTGCATTTTAGAGTTAATAGGATCACTGTTGAGAGGTTAATTTAAAAAAAGATAAAACCAGTTCCTCTCCTCTCCTCCTACTTTTCTGATTCTTTATTTCATGTGGAACTAAAGATAATTTTTATCCTCATGTAAATGTGTTTGTTTTTTAAAGTGAAATTTATAGACACAAAGAATGGAGACCAGGTGTTGTTATATAAAAAGAAGTGGGAAATGAGAATGAGACCAGATAAAAACCCTCCCTTGAGAGGAGGAAGAGAGCCCTGCTGCTATGCTGAGGGTTTGGAGCACCCACCTACCTGATGAGGGACTGGGGAACATTGGTTTTGACAAATGGAATTGCCCCCTGTCTCTTGAGCACCTGCACCACCACGCTGTCCTCTGCTGCGGGTTTATTGAGGTTCTTTATGAATCCCAACGTAGAATCATGACCCTGGGAACAGAGGACAATGAGGTTTTCAGATGGAGGACTGCAGTTCTCCCTGCCCCCACACTTTTATTTCCACATTTAAGTGCACACATGCATCTCCAGCCACCCACCCATCACACACACATTAAAGGTGTGTTGATGGCAAATCTGACCATACTCTCTGCTGGCTCACATGGGAGCAGCAAAGTCCTTCCCCTGTCCAGGCAGCCCATTCCACATCAGCTGTGACAAAGCCAGGTGCTGAGGCCAAAGCTCCCCCACCCCAAACTTCAACCCACGGGGATTTCGGGATACATGCGGAATTGTGCTGGTGGCACCTGGCAGTCGATGGAGTCTTTGATGCTGACAGGCACCCCATAGAGCAGACCTTGCTTCTCCATCAGCTTGGCTTTGCGGGCCTGGCTCTCGCTTTCCTGCAGGAACTCCGTGATGCAGTTGGTTTCTGTGGCAATTTGGACAGCCTTGGGGAAAGCAAGACAAGCCCAGAGGTGAGTCACAGCCCATGGTGCTGCACAATGACCTCTGTTCTTCACAGGACACCTGCCTCTTCCCCCTTCCCTCCTCCCCTTCTGCACAGCTGGTATCAGAGCAGCCCCTCCTGCTGCTTTTCAAGCCAAACTCCAAGATGGACACAGCTTCCAGCTTGTGTGTGCTGAAGGGAGGCACTCAGCTCAGATGAATACCACAGCCTGTTCTTCTGTTTGAGCTTCTAGGGTGGCATAAATGATAGTTCCAAAGAGAGAACCCAGGAAGTGATCAGAATGTTAGGGCAAAAGTACAGAATGAATATCAACACTGACATTTTGAGATTTAACAACCCATTTGGAGATGGAAGGGAGACAACAGCAGCACTCTGCAACTTCCCTAAAGGTACACCTGCCCTAGGGAAAGTGTGGGCTCTCCCAGGAGGGCACGGGCTCTGCAGATGCTGCTTGCTGCTCCTTTTTTCCTCCAAACCATGCTGAGAGCTATGACAGCCAGATGCCCAGCTCTCTAACCACCCACAGAGAGCCACAGAAGGACACACCACCACCCAGCGAGCAGTGACAGCTCAGCAGCATCTGAGCCAGGCTGGAGCCTTGTGCTGCGTTCCTCCCAAACACAGCCAGCCCCAGCATGAGTGAGATGTTGCCCCTGCTCCTCACCTTGCCCACGTAGGCATAGAAGACGTGGTCTGGAGGGAGGGAGCCATCTCGGAGTTTCTTGGAGAGCTCCGGCAAAGGCAGAGAGAGGATGGAGGCCGCATTCACGGAGGGATGCTGCGGGAAAGGTTGGACAGGCAATGTCACACTTCCACTTCAGTTGATGGGTTCCTCCTTTCTCCTTGGTCCCCTCCAACTCACCCCCAAAAATATCTGCCATTTAGTCGCTGAAGGTGGTATCTGCCTCAAGACCACATCCTGCTCTACCTGACACCAGTGAGCATGGTGTGAAACCCTCAGGGTCAGTACTACCCCGGCTTTCTCAGCCTTTCTTCCTGTTCGGACCAGTCACGCCAAGCACCTGCTAATTAAAATAAAGCCCTTCACACAGGTTTAGGCAGGTCATGGCCAGGCCTGGGGGAACAGCACAGTGCAGTGCTCTTGCTAAGTTACAGTGGGAGTTGGCGTCATGGTTATAGAAATTGTTCCATCAAGGAATGAAACCACAAGCAGAGCCAGTTCTCCCGGCACTATAATATATTTGCACAGGGAAGTGCAAAAACCAGGGAGCTCCTGAGCTGGTAATTTTTGGGTCAGCAGAGGTTTCTTCACCATCTACCAAACACCATGAAAAATGTATCAGACCTCACGCCTCCCAGCTGGACTCTGAACCTGACCGAGTTGGCTCCCGCCCGAGGCCGGGCCGCCTGCCGGGCACCATCGCATCCCTGCCCGCAACTGCGGCTGCACTTTGGCCTCTGCTGATAACACATCGCCTGTCGCCTCTTCCTGCTGCCTCCCCAGCCAGCCTGAGCCTCCCACCACGGCGGCGGCGAGCTTTCAGACGGGCATTTCCCCCTCCCGGCTGCCCGTGCCTGTTCCCGGGATAACGAGTTATCACCTCCCGCTGCCCCGCACGGCGCATCCTCCCCACCCCTGCCACTATCGCTGCGATGCTGAGCGGTACACACTCGCATTGGCTTAAAAAGGGAAAATAGGATCGCAGCGATGCCCGTGGGTCCGTATAAGGAGCCGGGCGAGCACCTGACAGGCGGGTGATCGCTGCCCCTCGCAGGGAGGGCGGCAGGGGAGGGGGTCCGGGGAGGAGGCCCCTCCGGGGGCTGCAGCGGCGGCCGCGGCGCTCACCTGCTCCCGAAAGCGCTGCACCGCCGCCTCCATCCGCACCAGGCTGCGCTCCTGCCGCTCCTGCGCCTCCGCCACCTTCCTCCAGAGCGCCCGGCGCCGCCGCCATCGCAGCAGCAGCAGCAGCAGGGCCGAGCCGCCGAGCAGGGCGGGCAGCGGCACCCGCATGGCCAGGCTGGGCTGGGCTGGGCTGGGCTGCGGCACCCCGAGAGCCCCGAGCACCCCGAGCCGCCCGCTCCGCTCCGCCCCGCCCGGCCAAGGACACCCGCCCGCCGCCCGCGGCAGAGCGAGCCAAAACCCGGGCGGGATTCCCGGCCGGACAGGGATTTACCCGGCTTCTCCAGCGCAGCGCGGCGGGGAGGGGGAGCTGCAGGAGCAGGAAAAGCTGCTGGGTGACAGCTCGCCCCTCCCTGTGCTGGGTGGTCTCTGGCTGATAAGGTTTATTGGTTTTTCCCTTCGCCCCGGGAGGTTTTGATCTCCCCGTAATTTTTCAGCTCCTCTGGGGATAATTTTGGCTTGGAGGATGACGGCAGCACGGAGGGGAGTCCCAAAGGTACCTGACTCTTCTGCGTTTCCTGGAGCCAAGCGGCTGTGTGGGAAAAAGAAACAGTAAGTGTCGCAGGCTGTGCCCAGCGGAGTTCACTTGTCACTGGCAGAGCATGGGTGTGTCTGGGCTGTGCAAAGTGCAGCGGCATCTAACAGCCAAATCTGGCATCCCTGCTCTCTGCAGCCTTGCACTCCGTGTTGAGGGAAACTCCAAAATAATTTCTTCATCACCCGCCCCACAAAGGGTCTGTCCTTAAAAAAAACCCTCCACGACTTCCAAAAGTCTGTTAGAAAATATTTCAAGCTGTCCAGTTTAGATACTGCCCGTAGGATTGTGAAAAACCCGTTGAGAAGAATCTGGGATGTTTTTTCACTTCCCAGCAGGATGGGCTGATCCCAAGCCACCCCCGATGCTGAGCTAGAAAATGTGGTGGGCTACATGCACACAGACTCCTTTTTCCTGGCTTTATTGCTCAGGCCACTGGCTTTATTCCTTTCAGTCTTCAGGATCTCAGAGCTCCTCTGAAGCACCGGAGCCACTTGTGCCAGAGCCTGGCACCCTTGGAGGGAGCTCTGTGCAGTGCATCCACAATGTCCTGGGGTGTGCTGGATGTACTCCGTGTCCTGGGGCTCTTTGCTGGAGGGTGTTGGAGCCTCAAAAATACTCAGTCCTCATGAACTCCGTGTCCTTCTTGCTCTGAGAGTATGCAGCTGCCTGTTATCTGCGTCAAGGAAATCACATGCAAGAACAGCAGTTTTCCCAGCAGTTTTTTTCCTTTAACTTCTTTTTTTCCTTTCCCCTCCCTGCCCTTTTTCAGACTGTTGGGCTCAGAGGGTTATACAAGATTGCAAACTCCCAAGGGCACTGCAGTTGGCTCACAGGAGAGGAGTGGGTTGGCAGGAGTGCCTTTCCCATGAGTGAGGAGGATGTAATCAGCTCAAGGCTGGCACACCATGCGCTGTCTGGGATCCAGATCTCCCCTTTCCTTCCTTCTCACCCTGAAGGCTCCTGGAGGCTCCAGGAGTTCCTGTACTGATCTCACCTCATGGCAGCACAGTGCCAAAACGGGGCTGTTCCCCTGCAGGCTGTAAAATCATGTGCACTGAGGTCTTTCAATGTGAGAACAAGAAAGGTGGGGAACTTTGGAGGAATAGGAGTTAAAACTAGTTCTTGTAGAAGACAAAATTACTTCTCCAGCCTTCTTCCCCCTCATTTAAATCCTGCTTAAAATCTCTCATGCAGGAACAATTTTCAACTTCTGCAGTTCAGTTTGTGAAAGGGAAGAGAACAAAGTAGGAGATTTATGCCTGGAGCACCTGCACCTCCAGGAGCTGCTGCTGGAGAATCTCCTCCTCCCCTTTCCTGCAGAAGTGTTGGGGTGAATAAGTGGGGTGGAAGCATCAGTCAGGACAGTGGTAAGGCTTGGGTCTCTGCTGGGGCCAGCCAGGTCCAGGAGGATGACTCAGGGCACGGGAAATCCCAAAATGCAGCAGGTGTGACCCAGCTGCCAGCAGAGATGGGCCAGTGGATGGCACAGGGCAGAGGAGTGCCAGCATTCACAGGTGGTGGCTGGCAAGGCCCTGCCCAGGACAATGTGCCTGGGACTGGCTAAGTGAGGTAAAATGGGTCTGTTCTTGTTCCCCATGGCCTGGGGTGACAGCCAGCTGCTGGCCTGTGGGTGCCCTGATGTCCCTTTGGGACTCTGGTGTCTCTTTGGTGGATGAGCACTTTTCTGCTGTTATGTCCATAGGGCTGCCCACGTGCTACTGCAAATGGGGCTTGAATCTTGGAGTGCTGGAATTGAGGACTGATCCTATTCCTCCTCCTCCTCCACTGCCTGGCAGGGCTGGAGCCTGTGGCTAAGGGAGGTCAAAAGGATCTGCTGGATCTGTGAATGCTTCACAGACCTCCCTGTGTCCACAGAGCTGTAACTGGGTGGGTGCCACCACACCCCAGAGAAGCTGGAACCCTGCAGTTACCAAAGGAGGGGCACAAAGTTGTCATCTTCTCTCTGTTACAAATCACACAGGGTCAGCCAGACTGGCTGGGGCTGAAGGACCAGCTAGTTCCTGTTCACCTGACACCAGAGCAGTGCAAGGCCATGGCAAATACACAGAGGTGTTTTCCTTAGCACTGGCTCCTGGCATCCAGAGTGCTCTGGCTTCTTAAGAGAGGTTAGGGTTGAATGACTAATAGCTGTGTGCTCATATAGATATTTCTTGTGTGAAGCAATCCGATTCTGGCACTCCCAGCATCCTGGAGCTGGGAGATCCATAGTTTATCCATGTGCTGTAGGGAAGCAACATCTCCTGTTGGCCTCCCACAGCTGATTTCACTTACTCTTATTTCCAGGGATGAAATAAGAAATAGTTTGCTATTCACTTGGGAATTTTACACTTCTGTTCTTCCATTTCACCCTGCTGCTTTTAGCCTGTCTCCCAGAAACGAACAACCTGCTCCTACCTCCAATTCCAGTCACCTGCTTCCTGGGATCTGGCTCTCTGGAAGAAGATTCAAGCTACATTTACAACAGCCAGCAGTCCTTCTTGTTTAATTTCTCCTCTCCTTGTAGGCTTCTGACTCTTGCGTGGAGTTAGTCAACTTGATCTGCAAGAAGGTGAAGCAATTCCATGCAGAGCTGGAGCTTAACCCCTGCAAGAAGGTTGTTCAGCAGCTTGGGCAAGAGGCAGTGTCACATGTGAGCGATTTCTTTTGTCCCTGCAAGAAAACTGCATGTTTCAACCAAATTGCTCACTTGGTGATGCTTTTATTGTTCATTTTGTGGTCACTTCTGCCTCGAGAAGTGGCTTGTCCTCCTCACTGCCTGTGCCCCAGATCTCTGTCTGCGAGGGCTGGTTGCTCCCAAAGCTGCTTCAAGCTGGAGTGTGTGAGTTACCACAATCAATTCGAACACGTGGTTTGTTGCCAGCTTTGTGGACTCTGTTCTGAAGCAGATTAGGAAGTGCTCATGTGTTTTCTCCACCAGCAGAGTGGAGGAAAAGCTGCCCTAGGAGAGGGCAATGACTTGGCATGTGCAAATTGCTTTTGCACAAACTCTCTTGTTCCTTGTGTACATAGCAGCTGTTGCATGGCAGCTTGAAGGAAAAGCTGAAGAGATCATAACAGAGGGATCCCTAGGGTGGAAGGGACTCCTTGGGAGATCCCTGATATTGCTGAGGGCACCTTAAGCAACAGCCTCTGAAAAGCTTCTTTCTATATAAATGAGGGAGCAGGGACTTAGTTCTAACGGTGTCTGTGTTACAGGAATCTGAGTCCAAACAGCTTTGCATTAAAAATAAATAAGCAAGACAAAAAAAAAAAAAAAAAAAAAAAAAAAAAAAAAAAAAAAAAAAAAACAAACCACAAAACAAAACAAAACAACAACAACAACAACAACAACAACAACAAAAACAAAAACAAACAAACAAAAAAAAACAAAAACAAAAAAAAGAAGAAGAAGAAGAAATTTTAAGTGAGTAAATTTACTCCTGTAGTTGTTTTACACAGCTCAATGAAGATAATTTTATTGGCAATCATGAGTGATTACAGTATTATCTGCCATCAAAAAAGTTATTTTTTGAACGCTAAAGGAATTAATGATACATAAAACTGTGCTTAGATTGAGTGCATTCATCAGCAGAAATGCCTCGTGCTGGCACTGCTGCACTGTAATTACTCTGTCTGCTCAGAGGAGGAGAGCAGGAGATGGGGGTGGTGTGTGTACTGCCACAGATTTACAAACACTTCCACTCTGAGCAGCTCGGGCAGGGGGAGCAGAGCCAGGACAGCAAAGCTGGTGAGCAGGGGGACAAGTTTCACACATCCTTTTTCTTTATTGTGCATCACAGAGTGAAGAATGGGGGTAATCTCTGTTTGAGACTTTATAGGGGGAAGCCTCAGAATATCAAATATCAAAGGATGAGTCCAGTCTGTTGGAGTCCTAGAAACTTAGGATCTGAGATTTTGTAGGACGCTTTGCAGTCTTTGTAGGATACTGCTTCATGGTGTGATCAATTGATAAAATCAGTCCTGGGGTCACAGGCAGTCACTGTCCAGCCCTGGGAGAGTGATGGTGATGGTGGGAAGGGTGGAGGTGTTGTCCCCAAGGGACATCTGCTCATGCCATGTGCTTTGGGACAGCCCATTGTGCTGCTGTTTTGTGGGGCTAGGGGCATGTCTCAGCAGGGGTGGGGTGAAGAAATGCAGAAGAAATTCTCCCCAGCTTGCTGCCTGCCCTGTGGTCCTTCAAGGGAGTCATGATACTGGGAAGAACATTTCCAGGCTGGGGCATTGCAGGAAAAGCTGTTGCAGGAATTGTGGGCAATATGTGCAGGGCAGCAGGATGCTTTCTATGCTACAAAGGCCTTGGAAGGGCTTTCAAAAGGAGTGTGATGGTTCCAGCCCCTTTAGGGAGCCCATGGGCCCCCTGCTCCCAGGGCTGCTTTCCCTGAGATTCTCCTCGGGGTTGCTGTTCCCTGAGGTATATAGGACTTTTGAGCTTTTCTTGCCCAAAAGGTCCCATGCCAGACCCAGAGAAGACAAACTGAGTCTGCCAGTCCATGTTTCCAAGGTTGTTTATTCTTTCATGATCTCTCAGTTCTTTCTCAGCTCTGCAGGGTGTCCCCAGCAGAGCAGGACACGTGTCGGACTGGCCGGATCAGAGGGTCCCGGACTTTATGTGCGGTCTCCCAGACCCAACCACCATTCACAATGTACTTTTTATTTACAAAATCTTACCAATACTTACTACCTATGTTAACATGTCACTTCTACTCTAAACCAATCCTTGTGATACAACTCAGCAGAAAATGGGGGACGAGAACAAAAACAAGGAGGAGAGGATGACTCCCCAATTCTTCCATCTTGCCTCTTCAAACCCATATACTAAAAATCCTAGATTCTACATTCACACTCTGTGATAAACTAACTACTACTTATTTTGAATTCTCTCAGCTTGTGAGTCTTCATACAATATGGGCATTCACTCCCACGGCCAGGGATCAGAGGCAGTGTCCTCCTGGGCTCTGTGTGAGGCTGGCTGAGCCCCTTGGACAGATCCCAGACCCCCTGTCCGGTCTCCAAACCCTCCAGGGCGGCCAGAGGGATGTCCTGGACTCCGCCACCCTGCCGTGATGGACCAGTGCTCTGCTCGAGCAGGGAACGCAAAACCTGCCGTGATCTCCATCTCTGGTACTCAGCTGCCTCCTGAGCTCACCCCTGAGCTAAAGGAGGAAAGGGCAGGGAGCGTTTCCATTGCAGGGAGCACCAGGGGAGCGATCCCTGCAGCGCCCAGGGGAAGCCGGGCTGGGCTTGGCCTGTCGGGTGCAGCCAGCAGAGAGCAGGGCTGAGCTGCAGGAGCCGCCTGCGCCGAGTCCTCTGCACATAAACCCTGCCCTGTGTGCTCCGAGCCTGGAGTACCGCACGGAGCAAAATGCGCTTTTCGGGCTGTTTGAGTGATGAGACAGCCCGAGCTTTTGTGGGGAGCAGCACGTTGATTTCAGGGGGTTTTAAGGGCTGTTACCAAGTGCTGGGAGTTCTGCTGTTGATCCATTGAGACCACGTTGTTTTTGCTAAGGAGAGCATCCCAGCAGAACCTGATCCTGCAAATTGTCAACTTTGCTGCTTTCGGGATTTGTTGCCGTGGCCAGGACCGTGCCTCAAGTCTGGCAGGCTGCCTGCCCTTTCGAGGAGAACCACGGAATCTTTTGGGTTGGAGAGCACCTCTGGTGTCACTCCAAGCCTTAACCCAGCTCTGCCAAGTACACCACTAAAACACATCCCTAAGTGCCACATCTGCACATCTCTGAAGTGCCTCCAGTTTTTGTGACACAGACACTTCCCTGGGCAGCCTGTTGCAGTGCTTGAATGAGCAAAGGCATCTCCCCCCTTTCTGAATGCACATCGCAGAGAAGGGGAAACACTTGATATTATCTGTGTTTGAAGCGCCATGGCCCAAGTTTTGAGGCTAACAGGGGCTGCCCAAGTTTAAACCTGACTGTCTTCCCCAAAAGTGGTGTTGTTCTGTAGTGTGGAGTTCAGATTCCAATTGGGTCTTGTGTCACAGCAGGGTCCTGAGCCCTGAGTGACTGGGCTGAATCCAAACCTCCTTGGCCACTGGCGCTGTGGGTTTGCTTGCCTGGCAAAAAAAGTACACACACACACGGAGGTTTCCTTTTTTCCTTCCCCTTCCCCTTCCCCTTCCCTTCTCTCCCTCTCCTTTTCGAGATTCCCGACTTTCTGAACAGGCCAGGAGAGGGAGACAGCCAGCCAGTTACAGCACAGCCCAGATTTCCAGCTCTGCCTGCTTACCCTGGGATGGAAGCTAACACACTTTAGAAATTCACACTGATTTTCCCAGGGGAAAGGTTTCGTCTGTGCAGGTCCCCCAGCTGACCTGCAATTTACATTTACACAAGCAAGATAGACATTGGGCAGGAGGGGAAACTGAGGCACGGGGCAGGGTGCCTGGAGGGATGTTGTTAGTGGCATCTTGGTGATGACTTCCTGGGCCCTACTGCAGGTTGGGATTGCCCTGTGTTGGTCACTGCAAACATCCCTGTGGTGTGAGGCAGGTCCTCGGGTGGTCTGTGGGGGTCCATTTGAGCATCCCCACAGATGTCACCTCTGCAGGGACACACGGTGCCCAGCAGGAGTGCACCCCCTGCCCCCTCAGTGCCGAGTGTCTCTGCAGGGTCTGTGCAATCAGCAGCTGCTCCCTGCTTCAGACCCTGACAGAGCAGTGGTGGGACCCCCGCCCATGCCAAGCTGCTTTTGTGTGGATGCTGACAACATGGTCAGAGGGAAATTTTTAGGCATCAGGCAGCAGCAGAACCAGTGGGAAGGCAAGTCAGATAGACTTTCCCAGCATTGCTCTGGAGGAAGACATTCCAAACAATTTCCAATCTTGCACCTGCTGTTTTTGCAACTTGTTTACTTGCCCAGATATTTATGAAAAGGTGTTGATCTGAATGACCAATCATGTCCAACTGCATTGGAACACTGTATAAAAAGGATGTGCCTTTTAATAAACATTGCTGTATTTCCTCAAAGGAGATTGGAGTATATTGTTATTTCAGCCATCTCGAATATAATATTGACACTTTTGGTGAGATCACCCATCACTGTGGAGGCTCCAGGGGCAGAGATGTGGAGGGGCAGTGCTGGGGAGGCCCTTGGTGACTCCTGCCTTGTCATCTTCTCAAAGCCATTGGAAAGCCACAAAGCATCACGGCCCAGCAAACACCTCAATGGATTGATCAGCCCCTCCCATTACCTTCCCTTCTCCTCTCATCCCTCCCGGGCCAGCACCACCAAAGGACTGGTGAGAGCACCCCCGTGCTGCAAATAAATAAATAAATAAATAAATAAATAAATAAATAAATAAATAACCAAATAAAAATGCTGACGTGGAGAAGTCAATCAGCTTTGTGTGGCCTTGTAATATCTCATTTTATCCGCGCCACGCTTTATTAAATTCTCATAAACCTGTCAATGAGGACAGATACCATTTCAGTTTACCCCATTAGTTCTACACAATGACATCGGGGGAGAGAAAGGCAGGGAGGTGGTGGGGAGGCACTTGGCGTGGAGAAAAGAGGAATGAATTCAAAGAAAGAAAAAAAAAAGAGAAAACAGGAGCCAAAACTCACGTTCGTGACAATAATGTAATAACATCAGCTCGGGGAAAGTAATTGAATTAAGTGGATTTCATTAATGGTTTTAAGATTTAGAAATGTAAATAATAGGTAGGACTCTTCAGTGGGACTCTGGTTTAGGTAACTGCATCCCTGAGAATAAGAAATGCTTTGCTGTTAAATGTGATGTCAGATAGTTTTGTTACTCCTCCAGTTTCATGCCTGCAAAGCATATTTTGCAGTTTTAAAGCCGGGTGTGTTTATCATCTTTCCTTTCTAACTTCAGACGGAGCTTAATTCAGGAGTATTTGCATGAACCCTTCTTAGCCAGTCCCTATCAGTTATTTGCACCGCCAGGAATAAAGTATTATTTCTCCCGAGCTGCTTTGGAGAACTTCCTGGCTGCGGGGTTGCTGTGCTGTGGAGCCTGCTGTCTATTTACATGTTCATTAAAGGCAGCAGCAGTGCTGCTCTCTGCAGAGGGGCCGGACTCAGCCCCTGGAGTAAAGTGCTGGCAGCAGTGAGGTTACACCGGGCTTAGGCCAGTGGGGATGGAGAATCCAGCCGACAGGTAGGATGAGCTGGGAGGTTTAGAAATGACTGTCATGGGAACTCGTTCTGCTCTAAATATTATTGGATTTTCATTTAGGAACCTATCAGAGTGCAAGAATAAAGTCTGAGCTGCCTAACCCACATAGGTCTAAACAAACAGTCCTCCCTTCTGCTCTGGGATCTGTTGGCTCGCGGATTGGAAAAGGTTCTTCAGTAAGGCACGGGCTGAGTCTCAGGGAAACCTACTGTGCCAGGCAGAATAGGGGGCTTTGCATTTATTCAGGCTGAAAATCTTCCCCTTTGCAGGATGAAGACTCTCTCTGGTCTGTGCCACAGGGATGCTCCATCCCCACTTGTCCCCTTAGCTCTGTGTGGGCAGTAGCAGCACGGGCTGGAAAAAGTTCTCCCATGGCTTTTGCTCCAGTGCCACAGCCAGTGGGCAGCTCTGCATGCACCAGGTCACCCTGACGTGTCCTTTGGGGACCTCCCTTCTGGCCTCACCTGGGATCTGCAGTCATCTCTGCTAGTGATGGCCTCAGCTCTGCTTCTGTGGCTGCAGATCCTTCAGCTGCTTCCCATCCAGTGGGATCTCAGGACCCACACAGCCTCAAACACCTCATAAGCCTTCTCCCAGCCTTCTCCTA
Organism: Prinia subflava; assembly: GCF_021018805.1. NCBI lineage: Eukaryota > Metazoa > Chordata > Aves > Passeriformes > Cisticolidae > Prinia > Prinia subflava. The sequence continues at coordinate 8,681,119 of NC_086256.1, read as the reverse complement.
TCACCTTCATAAGCCTTTCCCCATCACCCTTATAGGCTTATCTGGAAAGAGCCTAAATGTCCTAAGTCCATGCCAAACCTGGCCCAGCTCATGTGGGCAAAGGAGAGAGTTGCCAGATTATTAATGCAGAAATGGAGGGTTCAAGCAAGTAACACATTTTCTTCAGGGTGTTTCTTAAGAAGGTTTTTTGCAAAAAAACCCTAAACAAAACAAAACAAACAAACAAGACCCCCACAAACCCAAAAAAAACAAAACCAACAAACCAAATAGAAGGGAAAAGAGAATACTTCAGTTCTTCCTGGAGAATTTGATATTTCTTACTACTGTCCACTTGCCATATTGCTGTAAAGGGAAGCTGGGGTAGAACAGAAGGATTTGTTTCTTCCTTTATGGGAAAATAAAATAAGAACAAGAAGAACATTGCAATTAAACAAATTAAACAAATCCTTCACCAGTCTCCCTGCATTAGAAAAGAAAACCCAATCACCCTATTAGTGATCAAATTCTTAAAACCAGCCCCTGACTTAGCAACATCCCTCTGACAGATCCCTTCTTTCTGACCTTACCACTGTGGCAGAGGGAGAGGCAGCTGCAGGCTGGGCTCCTGCCCTGGGCTCTCCTAAGGATGCTCTGGCTGTGTGCAAGGTGCTGGGGTGGGATCAGAGGCTTTCCCTTCTCTACAAACTCTTTACAAAAGTGGAACTCTGCCTTCCTGCCTAGAAATGGGACAGTTTGTGGTTCTGCTCTGGAAGTTGAGGTGCTCAGCAATGCAGCAAGATGACAGCTGGGAGGAGACTTACACAGCCCTATAGACAGGGAAGGACTTTTTTGCTTGGAGAGCCATTAAATAGTTTGCCATGGTAAGATCCAGAGGATGCTATTTTCTACAGATAAAATCAGGTTATTTTTCATTAGCTGCAAAAGGCTGTTGGTGGTGGCAAAGCTTGCCACCAGGTCTGTATCTCGACACAACATGAGCAGATAGGAACAATGTCATAAAAATAACTGAAATCCACTGAGGGCTCTGTTGAACTGCCTTTCTAAAGTGCAAAGGTGAAGCAAAAAGCAGTGGGGTAGCCCTGATCCAAGAAGTTGTGCCATTGGGTTGGGAAGTGCATACACATTGAGCAGGAGATGTGAGCATGCCAGAGCCACCCCAGTCTGCTGGAACTGCATGTGGATGGGAGCCTGGCCCTGGCTGCAGCATTTTGTCCAAGCAAGACTGAAGCTTTTCTATGGGGCTGTCCTGGTACTGTCTTCACTGACAAGGTCCCTGCTGAGCCAGGAGCCTGTTAGAAGCAGACAGGGAAAGAACAGCCCTGCAAGCCAAGGAAATCAGACTCCAGATGATTTACATGGAGCATGAGGGGCACCAGAAGGGCAGCCAGCCCAGAAAATGAGATTATAAACTACCATCCCTTGCTACACGCTGGGATGTGGCTACAGGGTGGCCCTGTGGCATCATTTGGAGAGGCAGTCGTGGTCTGCTGTTGAAAGCAGAAGGCTTTTATCTTGTCAGATTGGAAAAGCCCATGTCCTGAGGAGTGTCTGAGAATGTAGGCAGTCCTGCCTTCCCTCCTGAAGCCTTTTCCTGACCTGTGTGCAGTGCCTGTCACCTTCAGAGGCCACGAGAACATCCCAGCTGCTCGCTGCCACATCTTGCTGTCCCCATGGCATGGTCTGGAGAGGTCTGTGAAGAGGCAGTCTGGTGGACTGAGATGGTGGAAGAGAAGAAGCCCTTCCTCCAGGTGGCCAGGTCCTACAGAGAGCAGTACTTGAGGTGGACCCACTCTTGCATTCAAACTTGCTGCTATGGGGCAAGTGGGACCTGCAGGGCATCACTTGTAGTTTAAACATTGATTTTTTTGGGGAAAGGAGAGGTGAAAGGAACCTAGAAAGGGGATACAGGAGCCCTAATGTGGATGCACCAAGCTCCTTAAACCGATTTAGGGTTCAAGCTGGGTCAGTGTTGCATCTGAGCCAAGAAAATCCAAAGTATTCCATTTGCTGATGCAAGTGTGAAACCTGCTGCTAGAGGCTTGAGTTTAATGTTCTTCACTGCTGTGATGTGGACACAGGAGGGGAAAAGCAGCACGAAAAGGAGTCCTCAGAAGAGGCAGAGCCTGGTGTTTTATCAGAGCTGGCATGGATGTGGTTAATAAGATAATCTCTGGACCCTCCAACACAAAGAGAAAGTGAGTTTTCTGATCCATAAAGGATCAGTCTGCAGGAAGCCCCATCAGACTCCTCAGCGTGAAATTACACCACAGCAGGGGGGTACAGTCTTGCTACTGTACAACATTAGAGAGATGAATTAGGACTTGACATTCATGTGCTTAATATGCCTATTCCTGGCATTATCCCACAAGGACCAGTCCCCGGCAAGGACTTACGGTCACCGGGTCTAGGGCTGCTCATTTGCTCGCTTCCAGAGCCAGGCTATCAGGCTTCCCCATCCAATCTCTCCTCATCAGGAGCAGGGGGGAGCACAGCCCAGCTCCTCTATCTCACAGCAATCTGCTCTGGGGAATAACCACCAGGTGCACCCTTGTTTCTGGAATAAATCACAGCGATCCTCTGGACTGGTGAGTGTGGAACGAGGGGAAAAATACATAAAAGCATGGCTTGGTCCTCAAGAAGCTGAGAAAAAGGGAAAGAGCCAACCCCAAAAGTATGTGTCTTGCATAGTTGCTGCTAACAAAAAATGAATATTTACTGGAAAGGGAAGTCTCGGCAGGTCTGTATTAGGAGTTACTCAAACTGGGTTTGCCTCTGCAGTGTTAAACTGGTTGGAGGTGTGCCTTGGACAAACATGGGCACTCTGAGCTACTTTACCAAATGGGCTTTGTCAAGAAGCCAGAGTATTTCCAAGCCCCAGGTCTGGGCTGTGTGAAAATTCCTGCCTGTTTGAACTCTGAGCCAGGACAGAGTGCTTTTGGTTTGTTTTTTTATCCATGAAATATTTTGTTGAGAACAAAATTTTAGGGGGATGGGGAGAATCTACTCCAAATTCTGGAAGAAATAAAAAGAAAAATGTTGGCTACAAGGCCGAATAGTTTTTGAACGGATCATTTTCCAAGAAGAAATCCAATTTTTTTTTTTTTCAGAGAGTAGCTGTCCTGCAGGAAATTCCTGATTTCAGGGACGTGCCGCACTTCTGGCAAGTGCACTTGTGATCAAACTGATTGAAATGCCATTTAATTGGAACTGTTTTCAGAATGCAGAATGAGCTAAAACTTGGCAAAAGTAATGGGGGGAAGCATGGACAGACCCAGGAGAAATAAATGAGAAGCAGAATCCTCCCAGAAGCTGATTTTGCAATGGTCTAGCATGGAGAAAGGGCGAGAGCCTCCCCAGCATGAGCACATCCTTGTGGCTGTGATCACTTTGTGTGGCATGTGGGCACTTTGCAGCTCACAAATCCTGCTCCTCCAGCTCTCCTCTTCTGCTGTGCTCCCTGGGAAAGGGGGGCAGGGATGTGGTGGGATCCTGGCACTCGTCTGGCCATGGAAGTGGTGCTCAGCCTGAACATGCAGGATCAGTCCTGAGCCTGGCCAAACAGAAACGTCCCTTGTTTTGGACAGATGCAGGGAATGCTCAGACTTGTAACCCATTTCTACAGCACTTTGAATATGGATACATTCTTACTTGCCCCACTTAAGGAGGGATAAAGCAGAGAGTTCACAATCAAATTCAAGGAAATTGAATGAACTGGGACTCTAAAACACACAGCTGCTGTACCAATATGGGGACAGCATCACCATGCTCCTTGACTGGGTTCTTCTCTCTGTCAAAGCCATGGTAACCCATGGGGGTGGAGGTGAGGATTTCCATGGGTTCTTTTTTCCTTAAGCAGAGATTTTGTGGGAATATCAAATCTAAATCAGAGCTAACGTTGTCATGGATGAAATCAAATAACAATGTATATACCCAGATATTTTTTAATATTTTAATCTTTTCCATGTGATGGATTTTCTGGATCTGGGCTCCTACACCCTGACACCAAGCCAGGCATGGATATGATTCTTGGACATGTAGAGCAGGCTTTGGTGAATGCAGTTGCCATTGGACAAACAGCACATGGAGTTCAAGGCTGAGGTGGATGGATAACCCACCCCTATGGACAGGATGAGCTTCCCCCAATGTTTCCTCTCCCCAGTGGCACCATCTCAGTCAGTGATGTGTAGCCACCACTCCATCTCCCAAATCTTCACCAACTAGTCCTCAAGTCCAAATAAACACTTCCTGGATGCCTTGTGTTCAAGGAGCCTTGAACACTGAAAACCGCACAATGTTTTGGTTGTTCTGTTGTCCACACAAGCCAAACACAAAGTATTCCCAAACCCGTTCTGTTGATTTAAAATAAATCCCAAGAAAAACACACCTAACTAAACCAATGTGTGGAGGCTAATGGAGCACTTCCCACCTGAATGATAAATTCCCATTCTCTGAGAGTGACAATTTTTTTTGCGTGTTTGGCTTTTGTCTCCTGTGAAATCAGAAGTCTCCCACTGAGGGTTGGGTTTCATGTCTGGGTCACAGTTTCTACTGAAAGGAATTTTCATTATAGTCTTGGAAACACTTAAGCCTCCCTGTGCAACTGATCTATCTGAGCTTTTCATATCCATCAGGACCATGGATGCCATCAGCAATCAGGGGTGAAATCTCCAGCAACTCGAGAAGGAGGTATGAGCCTTAGGATGAGACAGGATCTCATAGTGAGATTAACATGGGCTGAGAGGCTAATTAACCACAGTAATTATTTGCTGAAGGTGAGGTGGGGGGTACCTCCCTGTTGGCAGACTTTAGACTGGAGGGTGGATTCCCTGTTTCAAGGGGGAGTCAATTCACTGAGGTGCTTTGGCTTGTGATGTACAGAGTGACAGACTGGATTATGAGGCTGAAACAGAAGTTTGGGCACCAGTCTAGTAATAGCTGAGTCCTCAGGCCACACAAAGTCTGAGAGGTAAATAACTGTTCCCTGCATACCAAATGATGTGGGAGAGAGAAAGCATCCCAGGGAGATAGGAGGCCTGGGAAATTCTAACAGGGCAGAAAGCCCTCAGTGTATTCTGATCAGCAAAATTCAAAGATTGTATTTCTATTTCTGGATCTTGCCCTGTTCTTTGAGAACATTGTGAAGGGACTACTCCTTGCCCTTAACAGACCTTTATGTATTTACAGCACCCATGTATCTGAAACTCCCTTTGCTTTCTCTTTCCAGGTTACACCACATCAATAATCCTAATTTTTTTTATGGATGCTATTTTCCATTTATTCTCATTATCTTTCTCTGGACTCTCTCCAGCTAATACATATCTTTCTTGAACTGGTTTTCAAAACCAGACATGTTTTTCCCTCACAGGTTTAAGCAGAGATCAGCAGAAAGAAGATGCATTCCCACATCTATGGCCTCTCTCAAGGTTGTCCATGGTTGTAAGAGCACCTCGTGGGTGTTGGTGGCTTTAATCAAGGAGTTACATCAAAAATCTGGGACAGGGGTTGTGTAGGCTGGAAATGGAACACTCTTTTGTAACTTTTTCTTTCTTGTTGAATGTGATGGAAATGTGTCTCCTCCCACCCTCCCCTGCCCCCAGCCTTCTCTGCAAAGGTGAGATGCCAAAACCACAAAAGGAGTTATAAGAAAGCAAAATAACTATTGTAAGGTGGACATCTTCATCACTGTTCTATATTTAAAGGTTTTCTGCATCAAATAAAACAGGTTTTGGCATAGAATTGCAAGAGAAAAGAGCTGAAAGGACTCCACCATTTCTCCTCCCCTGTTAATTGGAGATGACTCATCCCAGTCCAGGTAGGTCCTTGAGATCTGGGGTAAATCTGACAAGCTGTGAATCTACAGCATCAATAAATGTATGAGGATATTCAGCTTCCTTTGACAAGCAGGAAAACCAGAACCAAGAATGTGAAGCTTTTTCTCCAAGCCACATGTAATGGGGCAGTGGAGACAGCAGTAGCAAGCCAGGCAATTCTGCCCTGCTCGAGGTCCAGGCTGTCCTGTTTCCTAACAGAAAGTTAATCCTTTAGCGTGGATGGTGGGAGCTCTTTTTTTAGGCCTCTCCATTCTTTTATAGCTCATCAGATTTGTACCTCCTGGAAGCTGCTACACAGTCTCAGAGTGCTCCTCTTGAAACAGCTTTTTTTTTTTTTTTTCCCCTTTATTTCTTTTCCTTTCCCGGGGAAATAAAAACAAAACCAAAAAACAAACAAAACCAAAAAACAACCACCCAGTAAACCAAGAAACCTCTTCTAAAGCATTTGGGAACTGAGGAGCACGCTTGGGTGGGGTTAAGGCACCTCTGAGCAATTCAAACCCATCTCCTGCCTGGAGCCAGGCTGTTGCCAACACCAGGTCAAGGCTGTTTTATCCAAGTTTCACAGCTGCTACAAAGGTCTGGGAAGAAAGTGCTGGTGGAGTTTGTGTGAACATATCTGTGAACTGTGGCCAGCAGGAAGGAAGGATCCCAGGGGAGTTTGTAAGGAGATGCTTTGGCAGTGCTAGGAATAAGTTACCCATCTCAATTTTCTGCACTCTCTTTAACAAGCCGATTTTTTTGTGCCCTGTTGTAGGTCAGTTCCTCTTGAATTACAGTGTTTACAGCAGTAATTTGGGTTTGAAGGGGTCTTTGGAGGATGCCTGGTCCAGGTGTCACCTTGGTCATGGGAGGCAGCATGTGGAGTTGAGGGTGGTAGGAGCTCATCCTTCTTCACCAGCTGCACAGCAAGCAGAGAGCAGCGCCCTGATCTCTGGAGGGCTGAAGTGAGACAGGAGAGAAAGACTGTCACTGTCCTCAAAATCCCACCTTTTCCTTAGTCCTGGAGGTTACACATCAGAGCAGACCCACAGCTGTGTGACAAACATGAATGGCTTCCAGTGGGCTCACAGAGAAGCTCCTTCCAAGCTGGAGATGGCAACCTGCTGGAAGCTCTTCAGGGAAGACCGTGGGTCTGTGTCTCTGAGTGCTGAAGGCTCCTGCACCTGATGGGAACTACTGCAAGCTCCCAAATGATGTTCACTCATCTAATTTCTACAGCAGACTCCTCATGTGCTGCTGGGCAAATCCATTGGCTCTCCCCATTTCTGCTTCCTACCAGGAAAATGTCCCCTCCTTCTCCCAGCTCCATCTTCTCCGTTTAGGTGATGCCCCTCTCCGGGGAAGGGGTGTTATTTTACAGAGCTCTGTGTACAGAGCTCTGCATCACCAGGCTCTCTTACTCCCAAGGAGAAAAAACTCCCTCAAACAGGATTTAAAAAAAATAAAATCCCCCAGGTGGCACTCTGCTGAGCAGGTTTGGGGGGCTGCTCTGCAGAGAGCCAGCCCTGAGGAATGCAACCAGGGCGAGGGGAGACACAGCCCTCTGCCCCGGCCCCCACCTGCCCCTCTTTCCCCCACTGTGTGAACCTACTGTAGATTTCTTGAATTTCCCTTTGATGTTTATCTCCCCCGGGTAATTCTCTTTGGGGGATTTGCCGGAGCGACGGTTGGAAGAATTCAGCCTGGAAGAGGGCGGCCCAAGGGCGAGGGAATGTTAGAAACAGGATTAAGATCATATTCTACAAGTGCTTGTCACTCGCTGAATGGGGCTAAAGTTTCTTATCGGGCCGGGGTGCCGGAGTGCCTTTGGATTCCTCTCTCTGCCCTTCCCCTCCTCTCCTCACAGGGCTTTCAGCCTGGGGAAAGCACAATCGTGGCCCTGGATGGGGAGCTGGGCTCTGGGGAGCATCGCCCCATGGCGCAGGAGACCCGAGAGGGGTCGGGGCACCGCTGCAGCTCTCATGGGCAGCCTGGGAAAAACAAGAAAAAATAAAAATAATAATAATTAAAAAAAAAAAAAGCAGCAGCAATGCTGAATTAATGCTGAGATAGCTGCAGGATTTTTAGGTGCAAATCTCTATATTAAGAGGAGAATATTCCCTTTTGAAAGTCCCAAGCTCGGTTTCTCGACTTCTTTTTCTTCTTTTTTTTTTTTTTTTCCTGGCATGGGATTTCATGGCTTTCACTGGGCATTTTAGTTAGGTTTTTTCTTTTTTTTTTTTTTTTTTTTTTTCCTTTTTCTCCTTCTTTTCTTAAGGTGGAATTGGAATCCTGGTGGGAACTTTACTGGAAATATCTGGGGCTGGCTTCTGAACATTCCAGGTGATGGAAGACAGAAGTTCCAGAAAAGCAGAACAATTTTGAAATAAGGAGGGGGAGGAAAAAACCAGAAGGTGTATATTGAAAACTCAAAGTGTGTTTTGAAAACCAAGAGGCAAAAATAATTGCGAAAGAGGAAAAAAATTGGAAAGTTTTGAAGCTACGTTCATATAAAACAAGAACACAAGCACACTGAGCTTTCCTGGGGAATGGAATCAGGTAGTATCAAATTCCCCTGTGTGCTCATTTCAGAAAACTAAGGATATGCAGGCTTTTGATTTGTTTCCACTTGGAAGATGCTTTTGTCTTTTTACAGACCTTGTGACAGAGGAGATTTTGAAGGGACCAGTGTCCTCACTTTTCCCAACCTGAAGCATGACAGATGGGTCTGCGTGAGCCCCCCCAGATCTGTGCATTTCAGTAGAAAAGAAGCATTTCTGGTAAAATATTCAGATTCATTTAGGAAAATCTGGGTTTAGTTTGACTCTGTGGGTGTGGAATGTTTTTCACTTGTTCTGCACAAAGCAAACAGAAACCTTGCCATGGCTTCTGGTTTGTGTTGGAAAAGGAAGTCCTGCAGGTAATGTCATTTCTGGGCTGCTCAGAATAGCTGGGGAAAGGAACAACTTCTGTCTTTTTAACTTTCTGGATCATGACTACCTGTAGCTATTCTGGAATGAGGATTTGTGGTTTTTTCTACAGCCTTTGCCTGATTAAAAGCACCAGGAAAACTTTGTCAGAGGCCTGCTGATGAATAAGAACTTTGCAGAAGCTGTAGAAATCCAGCAAGAGGAACCCAGTGCCCAGAATTTACACTTCTTAGGGGGTGAGGGGGTGAAAGTCAAAGGGGTTAAAATCCAGCTCCTGGAGACCTGTGAATATGAAAACACCTCTGCTTTTAAATGAGTTTTTCCCTTGTGGTTGACAGAATTTTGAAAGCTGACTACAGAAATCAATTTTGTCCTTTATCTACATGACAAAGTCTCAATAATTATTTTAGAAACTCGAGAGTAACTTTCTTTATGCTTGTGACCTGCAGTACTGTGAAACTTGAGAGAAACAGAGACTGAGTGACATTACCATGTCCAGAAGCAATGAGGTTCAGGAAAGTTAAATAGTCCACAGAAAATGGTGTAAAATAAATTAAGACTTAAAATTACTCTGTTTTTCATAGTCCTTAACAAATAATGCTTTCAAGTCAAATTACAAGGCAACATTCTGTAGTTCTTATTGATTTCAATTGTAACTTTGCCTAAATAAAATATACCCGCTTTGTTTTTGACTCTTTAAATCCATCATTTCTTGCTGTTATTCCTAGACTTTGTCAGCTCACTCAATGCTGGAATCAGCCCTTGTTGTGTGAGGGCAATCTGCTTTCAAGCCCTTAGAGCTCCTGCCCCAAGGACCTGACAAACTGCTGCATTTTTTGCACTTAAAACTTACATTTCCCAACCCCCTTGTTCCTTTAAAGGACCAGGATATGAACAACCACTGCTCATTCATGGAGAATTGAAGGGGAAAGGGTTTGTGGAGGAGAGGGGATCATCACAAGGGCTGTTTGTGCAAAAGGTGCTCTGGGGGGTGAGTTCACAGGGGTCACTTGCATGTTCCATCTCCCATTCTGCTCCTGCCTCAGTGTTTTTTACATAACTCGAGGGTTTATACACAGTGAACAGATTATGCCAGTTAAAGGCAGTGTTATTATCTTCCTCTCACAGCTGAGAAAATCAGAGAAAAGTCAAGAAATTGCAGTAACTCCTTGAAGTGAGCCAGAGTACAGGAATGCTCCTTCCTCAGCAAACTGCTGCCCAGAAATATTTCCAAGAGCTTCCCTCCTGTTTGCATTTGCCTGTGATTGTCCCACCTTCTCCTGAACATCCACTTCTGAGTGCAAGTGGGAGATAGGGCCAGCTTTGTGAGGAATTTTCCAACTTTCAGAAACTTCTTCCAAATTTTCGAAGTCAGCTGAATGCAAAGCAGGGCTGGACCTGGCATTGTTCAGTTAATGGCTGATCCAAGTGATCTTAGAGGCCTTTTCCAACATAAATGAATCTGTGATTCTGGATCTGGCTCCTTAATACTCATAATCCAAATTTTACCTTGTGCAGGGGCAGGTTCATGTCCAGATCCACCCCGTGACTCAAGCAGATAAAGCAATATCAAGTATTTCATAGAACACCTCATAACATATGTAATCTGTCTGGTCCTTTTAACCACTTTTTTTTTTTTTTTTTTTTTTTTTTTTTTTTTTTTTTTTTCCTTCTTTTTATTTTATTTTTTTTAAATCAAGCTTGAGACATCATAAAACAAGGAGTGACACTTTTGGAGGAGGAGAAACCTATTCAAGATACACAGGGAGATGGACTGCTATCCCAAACCCATAAAGCACAAGAAGATTGGTGTGAAAATTCCTTTTACCTCATAAATTTGTGATTAAACTGTCTGCCTTTAGCTCCTGCTTGTTTTGGCACTGTCAGCAGGTTGCAAAGTGCTCTTCACCCCATCCCTCAGCGTCACCACGAGACTCATCCAGGCAGAAACCCAAATCCTGAGTTTCTTTCCCCGCAATGCTGGCCTGGGCCGTGGCCATCTGGAGCCATGCTGAGGCTGTAGAGCTGGGAGGTGGCAGACAGCAGCAGCAAACAGCTGGCCACAGCTGGGTGACATTCAGGGGGACACCTGGGAGCCTGCCAGGGGGACAGCAGGCTCTAAACACATGCTTAAACACGCTGCTTTTTGCCCAATAATCAGTAACATCAAGAGGGCGACATCAAACAAAATAATAAATCGTGTGCTGGCCTTCAAATTGGATCCCCCTTCTTTTTTTTATTTGATTTTGCTAGGATTTATTCCATTTGACAAACCATGCTGTTTAGAATACAATAGTGGCATAATCACAGCCTGGGGCCCTCATTCTTCAAGATAATGGGATACTTATTCATCTAAGGCAGGTACAAGTCTGTCCTTGGCTTTCATTTTACAAGATTACTTGTATTTCTGTCTCATTTGCAATAGGTGATATCTGTCAGAAAGCAATTTTCACCCAATTTGGGGTTCTTAATATTTTCTCTTTTAAGCTCCTTTGTTGTTGATTTTTCCTCCCCCCCACTGCTTGACACGCATTTTGCAAGCAACCCATGGACAAGCCACCTTTTATTTCCCCCCATTTTAGACAAACAAACAAATAAATACAAACAAATAAATAAAGAGCATCCCTGGCCCTGTTTACACAGCTCGATAATTTATTAGTTAAGCATGACAGCACAGGAATTTTTCACTGTAAGAGGCGTCCTGACTGGTGTGTGTTCAAGAAAAAGAGAGCAGAGCTCACTAGTCTGAAAGTTCAGAGGTAGGAGCCCCTCGTGCCCCCCAGAAATGTGCCAAAAAAAGCAGTGTTTTAAAGGCCTAGGCTAGGTCCTGATTCAGGCTTTGAGGGCTTAACCTCAGCATTTTTTTCAAGTAGAGATGAATGAAAAGCAAGTTGTTAGGTTTTGGGGTTTGGGGTTTTTTTGGTGGGGGGGAGAGATTTTTGCAGGTGTTGTTGGGAAATTAAAACAAAAAAAGAGATCCACTAGCAAGATTCAACTTTGTGCTAGAAAGAAGTTTTTGGTTGATTTTTTTCACATTAAAAATGAAGTGAAATGGGGAAAAGTATGTGATAATGTGTTTGGACCTAGAAGGCATCTTGATAAAATTCTAACTATTTGGGATTTCAGCCCTTCCAGAATCCCTGTGTGAAAGGCTTCTCTCCTTTCCCTGCTTTCCCGTTTTCCCTTGCTTGCCCTGCAGCCCTCTCTGCTGTTTCCCAAAGGTCAATTTGTCCTTAAATTTTATTTGGAAAGTGCAATTGTTCCTGCTGAAAGCTGCAGGGAGGTGGGCAGAGGTGAAGCCCCCTCCCACCCCCGGCTCCTGTGCTGAGACCTGATGCAGACACGACACATTCCTGCAGGTAACAGCCCTGCAAACGTCCTGGGAGGTGCAGGGGCTTAAAAACCCAGGTGGAAGCAAAGCAAACAAATAAAATTCGGGAAATGGAGCTGAAAGCAAAAGCACATCTCTCGTCTCTCTTTGCTTAAGCTGTTTAGAGGATCTCTGTGTGCAGAGGAATTACTTTGAGGTAAGTCAGACACCTTTCTTTTCTCCGTGGGTGTCTCTGAAGGCAAAACTAATTCACTTCTGCTCCACCAGGTCTCCCCTCTATTGTTCCCCACTAATGTAATTTTTGTTTTTTTGTCTTCAGAAACATTCCTGCCTGTGCAATCATCTCCAGCACAGAGAGCAAGGAGAGGAAATTAAGATGTTATTGAGGGTTTGAGAGATATCTCATGTTTCAGAGTGGATCAGAGGCCTTTTTTTTCTTCCTCCTTTAAGGTGCCTGCTATGGGGAGGTGAGACAAATATGTTGGGGTGGGAGGGCTGGGGTAAGCAGGGCTGGTCTTCAGGAAGATGTGATGCTTCTCTCTTCTCGTGACACGGCAATAAATATGTCCTTAATTCCACATGTGAGTCCCTCTGCAGCAGATAATCTCTTGGGGGAAGAGTTTCACCTCTGGTGGTCTCCACAGGGCAGTCCCAAGAAGTTTTTATTAAACAGCTCCTAGTTCTCCTTGGGGAAGAGAGGACTGGACTGCATGACCTATCAGACAAGAGGTTTTCTCTTTTTTTGGTGATATGAAGCAAAACTGGAGCTGGCAAATAATTTCTGAGTATTATTTTTTACCTTCATCAAGGCTGAGCTGGGGGGAGCTGAGCTGCTTCCACCAGGCGAGTGATTTATTTTGTTATAGGAAAGTTCATTTTTTAACTGAAGAATGAGACTGTACACATGAAAATCCATCAGCAAAGGTTTTTCCAGGTTAACACAGGGTATTTCAGTTTTCCTCATGTTTCCCAGAGCAGCTGTGGAGACCTGCATGGAGTTTTAAGGTGGCTTTGGAACTGCTTTGTGTTTCTCTCCTTCTTTTCATGGTGTCATTGGAGAGAGGGTCTCCTATCCCTAAGAGCCACACTGGCCACGGCCACCAAAGCACCGAGAGGGACACTTGCTGGCTTAACTCACAGAGCCTTTGTGACCTATCCATTGACTCCATAAGAAAGAAGCACTTGGAAAATTAGCATAAGTACTGCATGTCAGAATAAACTGCTTGCAGCTGCCTTTGAAATAAGGGGTGGTGTAAAGTTTATTGTGAAAAAAAAAAAAAAAAAAAAAAAAAGAAAAAGAAAAAGAAAAAAGATAAAAAATCAGCCTGGGAACTGCAGGGGCCTCACCTGGGCCTCCTGATGGTGGTGTGTTCTGCTGAAATATCTTCATGCTCCCACGTTTCTGTGTGCCCTTGTGTTTCCTTGTGGACATGGTGCAGTCCTACACTGACATTTCATCTTACTAATGCAGAGAGAATGTGCTGGAAAGAAAGCCAAGCTGAAGGAAATCTGTACCTTGCTTTTTGCATCTGTGTGTGAGTGAACTAACTTTGCTCTAGGCCACTGCTTTCCCTGCTCAGCACTTGTTGGGAAGGGGATTTGGAAAACCATGCAGCGTGGATGCTGCCGGAAGCTCAAAGGACTCTAAACATGATCTCTGCTCTGGTGGCTTCCAGGAAAAACACGGTTGAGAAATGGACTTGGCTTGTCCCAGCACTGCCCTGCTCCCAGCAGAACAACTTGGGGTGCAGGTTTGTGAAAGAGGAGCAGGATTAGGGCTGCAAGGGGGTAATAGTGTCTTGGGTTGAAAAGTGTAACCAAAATGTGCATTCTATTTTCATCTGTTGAAACCGGTTGGGAGATGTTCCTTATCTCTTGTAACTCTAGGGGGGAAAGAGGGCGGATGCCTTCTGTTAATGGGACACCTGATAACACCAGATAAGGCAGTGTTTCTTATCTCTCTCATTGACTTTGTCTCCCCTTCCGGGGGATATCTTCTGCAAATGGGCCATTGAGGCTCACCAATGACATGACACATTACATCACCCCATTGTGAGATGCTCCACCCAGTGGGGAGGAGCCAACCATTCCCTACCCAGATAAAAATATGGACACAGGGACCCCAGAGCAGCCTGTTTCACTGGATTCCCAGAGGAGGACTGGATCCTTTTCTTGAGGATCATCTCTACTCCAATGGAGCCACATCTGTCACTCCAGGAGGACTTATTTCGGGCTGCTTCCAACACCTGACCAGCAGGGTGTCAGGTTTGCATTCTGACTCTGTCAGTGGTCCTTTGTACTATTGTATTTATCTTATTTTTACCTTGTTGTTTGTTTCTCTCTCTGTTAAATTGTGTTTCTGACTTGGAGTCTCACTGGTTTTGGTTTCAAACCAGTACATAGAGTCACCCTGCAACATGGATGGGATGAACTGGACTTGCCTGAGCCACCTGGATGGGTCTTTGGTAAATCAGGGCTTGGAGAAAACTGTTTCCATGACATCTGCTGATTTTCATGGAAGTCAGAGAGTTAAACACCTTCCAGGCTCTGTGTCTAATCTGGTGAGCCTGGTGCAGGCGAGATGCAGTCCTGCCATTTCTGCAGCTGGACGCTCTCCTGCCACCATGGGAATGGAAATATTCTCCTCCATCAGCTGCAAAAGGCAAAGAACAGGCTGCAGTCTGACAGTGGAGAGGCTGGGATGCATCATCCCCATCAGCCCCATCCCCACCTGGGGGTGCTGGAGGCTCTGTGCTGAAGAATTCGCCAGGGCTGAGCTAAAAGCCAGCTTTTATCCAAAAAGGGGCTACAAAGAGTGGAGGACACCAGGTAAAATATAAGCAAAACCCCCAAGTGCTGTTCAGAAAAAAGCTGCAGGTATTTAAGGCACTTGGGCATTATTAATAGATGGGTTTCTCTGGTGTGTGCCTTGCAGCAGGTTAAAATAAAACACCAGCACAGTCCCTGCTGGACTTGCAGCTCCTGAAAACAGAGGCAGCCCCAGTGTGTAACAGGATCTTCACTGCTGTTCTGGGGCTTGAATAACATTATGGTGACTTTGCATAGATTGTTGCCCTTAATGCAAATAGGGAAATGATTTTCTAATCAGGTAAGATTAGGCTGAAACATGATAGCTAGAGTTTGGTTTGTTAATGAAATACAAAGAGATAGCCTGTACCTTTGTAAACTATTCTTAAAAATAATGCAATGTTAAAAAAAAATTGGTTTCTTTGGCTAACAGTCGTGAGAGAGCCTTGATGCAAATCTTTGTAATGAATGCATTCCGATGAGCATTTGAAAAATATATATATGTATTTATTTGCATTGATATGTTTATATGGCTTTACATATCAACTTAGTCAGGAAAAATTGAATAAAATGTCTCAGGTCTGGGAAATGAGAAGAGATTATGAAAAGCAGATTTAATATAGCACCGTTTTTTGATGTTTGTGGCACATTTCATCATATTGCCAGAGACACCCAATTACACAGCTTGCAGAGTAATCAGCAAATGGGGAATCCGAAGGAGAATATTAACTCTGGTCTTTTTTTTCCCCTTCCTCCTCCTCCTTCTTTAGCAAATATTATGTTATGCCTTATGGAAATGGATCAAAATGCCACATGTGCAGTTAATACTGAGCTCTGGAGCTCTTTCAAATCTTATTTTTCCCCTCACATTGTATTTTTCTGGAACAAACCTCCTGATAACTTTAGGACATGGTCTTCAAGGCCAAAACACCACCTTAAACTTCCTGCAAGTTTGGGTTTCAGTTTTAGCTCGTGGATGACTTTACCTCATCAATCTTGTGTGAGGGAAAAATTGAGTTATTAATTGAAAATAACCAAGTACAAGGACACCATAGTTCATCCATTTATTTCCCTCTTTGTGAAGGCAGGAATTTACTGAGCAATTTGGTGTCCTTAATGGTCACAGACACTCCTTACCCACATGGTTTTTAATATTCAAAGCAGACCTGTAACTGCAGTGGAAAAGGAGATCTAATGATTAATATTTCCCTTATTGTGGCTAAAAACAAAAATAGCAGTGGCTGCAGTGTAGGACAGTTGTGGCTGGCTGATATTTTGGGTGCATGTGATCAAACAGTGTTCAAAGGCACTGATGGAACTGGGTCAAAACTATTAGCACTAAAATTTTTGCAGGCGAGGGTGTTCCCAGTCTCTGCCCACATTCCACTGTTCTGGTTCTCTGCCTGGTTTAAGGAAAAGTCGCTTTTCTTGAGAATGTCTGAAAAGTTATTGATCATTATTACAAATGTATTTCCTTCCAGATTCCTTTTTCCCTTCTATGTGTTTTCCTTTACATTATTTCTACAGCTGAGAAAATAAATTGGGAAGTCATATCAATGGGGGATGACATTCTGAAATGGAATAATTTGATGATCGTCATCATTATCAGATGACTTCAGGAAAATATTGATAAACTCAGAATTTTTTTTTCCCATCTACTTCACCAGGCATCAAACTGGGTCTACACCCAAGGTGAGAAGTCCATGAAATCACTACCATCTTCTTGCCCAAGAAGCAGTTTCACCTTTTAGGTTCAAACTAACCCTGAAGGAACAGGAGGTAGAGGAGCAAGCTTGCAGAAGCTTTTCTGCCATCTCCTGGAGCACAGCCCCCCATGGCTAGGTGTAGAAAAGGGGACAGATCTTCCACCAAAAGAACAGAAACATCCTCAGAATCACATAGAAACCCCAGTTGTTTGAGAGTGGTCACATTCATTGTGCACCACTGTCTTTAGAGATGTGCTGTCAGCTCTTTCCTACCATCACCTCACCAGGCAGGAATTCCTTCCTGGGTTGTGCAGGAGGGTGACAAGAGGTGCTGCAGCCACTGCTTTGGTGTCTTGTGGCCAAGGGGCACTTTCCACCTGCCACCCCAGCTGGAGATGCCGACCCCAGCAGCAAGCAGCTGCTATTCAGCACCTTTTTGTGCAGCTTTTTCTGTGTGGTCCCATCCTCATGTTAACGAATGATTTGCAAAATGCATCTTTCTTGATTTTTTCCCTTTTTATTAGCGGAGTATGAAAACAGGCAATAATTTTACAGAAAGCAGGACTGGCACAATTGGTACATAGCATCATGCTGCAGCTTTTCAGAAATGAATATAAACTCTTTTTTTCTTCTTCTTTTTTTACCTACCAGAATAAATAAATATGATACACATTTGAGTTCCTCAATAGTGAATTCTAAAGCACAAGGTCTTACACTACAGCTCAATTTTACAGCGATCTGTACAGTATATTACTTTGATTTCCTTTTTGCAATTTAAAAGCCTTTGTTCCTTTGCAAGATGGGTTTGACATACAAACACGGATACACTTTGGAGCTAACTGTACACCTTGGGTCAGAACCTGGGAAGAAAAGAATAAACTGATTGCCTCCTGACATGAGAAAATAAACTAAAAAGTTATTTTCCATCACACAGACACATCTAAAGTTCTGCCTTATGAGATGGCCCCACTCAATTGCCAGAGCAGTTAGAAAAGGCTTTGGCCATTCATAGGGCACCAGCTGCACAATTTTAACTTGCTATGCATTTAATGTGTGTCTTACAGAGATTTTGAAGAGGACTTCCAGCCTGGAACCCAGACTATTGAAAACATAATAGCATTTTTTTTGTTGTTGTTGTGATATAAAAAATTGTATAAATTAATGTGGTGGTTCAGGGTAGGTCCCAGCTGTGGCATTGCCCCAGTGAAACTGGTGCAATAATTCCACTCTGGCATCACAGGGTCCTCATTTGTGCACCTCAGCTTTTGCATGTCCTCCCCAGGAGCCAGGGAAAGCCAGGGAAAGCCAAGGGCAGTGTGGATGCTGCTGCCTGAGCAACTGGGAAGCAAACAGCATCCGCAGAAATGTGGAAAGCAGGGAACCTCAATCATTGCTGGGCTGTTGTGTAACACGGGGGGAGAGCCGCGGCCGCGCGGCAGAGCAGGGGATTTTTTTGTTTGTTTGATCTTGCATTGCTGAAATGTTTTGGGGTATTTCTTTTGGTTGTTTATTGCACCAACCTCTTCTTATCCTTCCACCATGGATTTGGGCTGAGAGCAGACCGACGCAGAGAAATAGCTTTTTTTTCAATCAAAAGGGAAAAAAAAATCAGATGTATTATGCTGCTCTAGAACAGATCATAAAAAACCAGCAAGGGGCACATGGAGGGCTAAGAAGGGAGGAAAAGAAAAATCAACACAGCTTGTAAAAACCAGCAGGAAAGTTCTGTAATTGACTTTTTCCAAGCTTAATGGAATTATGTTTCATAGCTACTGTAATTAAACTAATAGAATATGGTGGATTTTAATTTGCATTCCTTTTCTAGAGAGGTTTATTTAATCCTTTATGTATGAACTCTTCAGAAATGTTGCTCAAAATTGTCATGTCAATGGAAGAACCACATGTGGAACATGGGGACAGAAATAATTACAGTTCCCACCTCTGAATCCACCCACTTTGGTGTTTCTTCAGCAAAATTGAGCATCTCTTTGGCTGGCTGCAGTGGCAACATATATCTACTGCTCATTAAAATTCCTCACATGGGGAAACATCGAAATGAGAAAGGAGGTGTGGAGGGATCTGCTTGCTGATGGTTATTTTCATATTTGGCAATATTTTTGGTGTTTCCTACACAGCAAATGTTAATTTTTCTTGGAGGAAATATAGGGGACAACAACAAAAACTCTCTTTATTCCCATATTCACCATCAAGGACATTTCCCTTGCTTAGCCAGGAAAAGGAAAAAAAAAAGATATTTTCTTTCAGCCTCCCAATATCATTACTGGATACTTCATCATTTAGCATTTCTCCTGTACTGTTTAAATATTTCCTTTTTTTAAAAAAATAATACTTATTAGACTTCTCTTGCAGGGTAGAAGACATTAAACTGCAAACTTTTGCCCTCAGTATCAGGACTGATTTTCTCCTGGGCCCTGATCCTGCAAGGACCATGTATAAAACCTTTATAAATTCGCTAAGGAGGGTTTGGAGCTGTAGCTGCTTCACCAAGGAGAGGCAAAGCAAGCAAAGCCATAGGAAGGGCAAAAGGCTGGCAGAGGAAATCTCCAGATCTATACCCTGTTTTCAAATAGGAACTAGGGAAACTTTTTCTGCACTTTCCACCACTGTTTTTAAAGGACTGGACAAACTCTTTTCCTGGCCTACATGCCATGCTGTGCATTTGCTTGGCATTCCTCTCATACATTAAAAAATCAATTTGATCATCTGCCTCACAGAACACAAAATGTTGCTTCCCTTTTCACATTTAACTTCCCCAGGGGTGAAGCTGTCCCTGCCCTTGCACCAGGCTGGCACAGCATCCAGAGGGGATGGAGAACTCTTTTTCTCTCCTATAACAGTTCAGTTGTCTGGTGAGGAAGGATCTCTGTGTTACACTCCAAGCATTTCATGCCTGTGATGGAAGAAGCCACGTTATATCCAACTGAAATGTTTGTTAAGAGGTGTCAGATCTCTGTCTGGAAGAGAGGACGGAAACCTCAATCTGTTTTGATTCTAAGACTCATTAGTGACTTAATTTTCCTGAATAGCTGGGGCTGGTGGAAGGAAAGGGGATAAGCAGACCTCACATCCCAAATCAGGACATTTGCAGAGGTTCTTCCCACCTGGAGAAACATCCAGCTTTGCAAAGTTCAAATAGGAATGATGCAGAATCAGTCCTTTCAGCCTTCCCAATACATACATGGGATTATATTAAAGTGGGAGTTTCTCCCTATGTTTTTTCATAATTTTCTTTTGGTCAGAAATAGCCCAAGAGCTCAGAGACGTTACAACAACATGCAGGAAAGAGTCAGTTTTGACAGATAATTAATTATTATATTTTTGCAAGCTGTGAGCCTAAATTCTTGCATTTTTCATTTCCAAATCAAGTTTGGCTTTTCAGGTCAGCTCACTCCCCTCGTGGATGTTTAAGGTTGACTGTAAGAAGGTAAACCCCAGACTTTGCATAAAATACTTCAGGGGCTCACTGGTATTTAAAACAATCTCCTTTTTTTTCTGTTTATTTTTAGATTTTAGATATTTTTGTCCTGATTCAGAAAGGGAGAAATAATGTCCAGGTGGGAATTATTCAGATGCTGTGGTCCAGGACCAGCTGCACCTCAGTCAGCTGCTGCTCCTGGCAGAGGCAGATGAGGATGGTGCTGAACGAATACCCCTATGGACTGATAGAGGTCTGAGGGTCTCCTCTCCCAGTTTGCTTCCTGAGCCATGCTGGCCTCATCCTAATGTTGGTTTTTAATGGTGTGAGGGATGCTCCACTGGGGAAGATCCTGGCAGCAGCTCCAGGCCTCTGTGAGGAAGGAGATCAGCAGTGACACAGGGATGAGGGGGTCAGGCTCTGGGTTCGGTCCAGACGTGTGAAGACTGGGAATGTGAAAATGAATTTTTGCACCGAGGCACAGGGAAGAGTTCCCCTCCTTGGCTTGGCGGGGAAGGTCTTGTCTCCCTCCAGAGGATCATGGCAAATCTAGTGCTGGATCAAGCTGCTTATCTCCTGTGCTGCCTGTCCTCCCCTTGCAGGAGCAGGCCAGAAATCCACGTGTTCTGACCTTCCCCTGCAGATGCTGTGGTATCCACTGTGAACCATGGTAAGGCTGTATCTGCCCTGCAGTGAGCTGGTGCCTCCTTCTCCAGCCCCATGGGCACAGAAGAGATGCCTGTCTTACCTGGGATGGTGCAAGAGCGACTGCAACCCTCTGCTCTCTGCCTCAAACACCCACTGACTGCTGTTTCATGGGCATCTTGTATTAATTAAAATAAAGCTCAAGTGTAGATCTGATCTCGCACCCAATTACCTCACTTGTTCACTGGCACCACGGGGCAACATCAGAAGGGGTGTTAATTAAGTCTGGGTTTACTCTACTCTGGTAAAGCAACTCCACAGCCTAGAAGGGTGCAGCAGGGGTTAGCAGGGCACAGAAAAAGATTATAGGTGAATACAGCCTTTTGAGGAGGAGGAAAATTCAAGCTTTGTGTGGGTGTCCCTGGTTTGGGTGACACACAGCAAAAAATGAAAGCTGGGACTTTCTTTTTGGACAGAGTAAATGTGCTTTGGTGGTTTTAATTTACTCAAGACTCCTTTGAAAGCGGCAGCCAAAAATCTGCTTCCTACAAATACATTTGGTTTTGGCAAAGTGGAGAATTCTGCCGGTCACAGGGGCTGATTTGACACAGTCAGGAAAACTAAAGCATGAGAAAAAAGCCCCAAAGTGAAGTGTCTGGCACAACAGAAATATTTATGGAAGACACTCCATTTTCCTTGGAAGCTGGTGCAGCTGAGGAGCTGCCCCCTCCGGAGGTCTGCTCCTGCTACAACCTTATGACGGATAAACCATAATTTCCCATCAAACAGCTGTTCTTACATCTCTATTTGTGGGAGTTAGATGCCTTTTCAAGAAGTAATAATGTAGCTGAAAACAGTCTTTCCCTCCATTTTAAATAGGCAATTTGGCCCCCAGCTGCTGCCCCAGTGTGAAGCAAGGTGGGAGTGAGAGGGGCCACACTTGGGTGGCTGTGGGTCTACACTTCACATTAAATCAATTATGATTATTTGCAGAGAGAGCACAGCTCTGCCCAGGCTGTTGGTGACACACCCAGACAACACTCTTGGGATACAAACGTAGCACCTGCCTCACAGTCACTCTGGGTTTCCTGGTCCTAGGCAGTATCAGAGATGAGAGCTGAATATCATCCCCTCCTTGATGCTCAGAGTAATAGCGGTGAGTCCAAAATGTTTATTTGGTTAGGGAAAAAAAAAAAAAATTAAATTGGCAGGAATATTCCTATTCCTTCTCCACAAGGAAAACCACCCAAGGGTGACTGATGGGTCATTCCACTGAAATGGGACTGAAACTGTTCAATGCAATAATTGTGAAGCGGTGAATTTTGGTTATTTGCAAACCCTGCATTTTTGGCAAGTTCGTCTATCCCCCCTCAGTTCCCAAGAGAATATAAAGGCCCTACTTTACACTTGCTTTGCCTCCAGCAGTTAATCATTTTTCACTTGTTACATTTTCACTTGGTAACCGCTTTATGGACTAAGGGCTTGAGAATAGAATTTGGTGATCTGAGATTTTTTTCTAGACACAGCTTGCATTAATCAAGTTTTTTGTCAAAGAACCATAAAATTCATGGTGTATGAACACACCAGGAGTCCATACGGAATTTTTATTACTATCAATTGTCAAAGTAAGACCAAAATGCTCTCCAAAAAGAAAATCTTGTAATTTGTAAATAAAGTTTACACTTCACTGAAGATCAAAGAGGAAACAGTATCGATCAAAAATAATCTACAAATTTGGCCTTCATTTTCTCCCAGCCAGCAGCATTTGGCCAATATTTTGTCCTCTTTGAGCAAGTGTTATTAAAAAGAAAATGAAAAATGCTTGCTTTATAGGAAGTGCTTAAACAGGAAATTCACCTTCAGATCATTTCCTGGTTGTTAAAAAATTAGCTTTAGCAGAGAAGGGAGAAGTGGAGAGGTGAAGTGCACAATCATTTCTCTTCCTCATGAACACCTTTATAATGCTGACCCAAGAAGAACAACTAGCTACCAGCTGAGGTCAAGATGATGGCTGACTTGTAATTCTGATACTAGCTAATAAAACTGAGAAGGAAAGGGGAATAAAAGCAAAAGAGGTCACAGTTCTGTAACACTGACAGTAACACACAGGTGATGGGTGCTGTCAACATTATAAACTATATACAGGACAAAGCAGGACTCTTTCTTCCCCCAAAGAATGCAACAACAACAACAAAATAAAAGGTGAATATAACACAGTTGGCACCTTATCGAGGGGACGAGGACAAGGGGCTCTTCCTGAACGTTACAGGCTGAACTCATGGCAGTCCAGAGGACAGTTCATCTGTCTAAACACAGATCCTTTCCCCCTTCCTCATTAAATATTTAGTGAAGACCAGGCCAGTAGCAACGTCTGACGCAACTGTGGTGCTAGTAAGACGTTTATAAATGCAAAGTTTTCCCCGCAAGGGAGCACCTCACTCCAGGAAGAGGTGGGGGTTCAAGGAGTGCCGTGGGTCGTGCCAACCTCTGGTGCATCTTCTCCTGGGCAGTCAGTTGGGGAGCGTGTCCAGCCCCAGGGATGCCGCGTGCTGCTTTGCCCGGAGCCTCAGGTTCTCAATGCTCGTGGTTTTACTGTTCAGGCTCGGCAGGGAGCTGGAGGCCTGCAGGATGGGGGAGGACCAGACCTGCTGAGCGTGGGACAGCGACTGGTAATAGGACTGACAGTGCAGGGAGCTCAGCGGGGCCATGTTGACGTTCATGCCCAAGTAGGGCATGGCGGACGGTGTCCCCATTTCGAAGGAGGAGTAATGGACCAAGTTGTTGGTGGCTGCCATGTGCTGGCGGAACTGCTCCTGCAGGCGGAAAAGGCTCAGGGGCGAGGAGGAGTAGGAGTGAGTCTGAGCCAGGCCGCTGCTGGACGAGGGCGTCACGGTCGCGCTGATGGGGGACTCTGTAGCAGGAGACAGAGGGGATGGGGGTTATTCCTACAGGCTGGATGCAGGTGCTTATTCACACCCCAGAAAGGTTCTGGCAGCAGCACAGGCTTGTCTCTTGTGCTGGAGGGTGAATGAGAGGGTGTGACAGCTCACTAGAGCTAAATGTGTGCCTTTCCCATGCTTGGCACCTCAGAGTGTAGAAATGGGGCTGAGCTCTCTGCTGCTTCTGGGCTCTGCTCTCCCCAAGATCTAACTGCAGCAGAAGGTCTTTGCTCTTTCAGTGCTCCAGCTGCAATGGACACCCTGCCCTCTGTGGGGCCTGTTCAGTGCTGAGGAGAAGAGGACAAACCTGTGCAGCCTATCCATGAGACCCACTCCACAGGGAATATGGGAGGGAATATGGGACTATATCCAACCACCGGCATCCCCCTCGGAAAGGAGTCCTGACCACCAACCTGCCAGGTCCTGACACCAACCCCCATCAAGATGCTGCTCCTCACCTGCTTTTGGGCTCGCTCTCTTGCAGTTCAAAGCCTTGCTGTCCACACCAGGGCTCTTGTCCACTTTGGCCTCATCCAAGGTGCTCCTGAACTCCTCCTCTCTGTCGGTCTGGTCCTCGGGTGCTGACTCACTGGCGGACTGCTCTGACAGCGTCAGGTTGAGGTCTGTGCCAGCCTCGCTGGGGAGGCTCTGGACCTTCTCAGTGTCCGGGGTGGGAGCCTGGGTCTCCAGCACAGGCGGCTCCATCTTCCCCTCACTGTGGCTCCCCTCACAGTCCTTCTGCTTCTGCAGCTGCTCCTTCTGCAGGCTGCGCTGCTTCTTCCGGAATTTGGCTCTCCGGTTCTTGAACCAGACCTTCAGTGCCACAAACAGCAAGGGAGAAAAACCAGTGAGAATCCTGCTTAGTGCCAAATTCAGCATAATTCAGGCTCGGAGCTTCAGGGGAACCCCAAGTAGTGAGGTGCTGCAAGCCCACTGTGCCCAAAGGCCATTCCACTTTGCTGGACCTTAGAGCTCAGCTGTTTTCAGTGAATCTACAAATAACATTTCAAAGAGACTAAAAAGTACCCAGCCTCTATACTGATTCTTTAACAGACTCCATTGCTGGTGTTTTTTGGGGTCTGATAGTTTTTCTCCCCCAAATTGGTTTGGCAGCTGCATTCAAAAAGAATGTCTTGCAGCTGTAATGTCTGATGACATTACATTGGCTCACAGTCTGTTAAGTTTCCATTTGATTAGAAGTGTATCAACACTGGGATGGCAACAGTCAAAGTAAGCCATTACATACATACATTACATATAGCCTGTTGTCTGGGAACTGCATTTAGGAAAGGAGGAGAGAATCCATTATTTTTTTAACCTAAATCAGTAGATATGGATTAAAAGAAATATATTTGCAAATCATGTTCATGTTTGGTTAGATAGATAAGGAAACAAACCATTTTTTATATCAAAATACCTTGATACTTATATAAAAGAACTAATTTTTTCTACTTCTTTTTCTCTACCCAGTGAAGAATATTTGCCTTTTAAAAGACAGGAACCTCTTCACCAGCAGGTTATGAACTAGCACATTTCCCTAGTTGAAACTGGAAAAAACCCCAAACAACAACAAAAAGCAAACCCAAACCTTGGCCTGAGATGTTACAAATATTGACACTGGTGGAAAAGAGCAGCTGGAATTACTTGGGTCTCTACTTTTTTGAGAAAGCCAGAAAAGCCTCTCAAATAAATAAAAAAGTAGACTTCTGTTGCTGTTTCTAAAATTTTCCCCAAAGAAACGTGAAAGAACAAATGAAAACCAGTGTACACTTCAGACAATCCTAAATTTAAAAAATGTGCGCATGGATTAGAAGTTTCTTAAGCACATGTGTGACTTCAGATGATTTTATCCTCCCTGCCTTTGACAACTTTACTGCCCCAAAATCTTTGGTTCCACTGGAAGAATCCTGGAAGGTCAAGGGAGCTGTCAGCCCTCTGGGAACCCGGCTGTGTTCTTTTAAACATCCCCACTCACAAACACACAAAGTATCAGTACCTGGACTCTGGCTTCAGGCAGGTTTGTGCACATGGCCAGCCGCTCTCTCATCACCACATCAGGGTAGTGAGTCTTCTGGAAGGTCTTCTCCAGGGCCTCCAGCTGCTGGGCAGTGAAGGCCGTGCGACTTCGCCTTTGTTTGCGGTGCTGGGATCCATAACGTGCCTCCAAAATGATGTCTTGAAATGTACAGCCGTTGGAAGACAAGAGAAGTGGCCAATTTAATTATTGGAATGTGTACGCTGACAGTCGAATAATGCACTTGTTAACATCAGACTAAACTTCAGAATGTTTTTTCCACTGCTTTAGAGCTAATAAAACACATACATATGGATTTTACTGGATACTTGAGGTGTCCAGAGAGATAAAATGATAGCAGAGGGGTTAAAACTAGATTACCTTTGAGATCACTTCCAGCCCAAACCGTTCTATGATTCTAAAAGCCTGTTCTGGAGGGAGAACCTCTTTCTGTGACAGCTGTGAAAGCTGTTGAGACTCCAGGGCTGAATGTGGCTGAAGGAACTCAATCTGCTCCAAAATCAGTGGGGCAAGACATGGAGATGCCCAGACCCCACACCATGGCATAAGCACCTTCCACTAAGAAACACAACTAAAAATGATATGGGGACATTCAGTGTTGCACTTCTCTAATGTCTTGTGTGTAGCTCGCTGTAGTCTTCAAGGCATGATACTGGAGAGCTGTTCTGGGCTCCAGTTCAGAGAGCATTTAATCTCATGTGCTTTTGTGCATTTTGGTCCAAAGCACATCCTTTACTGAGCACTGACACTCTCCAGCATCTGGGGTGGAAACACCAGCCAGGGCCATGTCCAGCCCCACTGGTTGCAAGCCCAGAGCTCGTGTGCTGAGCTCTTCTCAGCAGAGCACATACTTACAAGGTCTGACTTCGCAAACCAAGCTTGGAAAATTGAGGGCAGAGAAGAAATTCAGACTGGGGAAAATCTGAGGCCAACAGTAAAGGGCTTATTATTTTACCAGAGGCGTTATTATTGCACAACAGTTAGTGGGAGTAGAAAGATCTTAAATCAATGAAAATAAGTTATTTGAAAATGAAAAAAACCCACCCTTTATTATGCAAGTTGGGACATGCTGTGCTACAGCCCTGGAATGAAACAGTCTGGCAAGAGGTTTGCTCTGCTGGAGGAAATGCAGAAAGAGCAGTGTCTGGTATCATTTTTAATTCGGTTAAGAATGTGACTTCCAGTAGAAGGGAGGAATGAGCACACGAGAAAACAACAGAACAGGGAGAGAAGCTGGCACTATCAGCGCACGGAGCCCGATGAAGGCTCCGGCTGCTGTTTATTTGCGCTTTTGTCACGAGCATCGTGACATGAATCCAAACAACAAACCAAAACCTGCTGTGGGGCCGCCCCCAGCACCACACAGCCAGGTCTCAGATCCACTGGCTAACGAGCGTAGCAAATCAGCTTTGCACCGCTCAAACATTCCTCTTCCAAAACTTCCAGCTGTTCCATTCTAGGTCAGCGCTCGCAGCGCCCTTCTGGGGGATCGCCAAAGCTGCGTGGTTTTGGCAACCCGGCAGAGATGTGATCAGGCTAAAGGTCTTCAACAATATAGTGCTGGTTGCATACTAGAGAATTTTGTGTTTGAGGTATCAGAGCTCCTTGGGGAGTTCAAATGCTGGTGATAAAGCTGCCCCTTTGGAGGCAGAGGGACCGTCCTTGCACATCCAGGCACAGCTCACAGTGCAGCCAGGCGAGGAGAGGGGATATTCCAGCACAAGAAATGAAATTGAAGCTGCCCCAAAACGTTTTAAAAAGCTAACATTTGTGTTTCAAGTACATGAAAACAGGAGAAAGGGCACTGGTTAAACACCCTACCTGCAGGCTGGAATATTCCCAAATTTCTGGAGTAGAGGTTAGACCTACCAGCTCCCCAGAGGCGGCAGCTCATGCATTAAGTTTGGGCACTCCAGTGAGAGGCAACCAGCAATTATTTTAATGTTTTAACTATGTTTTCAGGCTTTGTGCAAGAAGGAGAATATAAATTGCAGGTGAGGTTTTGCAGTTACCTCCAGAAACCTCTGTTTTCTGACTTAAGGTCATTTGCTTTTGTGCTGCTTTATTCTGACTGTCCCTGGAAGGCAAATGAGATCTATAACCTGCTCTGAAAGATATTCAGAAGTAACAGAATGTGAGGCAACTGCAAAGGAAACAGCTCGTAGGTATATAATGCCTACACTGCCAATGATAAGCAGACAAGGGGACTGTGGGATTTAATTTGGAAAGTCTTCCAGGTGGGTTATTAATTTTAAAGATAAGAGGTCAGGAGACCAATTGAATCTTCCGGTCAAGAATATGAGAATAGCTTTTTTATTCTTTTTTTTTAATCTTCCTCTGGTTTAGCCTATTAGGGTCAAAGACATTAAGTCCTCCATGCTCTACTCTAAAAGATACAGATCACAAACATCTTTCAAGAGATCCTTGCTGCTAGAAAAGGGGCACCTTGAGACCCAGGGTCTGCAAGGTATATTGCAGGGTTCAGGGCCATCTGCTCCCGTCTGACCACCTGCATAGTGAAAGGGGCAGGGAACAAGGGGATGGATGACCAGGACAAGGACTGGACACACTGTAGCCCAGCAGTAGAGCCAGGAGAAGAGTCCAGGCTACTTAGAACCATGTTAAGAAGGTCACAATTAGCAGCTGGATAAGAGAACATTGCTGGCACCAAGACTTGACAGCCAGCTGTGGCTCACTGATCTAAAGAATCCAAGACCTTTACCATCATCCCTTTGTGGACTGCCCACCTGGGAGGACCTTCCTGGAACTTCTGCATCCTTATTTTGGCTTAAGCCATTATTTTTTAAATTTAGCCCACCAAAGCTCTCTGGACAGGTAATTTTTCCCACCTACTCTAGACTGGAAGGAAACCCTCTACAATTTTTTTTTTTTAACTTTAATATCAGACAACTAGAAAGCTATCCTAGAACAGATATACATTTTCAGACAGTCAGGGAAAAGAATTCCATTCTAGGAAAGTTTCTGGAATCACAAGTATGGTAACTTTTTACTTTAGCTTCCATGTCCTGGTTGTCAGGTCTGTTTTAAATCACTGCATCCAAGTCCAGACCAAAACAGTGATGCTGTAGCTGTTGATCACTTGCACTGCAGGAGCCCTTGATGATCTCAGCCAGGTCTGGATGTTTTCATGGCAGGCTGAAATTTAGAGCAGATACATGTGCCCTACCACACCAAATATTCTCAGGTCTCCATCCACTGTTTTTGAACTGCTAAATCATAAAATACTGTCTGGGCTTTGCACTTCCTATTAATGAGAGCATCAGTGCAGTGCTGTTACAACCGTGACTGAACACAGAAAACCAGATCAGATGCTCTGGACCAGCAGCTCCTGTCCTGCTGCCCCACCATCAACAGTAAATGCCACTGCCTGGGTAAAGTCACATGTGACTGGATTTGAGCTAAAAAAGCTGTTTTATGGAAAGCAGCAGGATCTGCAGGAAAATTTCACCCAAGGCAAGGTCTAGGATCCCCAGAAAGAAATAAGTTAAGGTGAAACCCAAATAAGATTCAAATGAAGATCATTTAAAAGTGAGAAAAAGTGTTTTTTAGGAAAGAATTGGAAAATAGTTGCATGGAGAGACAACATGGAGAAACAAGCTATGGCCTGGGATGGCAGGAGGTGGCTGTATAGGGAATGCAAGACCTGGGTGCCTGAGCTGGGGCGTCCAATTTACTTTGTGATCACCCTCATTCTGCCCTTATTTACTAACAAGAAAGGGAAATTCTTCGCTGTTTTCTGTTCACTTGTGAAAAGACATTTCAGTGTCTTTTTAAATTCTCTCTTTTCAGTCCCATATAGTGGAGCCACATCCCACCTCTCCCCTGAGCTTCCCAGCTGTCGGAGGCCAGTCTGGAGCAAGGTGCCAGCAAACACTGGAGGGCAGGTGTCACCTGAGAGCTTGGCCACAGGGACAGTACTGAGGAGCACACCACGCCCCTTGGCTCTGGCTCTCCCACACTCCAGAAGAGTTTCACTCAACGCAAACAACAAGGGGGTTTTAACAACCCAACAAGGGGGTGCTGGGGTTTGTTGTTGTTGTTTTTGGGGTGGGTGGGTGTTGCTTTTTTATCTTCTTTTCTGTTAGAGTCGGGATTAAATGCTCAAGAGGTGGTGTTTCATGTTCAGACAGATGCTTATTAATTCTTATCTATGTTACAGTCTCACATGCTGTGAGTTCTAGCTAGCAAAGTGAAAAATGGCCTCTATTTCTTTCTTTATAAGGCCTTTTAAGGACAAACTGTCTAATTATGAAATGACACCTAAATTATTTTTACTTTTAACACAATAACCAATCACTCATGGTCCGCAATGCAGATTTTTCTATCAAATTACAAGATACCACCCAGACCCATGAAGAAGAAGGTGAAAAAAGAAGGACTAGCCTACGCCCTAAAACCTCTATCTTGCTTTATATGTATTACTATATTCTAAAACCTTAAACGCTAAGTTTTCCACCACATGATGGTGGAAAACACTCCTATTCACCCTTTTATTTAAACTACACACCCACCACCCCAGTGCTATCACCCAATTTTGGAAGCCTTTCCAAGGCCTCACGCCAAGTGTGGTGCTTTCCTGGGGGTCGATGTCTGCCAGCACAGAAAATCTAAAACCCTCAGTGCCCAGGGTTCCAGCAGATGGGGGTTTTAGTGCCAGGCAAGGGCAAAGGCCATGAGTTGTTCTTACCAGCCAGTCTCTCCGCCAGGGTGAGGGCGTGCACGGAGGGCCGGTAGTCGGGCGCGTGCTGGGCCTGCTGAGCAGCCTGCTGGTGGAGGTTGTACATGGCGCTCAGCGAGTTCATGGCGTGCAGCGAGTAGCCGTTCACTCCATAGTGCTGCATGGTGACATAAACCTGCAAAACATCACCCACAGGAGACAGGGGCTTAGGGGCTGCTGTTCCGGCATCCTGGCGTTCTCAGCAGAGCTCTGGGAATGCCGAGCTCGGAGCTGAAGCGCTGCGGGCAAGGCTCGTGCCAGGCCTCACCATTCCCGCAGGTTTTGGGACAGGAATGGAAATACCTCCTGTGCACCGTCAACACCAGCCCACCTTCAA
This sequence comes from Prinia subflava, assembly GCF_021018805.1. Lineage (NCBI taxonomy): Eukaryota > Metazoa > Chordata > Aves > Passeriformes > Cisticolidae > Prinia > Prinia subflava. The sequence goes on along the minus strand of NC_086256.1, from coordinate 8,650,401 downwards.
AACTTAAAGACCACAATCTGACTGTATCTCACTCATGCTCATCAAAATACGGGAAACTGGGTTTTTTGCATACCACAATACAGTTTATCATATTACAGCGGCTTTTAATGCATTGTCCTAGCTCTATCCCGGGGCTAGCTGGGATTTTGCCCCTATCGCTGCCTGCAGTAGACTATTTGTAATCCCAGTGCTGGGATTGTCAAATAATATTTCTCATCTTAACTCACTCATTATAATTTGTTTCCATTCATTGTTCATTTTTCTAACAGGTCTTCTTCAGAAAACACAAATTATACGGGCTGGAGGGGGTGGGAAAAGAGCATGTGATGTAAAAGAAAATAAATCTGCGGCGTAATAGCACCAAAAATGTTATGGCTAAAGAGGGAATAAGGTTTGCAATAAATACCGACATTTCATAGCTCAATAGCAAGGAAATTATTTCAGAAAACTAATGGCTTTTTTTTCTAGTGTGGGCTCGGCATGAAATTTCAAGCTCTTTTTCCTTACAGACCATCTGTAAAACTGAGCTAATATTGATCTCAAAAGCCGAGCAATGCTTCATTCATCCCTGTTGTAAATGACTGAGAGCCTCCAGGATGTCGTTTCTGCAGTTTGTAAGACATCAGAAAGGAAGTTGTGAAACATTAGCCACAAAATAAATTTTTTAAACCACCGTTTACATCAGCAAGTCACCATCTGGAAAGTCAGTGCAATGAACAAATGTTCAGGGAAAGAGGGTCAGCTGGACTAACTTGAGGAAAGCAGACATCTTTTCAGGCAGCCTCTTAGAAAACAATTTAAACACTGGAGGGAGGTGATGATTTTAGGAGAAATGCCTATGGTTTTAGGAGGAACGTGATGCACTGAGCAGTGAAAATTTGGAAGAACAATTATCTGTATTGTTGTATTTTCTGTACTGCGAAAAGACCTTCATATTTGTCCATAACTGATTTATACATGGAGAGGCAGACTCATGGTAAAGAGGGAGAGATGGAAATGAGTTTATCCCACTGCCCCTCCTGCTCTGAACTCCTGTTCTCTCCACCTTGATGTAAGAAGTACAAACATGAAGTGACCTTGTGTAAAAGCCAGAGACCAAGTGGGAGTACCTTAAAGAGCAGCTGAATTTAGTACAATAGAGCCTGGGGCATCCCATGGCTTCACCCTCACAAGCATCTCTGCATCGTGGTGCCCAGGAACAGGGGAGGGAACCATGCAGCTGGAGTTTGGTCATACACTCTGCCAGCTCAAGGATGACTCTCAAGAATGTGAGTTCTGGTTTTGGGACTCTCTTCTCAAAGAGGCTGCAGAAATTATTAACCCATAATTTTGGAATTTAGCACTCTGCTTTATTCCTGTTTCCCCACGTCCCTCCTGCTCTGCCACTGCATCATTTCAGCACTGAGTGCCCATGGAGGGTGACAAGTCTGAGTGTGGTTACACCCCAAAGATCTGACACACACCCTGATGCCAGCTTCATCTGCTTCGTGTCTGCCTGTTCACCCACTCTGGACTGACTCCCCATCATTCTAAGATAAAATGTGAAAATGGACATTTTCATTTCAGGTGTCAACTGAAACACAAGGATGCCATAACTCTGCTCTAGTGGAACTCAGGGAAGATCTAAGCAATGAGAAAATTGTTTGCTGGTTCTTTGACCAAGGTTGTGGACTCACACACCAACAGATTTTTGGCATTCTTACCTATTTTCCTCACAATGGGGTTCACAGTGAAATTAAGATGTGATGTTACTTTCTTGGACTGCAAAGATTTACTGCTGGTGCCACACATTAAGGGACATGTCCTAGTGACATGTACCATTGATATGGCCACGGAGGACATCTCCCATCACCTGGGAAGGACTGAGCCGTGGTGCAGCCTCACCCCATCCTTGGTGTGGTTCATTTCCCAAGGGCACCATACCACCCAATAAAGTCATTCACTGTCTTGCTGTCACAGACAAGGCCAGGACTGGCCTTTCTGGCCATCACAGGCAGCAAACCAGAGATTTGTGATTTCATTCTGCCTCCTCACTTGTGAACCAGCTGGCTGGTTGCACCAGCTTTGGCCAGCGGGGTGGAGGTCTCAAAGCTTATTAAGTTCCTGCGTGTTTTGTGAAAACCATTTGAGGACACAGAACCTATTAATGGCCCTGGGCTGCTGCCAGACCTCTGTCCTTAATAGAGGCTGGAGAATCCACACCGGGGCTCAGCCTTGCCAGAAGATACGTGGGAGGCCAAGTGTCTTTGACTCCCAACTCTCAGAAATGCCTGTTTTTCTTTCCTAATCCCCCTTGCATGTCGTCGGCTGTGTAGCAAGCTGGCACTCTAAAGGAAAAATGAAGAGGGAGAGGAGGGGAATTTTCCCATACTGTACAGTCTTCCAAGGATACTGCCAGTGGTGTTGTGTCTGGAGCCCAATGTTTCCACTGAAACACTTGCTCCAGGAATATTTCAGTGGTTTTGATTGTTAAAAGATGATTTTATGTGTACATTTTTGGGTGGCCTAGAAGCAAGTGCATTTAAGAAAAAAAAAAAAAAAAAAAAAGGAGAAGGACTTCATAGGGGTGAACTCAGGATGGGAGTCAATGCCCATCACAGCTTTGGTGATAACTGCCTGTTACGCTGCAGTGCAGAACTTCCTACTCACTTGTGCAGCAAATGTATCATCCCAGATTCTGTGTAAAAAATGAGGGAATTTACTGAGCGAGACGGTTCAGCCGGGTAAGCAAAGTTAACTGAGACCACAAATAGCTCCTGTTTAACCATCAGCTCCGAGCTCACTCCAACCCCAATAAATTAAATATTTAAAAGACATCATGCAGCAATTTTTTTTAATGGAGAAAGCCATTCATCAAGCCACCGCTGTGTTTCACAAGCTGTCGAATAGTGCTTACACTGGTTAAAATAATCTTTATATTTCATTAAGCAACCAAATAAGCTGATCCCTTCCCACTGGCTGTATAGATGGTTTTAATTTTCAAAATCTGCAAATGCATCTTTTATGTCTCTGCGTGGCTGGAGGGCCTCAGGAACAGCTACAGCCAGGAGGAGGATGAGAGCAAAGTTTGAGGTCCTGCTTTATGGAAGGGTATGGGCTTGAGCAGCTATGGATAAGCTGGAAGAGTAACAGGGTCCATCCTGAAAGACAGTAAATTCCTCATCCTGATTTTGTGCACCAGAGATCATTGAAGAGTTAGGAGCAGCGAAGAAAGGAGATGGAAACTGAGGAAAGGTGCAGGAAAGGTGAGAGGAAAATGCCCCTGCGGGAGCCTGTGTGCTGCTGGTGCAGCGTTTGCTTCTCACAGGGGGTGGATGCTGCCGGGCAGAGCCGGGGCTGGAAACTCCTGGGGCTGGAGCTCTCCCCCTGCACGGCCCCTCAGCAGCAGCAGAGGCTCTCCCACCCCCAGCATCACAGCTCCGGCCCTCTCCCAGCTCCCCACATTTCCCAGCACTGGGCTGTGAGGTCTCCTCTCCATGTCCTGCACCACACCCTGCCAGGGTTCCCACTCCTTCTGTCTTTACAATCCTGGCGTTACTACCTCAGTGACAAAAACCCTCCTACAGCTCTCGCCTCTCACTTATGTTTTTGCTGTGGAAGACTCATGGATGCTGTGCCTATTTTTCTTCCCAAGCCTGCAGACTTCTCAGACTGCAGGGGCCGTGTTCTGCCAGGGTCCAGCCTCACAGAAAGGACATGGGATTCCCCTTTGCTTTAACTGCTGCTGTCCATGAGAAATCCAGCTTCCACCATTCCTGCACTGCTTTGAGGCCAGGCAATGCAGGGTTCTGCCCATCCCAGACTAATCCAGGGACCCCATCACTCTGTATCAGCTGCTGCTGCTCAATCTGATGTGAAGCAGTTTGCACATTTACCAGCCAGAAACAGGAGCCCTGTTCTTCCAGAGCAGAGCTGCACTGCTCCAACCAGCGTGGCTCCCATCCATCCCTTCCCAGCCCTGAAAACCTCAGGTTCCCATGAAGTCACACAGCACAGGAGTGATGCAATTTATTGTGCACCATGAAACAGAGTGGCATATACAGGGGAGATCTGTGCCTGGTTTTAATAGTCTCAGCTTTGTAAAAGGCTTTAATTTCCCTATTTAACTGGTAAGTAAAATTCGTATAATTTTGCATGTAATTCTGTCCTGAGAGAAGACGTGGAGAGAGATCTGTGCATTTCCTCATCAGGTGAAAACTCCTGTCCCTAGTGGCTTGTGTATATGTGGAATTGAGACAGATCTGAGAACAAGTTAAAAAATGAGATATTGAAATTTTCTGAAAAGTTCCTGGTAAGAAAACATCTATATTTTCCCTTCAACTGAGAAAAAAACCCAAACCAACAAATCACCAAAACAAAATCACAAGACATTTGCCCTTCTCAAGCATCTCTGTCAGGTAGGATGAGGCTGAGGCTGGATGTAGGACATGAAGCTTTGCAGAGGCTTTGGACCATTCTCTCTTTTCCCTCCAAATAGGGTCATCCCAAACTCAAAGAAAAAATGAGACTAAAAACTGAGACGCTCAGTTGCCATCATAAAGAATGGGGCAATAAAACCTGTGCGTTAGAAATACTCTAGAATTATTCCTAGAGGTTTCAAGAAGAGGATGCCAGTCTGCTTTTGACTGATGGGCACCATGGGGTGTTTCTTTATCACTTCATCAAACATGTCCCCAAAATGGAAGGGTTGCTGATGGGAGAGAGGGTGTATGAGGTTTTCTTTATGTGGGAAATAAGCTGTACCAAAAAACCAAAAAAACAACAACAAAGAAAAGAAGTCAAATCTGGACTTCAGAAAGTCACTTTCAGGAGGGAATTTTAACACTATAGTTCGTTGCTGATGAAGAGATTCACCACAGATGCATTTAAAGTTTGGAAGAGCACAGCACAGCCTCGTCTCTGTGCCCTGATGCAAGGCACAGCTTGAGCACAAGGAAAAGATCAGTTAAAAAAAATCAAGCATGAAACAGAAGTCTGGTGCACTTGATTGGTGTTCAGAATTCTGCAGGTGACAGAAAAAAATAGGAGTAGCCCTGTCAGGTAAAAGAAAATTGTGGTCCTCAGCCTGAGGACCTGCAAAGGTGCTACAAATCACTGCTGGTGTTTATGCAAAGCACAGGAACCCACTGTTCATTACTAACAGGGAAAAACAGCAGACAGTTTGTGCTGCAACATCCTTTCCCTTTTATTACCACTGGCAAAAAACATCACTGAAAATAGAATCACAGCAGAATATCCTCCCTCACCTCCCCTGGAGCTGTTCTGCATTATGATTTTATGCTTTAAATCCTTATTCAGAAACACTTCAAATCAGAAAGATAAATAACAAATCTTTGTGTAACTCACATTCTGGGAAAACAGGCTCACTCTATTGACAGACATTGGGTTTATATGTATTTGGTGCTAAATGAATTACATACCTGAGGGGTTATGAATAAAGGATCCTAGCAAGAAGTTTTCTTCAATCTTTTTTTTTCTTAAGTATATCCCTAAATCTTTTAGATATATAAAGGCTCAAAATCCCATAAGATAATAACCAACACGTTATAAAACAGTTTTGTTCCTCACTTGAGATTACCAAATATCTAAGGAAACAACTTCACCTTTGTAGTGGATGAAATACAGATAATTTGGAATACTGCAACACATCATAGTTTCTCATTCAAACATCAAAGTCCAAGACCAGCATGCACCCCAAAAACAGGCTTCCAGAAGACTTTCCTTATAACTGAAATAAAGAACTGAGGACAACTCCCAAAAAACCCCAGGACTCTGCATTTCTGATCTTCCTGAAATATTTTTATGCCTGTGAAAATCCCTGGATTTAAATAAAGTTAATTTCTAAGTGCAGAGAGAGATCTTAATTAAGCAGGATCTAGTTAAATAAGTGACAATGCACTGAAAGCAAAACCTAAGCAATTACACCAATTCTTGCAGCTCACACTCAGCTATTCTTAGTGACCTTGGTATAAATAAAGAGATGATTTTCTTAAAACCAGGAGAATTGCTAGCAGCTGAAATCTGGGAATACTTCCAGTCAGGGACAGCATCACCAGTTTAGGATAGACCTTGTCAAATAATTGACTCTTTGAAGCTGTGCTGATGATGAGCACAGCAACTGTGTTTTTAATGCTCATCTATTTGTAGTGGAGACATAATTGGATGTGAGAGGGCTCGTAATTTTTATAAAACAAACCTCAGAGCATCCTGATGGGACAAGGGAGTTTTGTTGCAAGACCCTAGAAATTCTCAACATCAGGTTGTGAGCAGCTGAGGTAACAGGCCCTGGCTGACAGGGGTAACTCACATCAGTTGCTGTGATTTTTATTTAAGGCTTTTGTGAAATCATCGTTTTTCACCCAAAAGGTAACAGAACTGAGTGACTGATTAGACACTTCCTGGCAAAAGACTTTCCAATGCCTCTGTTTGCAGAGGCATTCTTCAGAGGGCAGACTTGCTAGGTCCAAAATAAAGAAAATAAAATAAAGACATCCTTAACAGCTCTACTTTTGAGTTTTAGGACTTGGAACCCAGCAGCTTGCAGTGTAGAGCCAGGAGTGGCATCACTAAATATCACTGTGGTGCAAAAACCCTTGCTTCTTGTAATTTACACCAGACAAGCTGTGCTTACAGATCAAACCAGGACAAACCTCCCTTCTCCCTTTCAGAGCAGTGCTCAAACCTCAGTAGAAGCTCTAGGAAATTATATCAAAGTGGAGCATCTTCCTGGGTAAACGAGAAAAGCTTCTCATATGAAGATCACTTTGACTCTAGTTTTCCATCTCATTCTGCTTCCAGATCAGTCAGCAACAACAACAGCAAAAAAAAATCTTGCATTTAAGATTTCTTATCATGAATATCAGAATGGAACTGAACCCTACAGCCCAGCTCTGCCACCACTGCTGCTGCACATCCGTGGATGTGAAATGCGCTTGCATCCCGCTGCGGCCAGGCTCGCGCGTTCCTGTGCTGCCCACCTGCTCTCCTGTCTCCAGACCTTACAGCATCTCTGACTCTGGACTGCCCTGAATTCAGAACTTGGAGTAACCTTTAAGTACCCCACTATCACACTGCTGAGTTCACGAACTGCTTAAAGAGTTGATCTTTGGTGTTTTTATGAAAAGAAAAACAACAAAGTACCTGCTCAGTCCTTCACCTCCCTTCTGTGAAAAAGCCTTTCTTGAGAAGCATCATTTTGTTTTGAGAAGCATCTTTTGCCTAATTTTGGCAAAGAGAATTTTCCAAACGAAACTTTCCCCTTCCCAAAGGGCTGCTGGAAGCAGGAGGGTGGCTTGCTGCTTGCTCTCTGCCCCCAAAACAGCTTTTGCCTGCAGCGTATTTGATTGCAGATTGTTCCCATGAGCAAACTGACCGTCTTGGAAGGCAGCCTCTTGGGATTTCTGGATCAGGAATCTCCCATCCATGGAAGATGGAGCAATATCTTGGAGGATTTTACCCATAACTGTCTCACCAAGAAGATGAGGATCTACAGTTCTGTGTCAAAATACGTTTTTAAGCTTGTGACGTTTAGTGACAAGGACCTGTGTCTGTCCTGAGCACCATGACCACGACGCTGATCTGACAATCTAGCACTGAGCCCTAACAAGGGAGATCAAACACTGCAAGAAATGCACAGATAAGCTTTGTAAAGATTTTCTGAGGCAGCTGAAGACGTTCCCAGTTCCTCTACTGCTGCTCCCAGGTGCTGCAAGCCCGGCAGCCAGGGTGGCAGCAGGGAATGTGGGCTTGCTCCAGGCACTCCCAGTGCAATGCCTCAGCCCAGATGCTGGGCTCCACGGGCAGGAACTGGGCTGAGGCACGCAGGGACGGTGATTTCTCTACCCATCACCTCTACTCATCAAGTAGAAAGTAAAAAGCTGAAGCTGTAAGTTCTGGGTGTTGAGCTGAGAGAGTTTGCTATGCACACGAGGAGGGGAGCAGTGTGTCTGTGTGCAATGCAGTGGTTTCTGCCACATTGCTGCAGTTTAACCCTGCTGGCACAAAAGGACTTTCCTAGGTGCTCTTTTAGCTTACTAGATGGAGGCTTGTGAGGTTATGATGCCAAGTGCAATTCTGCTTGAAGGAGATTTTGAGAGATAGAAAGAGCAAGCAAAACTTGAAAGCAACAGAATCTGAGAGCCTGAACTCAGGGTGTTTTTGCACGTTCAGTTGGACCCTGCGTCTGCAGATGATTTACAGAACACAGGATGGCAACTGCTGCTGCTCAGACTTAAATCATCTATGAGGCAAAAATGACAGACAGTCATTGCTCTAAATGAAAAGTTGGTCTAAAAGAAAAAAAAACCCACCAAAAAAACAACAGGGTCTATCTTGGTCTAAAAAAAATTTAAAAATCCTGTAAGGCAGCTCCACAACCACTGGAATTGTGAGGTACTTACGATACCTTAAAAGAATAAACCAAAAGTTTGAAATTTTTCTTCTTTGAAAGTAGCAACACCGATTTTCATCCTAGCACTAAAAAATATGCTTGAGCTCCGTGGCTTTTACAAAGAGGACCTGGCGTGGGGGAAAGACTTGTGCCACCTTAAAACAGGGCCACAAACTGGAGTCAGTGGCAGCAGTGCCAGGGAGCACCACGGGTGCATGTGAGGCTTCCCTTCCCGTAAGCGTTTGGATCCCTACCCCGAATGAAGCGCGGCTGCCAAGGTAAGCAAAGTATTTTGGCCACCAGCAGGTGATGTGTGCTCTAAAGAGCTGAGTGCTGTAAAGCAGGCAGAGCTGCTAAATGTCTGCTGGGCTTTGTGGGGAGACCTGGAGCCCCCCAGCAGAGGCACCTTCACCCACCTCGGGCTTACAGACGCCAGGGGCTCGCAGAGCTGCTCCCTGCTCGCTCCTCCTGCTGCTCGGCACGGCTGGGAACGCCAGGTTCCCACAGCTCCCTTGGGAAGAGCATTTTCTCCCCAGAGAGATCCATCAGCTCGTCTCCCTCAGTGCAATTGTTATCCTTTCTTTGGAAGATCCTAGTGGAGCATCACACTCACACTTTGAGTTTTACAGCACCGTTTCTCAAGTCAGTGTTTGCTCTGGCCATGCAGAGGCTGCTGATGGTCCTGAGAGAGCTGTGCCAGCTACCACAAATCCTGGTGTAAACATCTCTTTCCCTCCCTTCGGAGAACTGCTGGTCCATCCTGCTCCCAGCCCTCCCTCAGAGACTCTCTCCTTCCCATGAGCTGTAATTCCACCAGAACTGCTTAAAGAAACAGAAGTCTGATCCAAAACCTAATGAAGTTAAAAGGAAAAAAAAAATCAATTTCAGTAACTCTAACAGTGAAATAAACTGTTGGGAAAAGACCCAGGGTTTGGCTAACCCCAGTGCACCATTAATGAATTCTTGACTATTTGGCTACATTTCCAAATTCTCCACCAGCACATTTTGATGGAAATTCCCCCGGAGTAGATTAGTTTATTAGTAGCTGTATAGGATTGGAAAATTTGGAATTTACTGAATTTCAGCATTTTCCCTCCTCCTATGTTTTTCCAGATGAAGCAAGGTAACTATAAACGTTCTGTTCAGACACAAGTTGTGGAAAGCAGCACTCAACCTTTTGAAAGGGTTCAAGCCCAGCTGACATTGGTCAGTGCCTCAGTAGAAGCATTTTCAACCTGACAAGCTGAATTTTGAGATGCCCCTGAAAAACCACTGGAATCTCAGAAAATGTGGACTACTTCTCGCTAAGTTTACCCTTAGTGTCACTAGTAAAACCAGTGGGTAGCTGTTTCAGAAGAGCTGGTCCGGGACCTTCTCTGAAGCACCTTTCTTTTGTCAGGGCTGGTTGTGAAAATGACAGAGGAAAAAGAAACTGTTCTCTCCGGCTTCTTTTCATCCAATTTCCTTCTTTCTCAGTAAAACATTCTTTTGAAAGATAAAGACACTGGGAACAAAACCCACTGCAGTCACTCTATGACTATATAGTGCAAAACTTGCCTGGCAAGCCTGCCCTTTTCTCTGATTTGTGGGAAGCTCCTCTGACTCTGTTTCTTTGGTGCAGGCAGTGACACTGGCACTAAGGAAAAGCAGCATCTGCACCAGCTCCGTGAAACAGAGCTGTGCCTTCTGATATGGCAATAAAATCCCTGCTCATGTGTGTGAGCATGAGGAGAATCTCCCAGTTAGACATCAAGATCTCTTTAAATTAGCAGGAATATCTGGAAAGCTGATCTAAAGTGTTTTTCTGTGTACTGATGGCACAGCTTTGGGTGTATTTTTACATTGACTATGTTGGCCTAATTTAATACAGCTTCTCATCAGTCATGGGGTAACTCAGGGTTGAAGTCACTCTTAGCCTTTCAGGAATTTTGTGCCCATTGCAGTTCCTAGTTGGAATGGAAAAACCGAACTTAGAAACACAATCCAAAATCCAGAGGGTTGTAGGTCCAAGTCTCTCTGGCTGGGGCAAACAAGGAAATGGGATTGACCTGCATCGACTTACTCATGGGTGAAAAGCAAACATGGGAGAGAGAAGCTAAACAGTCAGCAAGCCAGTTCTGAGAAGTGGTCAGGAGAAACACAGAGCAGTGGGAAACTGCAGATTTACTCTCTCCCCGCCACGGCACAGTGGGGTGTGGGCCAGGGAGCGTGTAAAACCTCTCATCCTCAGGGTGAGTCCTCTCCTGCTCTCCCTAGGACAGGCAGGGCAGAGGAACAGCCTTATCAACACTTGGGCACCCCGTGGGGCTCAGCCTTTGCCCCTCATCGAGAACACGACCCACGTCCTGTAGGCGGATGAGGTGCCCAGCAGGGTCAGTTGTCCACGGCTTGGAAACTCAGAGAGGAGAGGAAAAAAGCAGCAGGTGTTGCTTGAAATCTGGGGAAGGTGGGTGCTGAAGGTTACCCCCGCAGCCCTCCTCGCTGAGCCCCGGGCAGGCCGGGAAGCGGCCAGCGGCTCCCCCAGTCTGGGGAGGGTCTCACCCAACCCAGCTAAGAGCAGATCTCGCTTCTCTTTTGCTTTGTGTTCCGTGCAGAGGTGAGGGTGAGAGAGGGTAAATAACCCCCAAACCCTCCAGCTCTGCCTTTGGGGAAGTGGGAGGCTACTTCAGACAAAACTGTTATCCATTAACATCCAATTATCACTTGGTCCAAGCCATTAATTATAAATCAGCCTCCTAATTGGGATAATTAGCTCTCTGCTACTTAATGTAGTATGACTGATGCGTTTGGAAAGAAGGTAATCAGTCCATTTGTTTAGCGTTAGGCGAACAAATCCAACTCTCATGGTTTAATTTCAGCCGCAGCCTTCCCACCGCCTTCCCCCCCTCGGCCCACCATCAACATTCAAAGCTCATCGCAGCTCCATTAATTGTTTGGGAATCACGGCAGGGACGGGCACACGCATCTCCGCGGGGCTTTCGGGACAGCAGTCCCCAGCCCCGGGATGCGACCGGGCTCGCCCCTCCCTCGAGGGGAATTGCTGGGATTTTGGGGAGGGGGTTAATTGGAGGGGACGGGTTTGAAGCTGAGCGCGGCCGCACAGTTGGGATCGTTCCGGAGCAGCCCCCGCACCTCGGCCCGGCCTCGCCTCTAGAAACCATTTCAGGGAGAGCGGGAAAACTTTCCTTTTTACGTTTTTTTTTCCCCCCTTCTCCTTTCCCCCACTTCCCCTGGATGTCTCATTAATGCCGGCTGCTCGGCGAGCCGCCGATAGCTGCGGGACATGATTAGATATTTATTACTGTCATTTACATGGAAAACTTGAGCTAACCAAGTGGAACTGGAGGGGGCCGCCGGAGGGGACGGGATGAGGCGGAGCGGGGACATTTCTTTTTCCCCGGCGGAGCCGGAATGCGGGACACAGCCGGAGCGCGGCCGGCTGGATAGAGGATGCGGGGACAACCCCGCCAAGCACCCAGCCAGGGGCAGGGGTGTGGGGCCGAGCCCTCCCCGGGTGTGGGGCTGCGGTACCACCTCGCTCCCGCCGCGTTTCGTTTCGAGAGGCAGCGGGCAGCGCTGGGTGCGGGAATCCCGCCGGGAAACGGGGGATGCTGCTCCCTCCCTCCTTTCTGCTGACGGCCTCGCCGAGGCAACCCTCGGGGACACCGAGGAGCTGTCCCGGGATGCGCTGACCCCTTTTGCCCCCGAGGTCGCCGCCTGGAAATAAATGGAAAGCGCAGCCGGGAACAGCCGCCGTCCGCGGGGACAGGATGGCTCCGTACGAGGCTCTTCTTGTCCCTTCTCTCCCCAGATAAAGGGACAGCCACGGCGAGGTGTCGCAGTGAAACCCCATCTCCATCGGAGGAGAAACTTCCCCGAAAGCCTTGCTTTGGACTAGAGGAGCCCGTGGGTCTTGTCCCCCGCAAGGCTTCCAGGAGGTCACCCTCGCCCTCTCCTTGCCCTTGCAAGGGGAACGGGTCCCCGGTGCCCCGGGCAGCCAGCCCCGAGTGGGGACACGGACTTCTTTCCGCTCAAGTGCTGGCCGCGGCGGAGCACAACCCGCCCCCCTTCCCTATCTGTTATCCCATGGCCCGAGGGGCGACTCTGGCGGAGATGTATGAGATCTCTTGCGGTAAAAATATGCATGCGGATCCCCATTTGGTTAGCCCTATAATGGAGGTGTAAATAGGTTTCGACTGCGAAGCCCTTAATTTATCAAGAAGGGCTGACAGCGCAGGTCCGGGATTTATACACCCCTTGCAGAGGGAGAGCGTGGAGGGGGGCGCAAGGACCGGCCTGCCAGCTCCTTACAGGGGCTCCCCGTCCGTTTTGCCGTCTAACCTCGCAGTGAGGTGACGTGAGGGTGCGATTTGTCCTAGAAAGGCTTCCTAGCGCTGCCGGCATCTCGCCCTCCCTTCCGCTCTCAACTTCCAGCTGCACCAGAAAAAAAAAAAAAACAATCCCGGAGCCACCCCGAGCGGGGCCGGGAGCCGGGGACGATGGCGATGGCCCCTCTCGGGGGTGTTTCTGCCCTCGGCAGCTCTCTCAGGCTGCGCAGCTTACTAAAACATCATTATGTAAATAGGGGGAAAGTTGCGCTCTCCTGCCGCGGAGCCCGGCTGAGGGAGGGATGCGCGTCCCCGACCATTCCCTGAGCCGGGTTACATCCCTCGCATCCCCGCCAGCTGCCCCAGCCCGCACCGGGGCGGGCTGGCAGTTGGAGTCAATGGGGAACGGGGCCCCGAGCTGGTAGTGGGGGGGTTGCATTATTTTTTTTTCGTGGTAGTCTGGATTTTTTTTAAAGGGTGGTATACTGCAAATAAACAAGGGAAAAAAATAGAAAAAGAAAAAGAAAAAAGAAACAAAGAGGGACAGGAGGGCAGAGAATTTTCGCTGGAGCCCGGGCTGGGTTTCTCCCCAGCAGTGCGCGCATCCCCGCCAGCGGTCCCTCCGCCGGCCACGCGTTCCCCCACGGACAGATTCCCCCTGCTCGCAAGCAACCCACAAAAGTCCTCCTCTTTCCCCGTCGGCATCCCCAGCCCACCCGGAGGCGCGCTGCCCGGGGGGTTTCTTACCTGGGGCGGTGGGGCAGCCTCTCGGCCCGCCGCGGGAGCGCGGACACGCGTGGGAGCGCGGCGCTGCGCCCCGGCCCGCCCTACTCCATCCGCCCGCGCTGCCTGCGCGCTGCCTGCGCGCCCGGCGGAGCTGCCATCTACCGGGAGTCAGCATTGGAGAAGGATTTTTAAAAGGAGCTTCATAGCGACCCGGGAGCTACCCAGCAAGATTTTCAATGGTCCTCCACGCTGTCAATCAAAACGGGGCTGCTGATGCACCCCCCACCCCCCGACGCTTCTTACTAGTCATTTACTCCAAGCCGAGGTGTAAACGCCTAATTAAATCCCTGGAAGCAGACGGGATGCCGGTGGAGGGAGGAGGGCTAGAGCCAGGACCGGGGGGGTGATGGGGTCCGTAAGGCTCAGGGAAGGGAAGCCGTGCCTCTCCCCGAGCCCCCCGCTTAGCACCGCGCCGGATCAGACCCTGAAGTTTCCCTCTCCCCCGACGGCCCCTGGGTGGTGATGCTGGTGGGGGATAATCTCCCAACTTTAATTACAGAGCGACCGCGGCCCCCCACCCTCCTCCTGGCCGCCTCGCTGTCCCAGCTTAGCCCGCTGCACCCCTCGACTCCTCTTTAAAATTGGGGGCTGGGGGAACGGACGCGGTCACGACACGGAGAGATAAAATAGGAGCGGTGGAAGGAGCTCCGAGGAGCGCTGGGCGACGGATCCACCGCCCGCCCCGTCGGGGAAGCTCCGCTGCGGCAGCCGGGAGCGCACGGGCGGCCCCGCCGGGAGCCGGGGAAGGCAGCGGGAGGGACAGCGGCCAAGGGGGGGACCCCGCGGGGCTCCCACGGGGAAGGAACGAGCACCTAACGCAGCTCCCCGCTCACGATTTTTTAAAAAATATACTTTCCCCCGAATTACTTTATTTATTTTCTCCCATCGGTATGTAAAAAGTGGAAAACCAGCTTTTCCTTTTCTTGTATTTCCTTTTCTTTCTCTTTTTACTCTCTCTGCGGGATTTTCGCAGGTACCTCCCCGTCCAGCAGCCGGGCTGGTTATCTGGCAGAGCTCACTAACTGGAGCTGTGGTTGTGTTTGCTTTTCAGCTTTGCCATGCCTTCGCAGCAGAAAGAGCAGTTTAAAGCCTTTAGAGAGATTGCTAATAGATGCCAGTTCCTTGCCTTTAGATTCTCTCCCAGCCCAGGAGGATTTAGGATGGGATTGGGAGACGAGACGCCATTTCAGGCTCCAAAACACCCTGTTTTAAAATGACTGCGGGTAAGAGGATTAAAACAATAATACCCTTCTCTTCTTGAAGGTTTTTTTTTTCCTCTCTCCCTCCTATAGAAAAGATTTCTTCTCCCAGAGCAAAACCGTTTAGACAGGAATTAAGGGAACAAGAAAGAATAAGGGCGGGGGGGGGGGGGGGGGGGGGAGTGGGGGGAGAGGACCTTTTAATTTGAGCTTGATATTTTGTACAAATTTTGACCAAAAGAAAAAAAGAAGGGATCGGTCTGGTTCGGGACACCAGAAGACTCCAAGTGCCACTTTCTTGTATTTATTTTTATTGTGTGTATATATATATATTTATAGATATATATTTTTAACCAGAGGTTATGGGGTACCAAGTGATCGTCTCGGGAATGAGATGGAGGGGGTGAACCCATTGAAATCTATTCCAACCTATTCCTGCCCTGGCTCCGCCGATGTCCCGCTCGCCCCCAGGAGCGAGGAGAGCCCCTCGTCCCTCGCTCCCCGCACCCTCGGAACCATCCACCCGCTTTTGGCCGGGAAACCGATCGGGCGAAACTCTGCGCATCCATTGCCGCGATCGCTTTTCGGGGCCATTTTTCGGGGACCCAAAGCCGGGCTGGCCTGGGCATCACCCCGCGAAAACAACGCTGAGTGGCCCTCCTTGCCTTTTTTTGAGGTGACTCTGCAGAGGACACCACCACTGCCACCGCCCCGCGAGTTTGCCACCGGCACCTTCCCTTCTGCGCTATCCACAACGAGCGGGAGCGGGCACGGCGGGGAGCCGGCTGCCAGCACCTCCCAAAATTCAGCCGCGCCCCTGGAAGCGCCTCCGAGCCCCTCGACACCCGGCTGGGAGCAGCCCCGCGGAGCTGGAGCTGGCGGGGTCTGGGGCACAAACACCGACCCGAGGGGCAAAGATCTGCTCCAAAGCCGGCAAACTTTGCGGGGCTGCGGCGCTCCTTGCAGCGGGAAGGGTTCCCCGTGTGCCGGGGGGCTGTGCCTGGCCGGGGTGGGGGCAGCGCCTCTTCTCAGTTGTTTCTGAGTTGTGGTTTGCAGCCAGGCGCGAATTCCCAACCCCTCCGACCGCGATGTCACCATTGTCTCGACCCTCTGCTCGTGAGAGCACGGGAGATTTTGTAATGACTTCGACGAAAAAGCCCGTTTTAATTCCCCCCTTCCCCTCGAAGAAATAACAAGAGTTTTCCTCTGTCTTCAGAATATTTTCCCGAGCTTTCCAGCAACGGGATTTCTGCCGTTTAACCAGCCCCCATAAATAAATAATTGCGTTTAATTCAGCTCTTCTTCGCAGAAAACGAGTAAAGAGCGCGTTTAGCGCGGCTCGGAAAAGTGACCCCAGTTTGTCTGCGGAACTGATTTATCACATCTCCCCCCCGCCCCGAGGTATCGATGGGGCAAAGCATCAGGGAATCGGCACCGCTCCTGTCCAGATTGCAGGGGTTTCTTCTCCAAAACGCGGGGAAGCGAGGGGGGATGCGGGATGCGCAGGAGGAGGGAAGGCAGCCCCGGGAAGGGGCTGTCGGCAGCGGGGGGACCCCCAGGAGCCTCCCCGTCCACCCCGGGGCTCCTCAAACTTGTGCCTGGCACCGGCTCCGACACAAAACCTCGGCTCGGCTGGGCGAGAAATGGTTCTTTTCACCCCTGCCAAAATAAATAATAATAATAATAATAATAATAATAATAATAATAATAATAACAGCAAACGGAGGAGAAGAGGGTGGATATCGGGGAGAGCTTTTTTTCTCTGTGAGTTTTGCCTCACAGAACAAAATGAAATATGGAAATAAATAAATCTGCCACCCAGACTTGATTCTGCACTTCGAGACTGGGTGGGAGGAATTTATTAGTTCGCTATGTAGTAAGGACATTATAAGTTTCCATGATATTAACGGTAATATTTTTGGCAAACTGGCTGTACCAAAAAATTCCCTTCAAAGACCATTTTTTATGTCTTTCCTAAGTAAACCGTGAATTTCAGACTTCCATGTAGGCTCTAAGCCCCCTCACCTGCATGACAGGAAGGACAGCTGCTACTTTTAATTTGGAAAATTGGTTATTTTGTGGGGGAAACAAAACAAAACAAAAACCTAACCAAACAACAAAGCAAACAGTGGAACGATCAGGGTATAATGTTGCAAGAAAATTGTGGTTTTCTCATTTTTTTTAGAAATACATATTATTTCCCTATCTGGGGCATTGAACACACACCACTCCATGCCCATCCCCATCCACACAGAATAATGTGTTTGCATTTGCACAGAAATCGTGCTTGTTTCCCCCAGAACAACTAAAATCAAAGCCAAGCTGGTTATGTTTTAAACAGCTAATGCATTAACTCCCTCCCTCTCTCTCTTTGGTTTTTTGTGGTTGTTGTTTGTTTGTTTGTTTGATCGTTTGCTTTTTTTTTTTTTTTTTTTTTTTTTAAATGGGTAAATTTTGTGAATTTTGTAAATTTTATAACAACACTTGCCCAGACAGTAAACTGTGTTAGAGAAGTGAAAATTTAATTTTAGGCTGAATAATGAGAACTAAAGCTCCATCTATGGAAGATGGACAAGGAAGAAAACTCAGAACACTGATAAACCTCCTTACCCCTGGATCTATGGCAATTACAGTGCAAGACATTTCTACTTGCCTCAAATTATAATGGCAGCAAGGTCTTAAAATAGCTACTTAACTAAATCAAGGCCACTTTGCTGCTTGGTTTTGTTTTGGATTGTTTTGGGGTTTTCCCCCCAACCTCACACTCTCTTTTTTTCTTTTTTCTTTTTTTTTTTTCCCTTTTTTTTTTTTTTTTTTGGTATGGGGCATCTTTTGGGGGTTTGAAATGTTCCAGACATTGTCCAGTACTTTGTCCCCGACGCCAACCGCATTCGTGTGAGACCGAAAGGGGATTAACTTGTGAACTTTTAAAAATCAGAACTTAAATGAGAGGCAAATCTAGGCCACAGCTCATTGTGGGAACCGTTTCTTAAGCAATTAAAGCGAGAAGAAATTCCTCGCAGCCTTTTTCCTTAAAGCAGCTTTCTGAAGGATTTAAGGAGGACTAGTGTCCGGTCCATCAAGAAAGATTTAAACTGCACAGTGATATAGAAAATCTCCACTTGCTCTTATTTAAAGGGGCACTATCACCATTTCCATAAGACCCTTGACATTGTTTCTTTAATCTTGTTTATAAACTTAAACAGATTTAAAAAGTTTTTTTTCTCTTCCCTGCCTCCTTTTTTTTTTTTTTCCTGAATTCATTGAAAATATATTTGATGCAGTATTTGAAAAGAGACCAAAACAGGCTCACAGTTGGCTCACAGTTAAGGATTTTCTGTTACTAAAAAGTCTCAAGCCACAGCTTGCTACATTTCTCCTTTTGCTCTTGGAGGTTTGGAGGAAAGTGAGATTAGTGGGAAAAGGAATTTATTTTTTTTTTTCCTCTGGGGTCAAGTATGCAATAAAAGTTTCTTGCTCCCCAAATTAAGAGGACACAAAGCACCTTTTCCCCCTGAAATCGACTCAAATCTTCATGCAATATTTGCCGTTTAGCACATTTTCCTTTGGCTGAGGGTAGAATTTTATTCTAAGCAGCCTCCTGAAATGTCAGGTTTCTTTCTTTTATTCCCTCCTTTCTCTTTCTTTGCCCCACTAGTGCTCCCTCCTTAAGTCCTGCCTGTTGGGGCTGGGTCCTACCCATATTTAGAGGTCAGCCAGTATTTCTTACAGTTTCTCCAATTTGAGCTACTTGACAAGGTTTTCTGAACTGCATTAAAAAAAAAAAAAAACAACCTGCTAACCTTATTCCAGAAAAACCAGTTGTTCCCCCTTAAGTCTTAAAAAGAAGAAGAGGGAAAAAAAAAAAGTGAACACCTTGGAGTCACCAAGGCTTTTGGTGTTTATAGCTAATTAATAGCCCTAATGATATTTTCCCAAGTCCATGAATACATTATGTTTGCAATCCAAAAAGCGTTAGCCCCATTCAAGGGTACTTCAACATCTGCTCATTTAAGGGCAATTAATCATTTTGATATATGGTTTAAAATTGACTGCTTCCAAGGGACTTTTTTTTTGACAAGAATAACAAAGCAATTTGCCAGGAGCCATCTTCTGGACATGTTATTAGCAGAGCCTTCATCTTAAAGAGGGTTTAAAAAAAAATCCTCAGATTTAGGTACCTGCTTTAAAGGGAACCCAACACCTTCTCTCTCCTGCTTGCTTTCTCACACTTCCTCCAATTCTTCATCCAGCTCTTCATTCCTCTGTCAAGAGTTAGAGAACACTTCCATCTAGACCTGAAGTTTAAACCTTGAATGCAGAGGCATGTGAGTTTATAATTTTGTCCCTCAAGGAGAATGTGAGCTGAATATTACAAAATTCAGAGCAAGCTCAGCTCCTCCTCCCATTTCTGCTTTCTCTTAATTGTGATAATAACTAGTTTTATGTTTTGGAGTAAAAAATGTTTCATATTCCTTCATTGGTCTCAACCTTCTTTCAAATGCAGCCAAGGATTTTTTTTTTTTTCTTTTTTTTTTTTTTTTTTTTGCTATTAACTGCAGTTTGTAACTGTAATAAGCCATTCCTTAGTTTAGCCTATTTTTCAAAAAATACCTGTAAGGAATCAAATCTACCAAGAGCATTAGGTGAAAACAGCCAAAAAGATCAATTTTTTCAGCCTGTGGTTCCTGGTAAAAGTGTTAGCTGAGAGAATGTAAAGGGGAAGTCTCTCCCGTGCAGGGAATTTAAAGTATAGTTATGACAGGCTGATCGAGTTATTTATTTATTCAGTGAATCCCAGCTGTGTTCAGAGGCTCCTGCCAAATAGGGGGCCCTTTCCAGCCCAGGAGCTGCAGAGGAAGGAGGGCATCCAGGGCAAAGGAGATAAGCAGGAAAGGTGATGAGAAAAGGCAAATAAATAGAGGAGCGATGTGCCCAGCAGAGGCAGAGTTTCTGCCCTCCTGGGAAAAAGGGATTTCAGGGTCTGTCTTCCCTTGGGGACACTGCACTTGTGCTCTGCTCTGTCACAAAGGCACAGGTGTCTCTCCTCCTGTCTTTTCACAGCAAAACTGAAATTTTGCAATAATATGTCAGAAGGGTTCCTGTTTAATTTAAAATGCTACTAATTTATTTTCAGTCTTGATGCATCAAAAATTGCCATTTTTTAACACCTGGGTTGGATTCAGAGCCCTTTATCTGTTACTTTATTCTGGTCTGGGTCCATCCAGTGCCCAGGTTACTCCTTATCCTCATGCAGTTTTTATTCATCAGTCTACAGCCAATGAAATGCCATTATTTGCTTTAAAAAGGTTATATAAATGAGTGGAGGTGGTTTAAAAAAATCCCACTTACAGAAGATTTGGGTTTTTTTCAGGAATTTGAAGGCAAGTAACTAAGTAGCCTAGAAATAAAATCCAATCGGGGTGAAATGTGGGTGGTTTGGAGTTGACCCTGCTGTTGTGATGTGTTGCAGTTGTAGTTTGGGTATGAAACATCTCTTGCTCTTTGAGGATGGAGTGGTGGGGGCAGATGGCATCACCCAGGTCACAGGGGGACACAGCATGGGTGGGAGGTTGCTCCATCAGCCCCCACATGGCCAAAAAGACCTGGTACCTCCTTGGCTTTTAGATCTCCTGAGAAAAATGTTCTTCCTCCCCTGTGAGGCTGCAGAAATGACAATTTAAAGTTGGTGTAGACCCCTCACCTTTCTCACTTTGCTGATTTTTTTCCCTCTTTTTTACATTTTTCTGTATTTCACAGACAGAAGGCAGTGAAACATCTGGAAACAAGCCACTTTTCAGTCAGGCCCACAGATCAGGAGGGCTTGAGCACAGGCTGAAGGTTCAGCTCATCTGCTGCTGCCAAAGGGGAAGCCTGATGTGCCCAGCCCCATTGTGAAGGGTGAGCAACACGGTGGGGTTTATTTTATTTTTTTCGTGTCTATCTCACCCATGGATTAATTTAGGGGAAAATAATCTCTTGGGGTTTTACAATGGCCATACTGAAACATGGTCCAGACCTATCCACCCACGCAGCTCCACAGACATCCTTTATGGCTGGGGTGTGCCTGGAATTAGAATATTCTCTACACTCATGGGCTGCACTGTGGGATGCTGCCTCTCCTCTGACAGGCATTTCTTTGCCAGAAAAGCCTTTCCTTGCTTGTTTGAGAGGTGAGGAGCTCTCCACGTGGCCACTGTGTTTGTTATTCAGGCCCTGATGGGACTCGTGGAAAGAAATGTGAATGTGGAGGAAGGCTGTGATAGGGATGTTACAGCTCCTGGAGCGGGTTCTCCAGCTCCTGGAAGGCTGGGAATGTTATCCAAGCAGAAAAGAATATCCAGAAAGTTGCTTAAATTCAGGCCCTCCCCATGGGCTTGTCATGGAGAGACTGCATTTTCCAGCTTGAGACCCTTCCCACATGAGCAGCAAAGGTGGTTTAGTAGCAAGTCAGTCTCTGCTTGGCTTCCCTTTCAGCACCCCATAATTTGGGCAGCTGTCAACAGCTGGGGGGATTTTTGGGTTTGTTTTGTTTTAAGAGCACAAGGTAAATCCATAAGAGCAACTGCATCCTCTGGGAACAACATGGTGCACCTGCCTGTGTGGGCACAAGTCATGTAATGAATTTTGGGCAATGAAGGTGTTTCTGACCCAGATTTTACCTTAAGCCACTGTTTTGTCAGCCCTCTGTTCCATCAGCTGAGGTCCAGCTCTGCACTGTGGGATGCTTTGAATCCCACACCACTGTCTGCTGTGGTTTATCCCCCAGAGAGCTGCTTCTCCTTATCCTCAGGAAAGACATTACTCTTGCAGCTTGGTTGCATCTAAGTGTGCACTCGGGCTCGATTTATACTGAGAGCTGCATTATCCCAGCTTTCCATCACTGAAACCAGAGGAGGGCTTTGCCATTGGGACCAAGGATTTGTCCCTCACCAGCAGATCAGACCCAGAGCTGTGTCTCCCTGACCATCTTTTCACAAAGAAGCCCAAATGTTGATCTCCTGGACATCAGTGCAGGCTCTGCCAGTGCTGGCAGTGAGGCTGGATGCAGTTCAGTGCTGTTTTGCTGGTGCAAACCCCAAGTAATTTATTCAAAAGCGGTGATATTTATCTAGATTTACATCATTTAGCACTAAGTTCAGTCCTTCGGTAACGGATGCTCAAATGCATGACTGCATTTATTTTGTACCTACCTCTGAGCAAAATGACAGATACGTTTCCTGGGGGATAAAATCCATCTCCCAGGCACACAGCCAGGCTGGCCGTGCTCTCTGCAGCAGAAATTTCAAGGACATGAGAGGGCTGGGGAAAAGGAACTTTTCCTCCCAGATCAGGGCCCAGTGGCCACCTCCACCAGCCCCTGTGCTCCAGTGGCTCCAGCCCTGGTGCTGGGTTGTTTGAGCAGCTGCAGGAAGGGTTTCAACCCAATTTCCCTGCACTGCTGCTGGTTTTGGGGATGTGTTGGCTGCAGGCACCAGCCAAGGCCATGCCCTCTCCTGTGCCACCCCACCTCAGTGGGTTTCTCTGAGGGGGTGACAGAGGAGGGGAAAGGAAAACGAGCCCTGCTCAGCTTTGTGTAGCACAAGACATGAAACGTGTTAGGTAAACACCTTATTAGAAATGATTTGTCATCCCTCTGCCTCTCTCAGCTGCATGTAACTCTATCTCCAGACTATTATAGTATCAAATATATTTTACAAGAGTTTTACCTACAGGTGACTTGCTCTTTATTACTGGATGTAGGCAAAATCAATACTTTAGTAACTAGAAGATCATTTATTTTGCTTTTTGAAACATTTTTCAACAGTGGGAGAGCAGCTAAAGCCTGCGAAGCTATGATTAAGAACCCCAAACTCTACATTCCTTTCCTTCCCTGCCTCCTAACCCATACATTGACTTAAATAGGTAATTTCCAAACCCAGAACATCATCCTGAACAGCCACTGCTCTGGTGCACAGTTTTTATGGGTTTTGGGGTTGTTTTTTTTTTCCTTGCAGACAGATAATTCTTTAAACTTGGATAATTTCAGGGGGGAATCAACTTAATATAAATGTACCTGTCACTGGTTGAAATAGAAGCAGATTCTGGCCTTTCAGTGAGGCCACTTCTGCAGTCCCACACCGGGGAAAAATCAAAAATTGCTCAGAACAGATAATGCATTCCTCCAGCTCCACAGCCCTGATGGAGTTCAGTCAGGCCAAATACCCCGGCTGCTTTTATATGTTTATTTTACCTTCTGATTTGTTTTGAAGGTCATATGATGCAAAGATGATGGAGAGGAAATGCTTGTGTTTAGGGAGGTTTGTCCCTGAGTCACAGTGCTCTGCTGCTGGCAAGTGCCCCACAAGGAAAGGAAAATTCTACTGGGCTGGTGCAGAGGAGAGAGAGGCTTTTTCCTCTTCTCCCCAGCCACAAAGGCTTTGTTATCCTTCAGGTTTGTGGCTGCTCTTGCAGCTGATAGAGTACTTAATCAATAAAGAAATAATCTCAGGCTGCAATGTCCAAGTGTTCCGATACCTGGGACTTGGAGGGAACAAGTGACATTGCTCTACCCATGGAGGTGAGGGCTGCTTGGATAAAAACTCAGACTTTAGATGTGCAAGAAAGAGTTGAACATCTGTACTTTACATCAGCCTGGGCTTTTATTTATCCTCCTGTGAGCCAAGGAGAAGGGCATTCCCCCACACAGAGATGGGGAAGAGCAGCCAGGCACCAGCAGGAACGATGAGGAAAACCCTTCCTCCAGAGAACCGTCTCTCCAGCATCTCTCTTTCACCCACCCTGGGATTCACTTCCCACCCATCCCACCACCTCTGGCCCCTCTGCAAACTGCTGGTCCAGAAAGACCCTGTCATGTGGCCACTTTGGTGTCAGCCAGACCACCCAGGGTCCTGCTCCCATCCCATTCTCCCTCCCATCAGCAGGACCAGGACTTTTCTTATGGCAAAGCAAAGGGAAAAGCACAACAGAAGAGATTTTTGCTCATCAACCCTTTGGTTTTAAACAAAGCTTCTCAACTAGCCATTTGATATCAAATGAGCAAAGGTGTTTGCTTGAAAAAGTACATATGCACGTACTGGTGTACTCATGTTCAAACATGTGCACAAGTGTGTAACCTACAGTTCTTAGACTATAACATTTATCATCTGGAATGTTCTTTGATAAAGTGAAAAACCTTCTGAGTCACTTAATTTTCCAGGAAAATCTGATCTAATAGTCTACTTGTGACAAGAAGGACTTTTAGGGTTTCATTTTGATTGGTATTATCTCTTTAATGAAATATAATTTCTTGTTTTGGAGGGAAGAGCTTGATTCCTTCACTCATTTAAGCAAGGATACTTCTTTGTTTCATTCTGGCACAGCTGCACAGGGTCACACACACTGGGGTTTGGAGGATGAGGATCCTTTAGACCCTGCAGCCCAATATGGTGTTACCTTTGTAGAATCACAGCTTCGCTACAAATGCTGTGGGTATCAAGGCATGACCCCAGGTCCCCCAAAATAAAGAAAGAGCTGGGGACATGTATAAATCACCACAGGATGGAAATAGGTTTTCATCCAGGAGTTTTGCTGGATTTGAGTTGGGGTTTATTTTTTCTTGCTCCTCATCTCTGCTTTTGAAATGATCTTGTCATTCAGGAAGGGTTGGCAAGTGCAATGTCCCTTTGTATTTTGATTTGAGTAGGGGTAAATCTCCCATGTGTGTAAAACCTTAAGGGTTTGGAGATTCTCTGTCTCCTGTCAAAAACCCCCACAGTCTATCTTATAATGCTTGGGAATCCTGTTGGCAGAGAAAATGAAGTGCCATCATCACTTGGTGCTTCGTCTTGATTTATTTCCATTTTACTTCCCTCTTTTTTTTTGCAAGGATATCATCACATGAGGCTTTTCCAGTTTATTCTGCTTCCTACCAGAGTCATGGCAGAGGACCTGGGTCTGGCTGATGGGGACATCTCCCCAGCACACGCTGAGATTTCAGCATCTCCCAAAGGTGGGAAGGCTGGGAGGATCTCCCTTCCCTTACACAGCTGGCTGGTGCTGGGATAAATGAGACTCCCTCATCTCCCAGTGCTGGGCTCCAGCGTGTCTGGAGCAGCACTGTGGCTTCTTTTCCCCGGGATTTGCTGATGATGCTCCAAGTTTCACTCAGGAGAAATGCTCCCCAAGCCCCGGTGAGGCTTTGCCTTCCCCTCACTCTTCTCTTGGCAGCCCCAGCCGAGTTTTGCTCATTTTGGAGCAGAGTCGGTGGCAGGAGCCCGGGAGGCGGCGGCCTCACCCCCTGTGCCCCAGCACCCACCGTTCCCACTGCAGGTCTGCCCATCTCGCATTCACAACGTGTCCTGCAAAGTTTGTGTCAGGGGGTTTAAACTTCAGATCTGTGTGACCAAGGAATTCCCAGTTCTGTTGCATGTGTTCCTCTGTCTCTCCCTCTCCCCCCCGTCTTTCTCTTGGCTGTGAAACAGCACAAGGAGACTCTTTGTATGCTCCTAATCCTGAAGCAACACAGCTTTAGCAACATCCAGGGATAAAAGCACCATCAAACCACAACTTTATGGGGGCAAATCTCCTCTAATCCCTCGCTTTAGCTAAACAAAGCTTCTTGCCCTAATCCGCTATCGCTTTAAAAAAAAAAAAGCTCAGATTTTGTTTTTAGTAAGAAGATGATCCAAAGGACTAATTTTAAGAGAGACTAACCAACTCTGACAGCTTTTAAAATAGACGACAAGAAAATAGATGCAAACTTTCCTCTCAATTCAAGGGTTTTCAGGCTGTGCAATAAGAAAAATATCCAGGGTTTAACTGCTTTCCTTTAAGCTCACTTTTATTGTATTAAATGCTCTGACCAACTCAGATTCAAATCACCAGGCCCAAATGCCATTTGATCTTTAAAGAGAGAGTTAAAAAGTGTGCATATTATTCCCAGGAAGGCAGTCCAAGGAAAATCAATTATCATAAACAAGGATTATATTACACACATGGTCAATATGGAAAAACAAACATGATGCTGATAATGGGCCGTGGAAGTGGCTCACATCTGAAGTCACTTTGACTGCATTAAAGATAATTCTTTATTAATTTCAGGATGGGTGTGTGTAAGAATGGTAGTGAGGAGAAATCAAGCTCTTAAACAGTCAAGCCATGCTTTCACTCCAAAAATGAACCAAGTGTTGAATTTTTGTTCCTTTTTAATTTTTTTTCCTCGTGGGATGTAGAAGTGACACCGTTTGACTCGGGGGCTCAGCGTGTGTGCGCGGCTTAGCGCTGCTTGGCTTCAGATGTGGGAAAACACTGGGCCTGGAGGAACCAGGGGAACCACTGTGGTTCCCTGGGGACCCTGCTGGTCTGAGCCTCTGCAGTGAGCAGTGCCTGCCTCATTCCCATCGTGTTCCCTGGGTGCTGCAGGAAACCAGCTAAACCCATTGGTTTTCTCCCCTGGTTTATATCTCAGCACTTACTGTGAGGAATTTTCATTGTCCATTGGCATCTAGTCTGACATTCAGCAATCTGCCTGCAGGATGAGGAAGATAGAAAGTTGCAGCATCATGGTTTCATCCTTACTCTTGCTTTGCCCCCAGGGATTGAGAAAAATCTGTACCCATGTTTTTCTGACATGTTTGACACAGCCTGATCACCTTGCTGATGTGAGGAGGGGGATGTTAGCAGGTCTCTGTTCCCTCAGCACGTCTGGGTGGGAACGGATGGAACCCTTGGGATTGCCCCAAACTATGGATGTGAACTTTCCTCATCACAGATCCTTCCTTCAAGCTGGTTGGGGAGCACCAAAAAACCCCAAAATAGCATTTCTGTCCCCAGGGGAATTCCAGCACTTTGGAATGTGCTTTGGTGCAAATACCACTGGGAAGTCAAAATTATCTGTGGATAATTTTGGCGTTCTGACATCGAAGGATGTGAGCAAACACCGAATACAGCACGAACATGGTATTCATAAAACGGAAGTGGTAGGAATGTTTTGACATAGCATAAACGTAGAAGCTGTACAAAGTGAGGAAATTCCCCCTCGTGTGGAAATGTGCTGAAATGAAGCAGCTTTGATGCTCAGTGTGCAGAGAAACTCTGGGCAGATTCTTTGGATGTTCTCTCATTATGAGAGGCTGTTGAGCATGACATCTTTTTGCCACGTGTTGTCTGATTGCAGTCAGATGGGGAATGGCTCTTCCTGACCCCTTGGGAACATTCCCCATAAATCCAGCTTGTGGGGGAGCACCAAACCCTTTCTTGCTGCAGATCAGCCCAGGTTGCACCAATGGCTGTGGATCCCATTTCACTTTGAGGGAAGCCACTGATGGTCTCCCAGATGTTCCACCTGGTCCCTGTGCTGGCACTGCACCACTGGCTGCACTTGACTCCCCGTGCAGCTGTGACAGGAGTGTGTTTCCCGAGGCCCTTGGCTGCCCAGGAGCTTTGTCCTCAGCCAGAGAGACGTGTATAATCTTTGGCTAAGCTCCCCCAGGACCCCCAGGCTCTCTCTGCTCAGCCACACTGAAAGGGCCCTTTTGAAGTCCGCCCGGCCTTGCGGGGTGTGTTTGCCCTCGGACGGCACATGAGACCAGTAAACACCATTTCTGGGCAGAAATCTCCAAAGTCCATATCCTTTCAGCCCTAAAGTTTCCCTTTCTCATTGACCTGTGCCCAGAAATGACTCCTGATTTGAATAGCAAATAGAGGCTTTCCCTGCACAGCTAAGCTGTTTTCTTTTCTTCCTCCCAAAGCAAGGTGGGAGCTTTTTGCTTCCCTCTTTAGAGCCGCCGAGGGCAAGGGGAAGCAGCAGAGTTGGTGGGTGCTGAATTGAGCCCCCATCCTGCTCATGCAAAGAGCCTTTGATGGACCTATTTTCCCCTCTGGAGGCCCAGGCAGCAGTGGTTTTCCACCAGGTAATCACGTTGCATTAGTGAAGAAGTGTTGTGGCACATAGCTGGGATTTTTTGGAAGCAGCCTTTGGTTTGCCCAGCATGGGTCTGGACTGCTCAGTGACAGACTGATTTTACAGCACCATGTGTCACCTGCTGATTTGTCATGTATTCAGCACTAGACATGGAATAGGGAAACCCCAGTGGAGGAGAAGGATGATCAGTGGGAAATTTTAACACTTCGAGCCTCAGAACACAGCCAGAGTAAAAATCCACCCCCACCCCTGTCCCAGTCCCATGCTGCAGAACAGGAACGAGCCGTGGGTTGGGTCTTGTAGCCCATAGCCAGGCCCAGGAGATCAAATGTCAGGTGGGACAAAGCTTTTGAAAGGCACCAGTTTGGTTCCCCTCCGCTAATATGCTTCTCCTCCCCACTGGCCTTTGGAAAAACTGATTTTCACAGGCCCTGGAGGATGCAGCACTGAGGCTGGGGACTCTGCCTTTCCCAAAACAGCCACTGGAAGCTGACAGGTAAAGGGGGCTCTGAAGAGCTCTACTGAGAGTTGTGGAGGTACTGGGATGTTTTCTGTGCCTCTGATGGGGCAGCCTGGGAGAGTTTCCACAGGTCACTGGCACTTTGCCTTTTCAGTGCTCTTCCACTGGAGCAGGACAATGGGGAAAGTGCCTTCATTTGCTTTTGTGCTAATGAAGCCAAACAAGCATCAGGGAATTTGCACTGGGATCTGTATTAGGGATTTGATCTGTATTAAAAAAAAAAAAAGGTTCTTTGGGTAAAGCTTATCCCAAAAAGCATCTGGTAGGCTGAAGGCATCTCCTTTGTTTTCAAAAGTTGGGTAGTGACTGGGAGTGGGGAATATTTTTTCCCTAGATTTAGGTTTGAATCTATATATTTCCTTTGTTCAAGGGGGAAGTGATGGGATGTGGGAATACCCAGTTTGATCCCAATGCTGGTAATCAATCTGTTCACTGAAAAGAAAGTTGCAAAAGCCTGCAGCCTGGTAAGCAACCCCATTTGTTCTCCATCCCTAAATCTCCAGGTCCAGGAGTCATGTGATAGTGCTAGACTCTTCACTTTGA
Source organism: Prinia subflava (assembly GCF_021018805.1). Classification (NCBI taxonomy): domain Eukaryota; kingdom Metazoa; phylum Chordata; class Aves; order Passeriformes; family Cisticolidae; genus Prinia; species Prinia subflava. The sequence goes on along the minus strand of NC_086256.1, from coordinate 8,621,732 downwards.
CTTTTAATCAAGCTGCAGGAAGGGACCTATGTATCATTTCAAAAGCCTGAAAACCAGAAAAGAAATGTGTGACATTATGCTTTATTTTTCTTTTTTATCTCTTGACTTTAAAGTCCAAGTTATGGACAAGGGCACTGAACAACCTGGTGAGAACATTTTATTGCAATTATTTGGCATGATGAGATAATTGTAAGATTGTAAAATCCTCTTCTTTGTTGTCTAGATGAACCCACTCGAAATCTGTGGAGTTCACTGTACTGCTGTTACTGTGATATCACTTCTACTTTTCACCCTAAAAAAATGACTGGGAGCTGACTTTCAGCTTCAGGTTTTGAATCTGAAGCCTGGAGCATTCTGCTCCCTCCTTCAGCCTTTTCTACTTTCTATTGCTTTTCTTAACACTGGATGTGAATAGCTCATAAAACCCCCTGCAAACAGCAAGCAGGCAGCAAACCCAAACATGTCCCCATTGCAGCAAATGCTAGAAGAAATAAATTTAGCTGAAAAATCCCTGTCTTGGTTTTTTGTTATATTTCTTTCTCTTGGATAAGGCAAAAGAAGGGGGAAAAAATTAAAATCCCTTGGTTGCAAAAATGCCTTCAGTCAAGTTCTCTCTCTTACTGACAGCTCAGTTCCAGCTACAGAAGTCTTAATGATATTTTGGCCATAATGCCGAGAGAAGCAAGAAAGCCCCTTCAGACACCGGGAGCTTTCACCCGAGTGGAGCAGTAAGTAGACAGCTGAAATGTATCTTTGAACCCAGGCAGGCAGAACTGGTTTGTTGTGGTGTCCTTCCTCCTGCCCACATCCATCTCCCCGTGCTGGCACAGCGGGTGCTGCTGGCACGTGCGCCAGTGGCTCGGGGCTGTCCCCACGGTGTGGTCAGGGATGGAGGGCTTGGTGCCACCAGGTGTTCCTCTGAGATATCTTCTTCATCAGGCCCATAGGACACAGTGGGTGTTGCCTTTGTCCTTTTCAATTGTGTGGGTTGTGCAGGTATCCCACAGCTGCAAATCTCATCCTGGGTCAGCCCAGCAATGTGTGTTTCCAAAGGTTCCCATGGAAGGAAGGCAGCTGGGCTTCCCCTGGTCAGAAACTGGTCACCAGTGCCTGTCTCAGTGGGCTGTGGCACCTTATGGCTTTGAGCGTTGGTTTGTGCTAAATTGAGGTTGAGCTAAGGGAGAGGACTGCTCTCCTCTTCAGTGTGGGACTTCCAGGGCCTCCAGCTCCCCACTGGTCCAGGGGGGTTTAGGTTGGATATCAGAAAAAGGTTCTTCACGCAGAGGGAGGGTGGGCACCAGAATAAATAAATGCTCACAGCACTGGGCCTGACAGAGTTCCAGAAGGGTTTGGACAATGCTCTTGGCCACATGGTGTGACACTTGAGGGTGGTCCTGTGCAGGGCCAGGAGTTGGTCTCAGTCCTTGTGGGTCCCTTCCCACCCAGCTTATTCTGTGACTCTGTGATCTCCTGCCCCAGAGCTCCGTCCCACTGTACTGAGCCCTCAGTGGTTGTGTCTGGGAAAAGATACTGATTTCATACCCTTGATTTTGGACCTGTACTCCTTTTTTCTGCTGCTGACACCAAACCTGCAGGCTATTTCTCATGGTGATCTTGTCCTTGGAGCAACCCCAAGGTAATGTGGTATTGTCTTCTGTGGGGACAAAGGCACAGGGCATTGCTGTGCAGGCTGTGCTCCCTCCTGTACCTCTGCCTTCAGAGGCTCTCAGAGATGTCCTCTCCTCTGTCCCCCCTTCCTTGTGTCCTTCCCAGGACTGAAGACAACACCAAGCTGTCTGGTAAAGGTGTTTGGAAGTGACACCTTGGTGCTCCCTGACGCCAGCCCTGATGCTGCTGGGCTTTGTCTCACCCCTCCTGGGTTTGGCAGTGGACTGGGGTGCTCAGTTAAGAGCACAACCACACAGGAGAAGCCCCAGGCTGAAGAGGACACTGCTGTACTTACAAGGCTTTGAGTGCTCACTGAAAGTAATTTTCAGAAATTATCTTTTACCCCTTAATCAAAGTCTTTATCCATATGCCATAGTTGCCCTTAGTTGCCCTTCCTGCCCTGGGGCTGTAACCATTTGCAGATCCCTCTTGGCTATTGGCTGATCCTTCGTAATAAGCACTAATGTTTGAGCTTCAAAATCACTTGCAAAGTTGCAGTCTGGTAAAGCCATCTGGTTGAAATCTGTCAGTATTTATTATCCACTGGAAGTTTCTCTTTGGACAGCTCTGATGCTGCCTTTCATTATCATGGAAAGCTGATCATATTAAACTAATTACAGGGAATAGCTGATGACAAGTTGCTCTTTAATCTGCTATCTTTTTTTTTTTTTTGGATCAGAATTAAGGTCATTCTCCAAGACCTTGATTTTGGAAACTCCCTGGCAGCAGTTGTTAGCTGGGTTAAAATATTTACAAATCCGTATATCTTCTGTTGCTCCCGTTAGGAATGAATAAGCAGGGATTTCTTAGTGGGGCTGACATTCAGCATTGTTTTAGAAGGTATTAAGTATTGTTCCCATGTGCTGCTTACACCATGTGGGATGGGTAAGAGGGACTTTCACACATTCAAGCTTGCCAAGTCAATTTTTCTTAGGCAATGTTAGTTTGTCTTTAAATCAACATAATTTGTTTCCCATCCCTAGACTTGGGCATACCAAAATAATGCCAGTCTGGTCTGTAAATTCTTCTTCACTGTGAATGGAGAAGAGTCTCTGTGCAGGATGGTCCCTGCCTGAGTCCTTACAGACACCTGAAGGGAGATGGGGCAGCTTGTGGGGCCAAGGGGGCCAGCTCAGGGCATCTCCTGAACAGGAGGTTTGTGACCTTGCAGCAATTGCAAAATGGATTGGAAGGAGCCACCAGGACCTGTGGATGGCTTAGGCTCTGCCTCCCTGCTCTGCCTGCTGGTGGGTTGTGTGTGGGATGATGTAACTGCTGCCTGCCTTACTTCCCTTGGAGTTAAAGTCAGTCCCTTGTGGGGAGGCAGGAGAGAAATCTGGACATTTAAAATCCATTTTCTTTGGATAATGCTGGTTTTAGGTTGGTTAATTGTCTATGTCCAAAGTCTGGAGGATGTAGGTCTATCCCCCTCTATGGCCATCAACAGTCTAATGTTACTGCATCTGTTCACAGCCTGCTGTGAAACCTGGGCAGCTTCTCTGCCATGGCACTTCAGCTTCTCACCTGCCTTTTTCCTCCCATGTGGATTTACAGGAGAGGAAGGGTTTGGTTCTTAATGTTTATACAGCCTGGTGAGGACACAGCTTTCCAGTTACCTCCATACTTTACAAATTGCTTTCCTGTAACATGATGTAATTTATAGCTTGAGCTCACTGCCAGGTCCCTGGGATGTAACTTGGTATGGCTGCCTCCATCCATGCAAACAGGAACAACTGGAGTCCTTCCCTTAGGGCTTACTCAAATACACTATATTTAATAAGAGTTAATCCCTTTAACACAGTTGCTGGCCTTGCCTTTTAAAATTGGATTAAGACTGATGCACTATAGAGAGTTTTTAATGCCAATGAACCCAACCTGTTCTAGAAAATGGAAGTTGTAAACATGGTATGGATTCTAAGATCAGTCTAACCTTAGGAACTGGCCTTGGGGAAGTCTGCACAAAGGCCTTTTTCACATCTTTAACTCAGCAGGACCTGAAGGCAAATCTGTGGACAGATGAGCAAGGCTTTGAGGAGTTCAGCTGATTGTCTGCTGCTCTCTCATAGGCACCATTAAATGACAGCAAGGCAGAGAAAACACTTCCAGTGCAAGTGTCCTGAGGAGGAAAAGCACCAGGATTAGCAGACTGGAGAAGCCAAGCGCTAAAAGTGACCTTAAAACTGGGTAAAACAGATGCAGATCTGAATTATTGCTGGATCAGAAATGTGAAAAAATACAGAGTGTGTGTGTTTTTGTGTGTGAGTGGTGATTGACAAAGGGTTGTGACATCTATGGGCTAAAAAGAGCTGTAGAAGAAACAGTTCTCATTCTTGTAGAAATGCCTTTGGGAAAAAATGCTAAGCTACATAATTCTGAGTTAATTTTCTGAAAAGTTTATATATCCTTTTATCCCATACTTGGGGACAAAGTATTTTACCTATAAATTTTAAATGTAAGTTATGGATTCATATTTGAGCTTGAAGGGAGAAATAAGGGCTTAGCCCTTACTTTTCACTCGGGCTGGTTTCTTGAACTCTAATTTACTCCGCTCCACAACACTGAAGCTTTACGTCTTATCTCCTTTTCAGAGCAGTGAAGGAAAAGAACCTTATGTGAATTGTGTCTGTGTCTGGGTCTCAGATACAAATGAGGGCAGGATGCAGGACAACACCTGGACTGCACCACGCAGCCAGGACTCATTCATGTGGCATGGCACTGAGCAAGGCTGTACCCATGGACAGCCAGGGCTTGATTTAATTTATTTCCTCCATACCTTTCATGCTTTTAAAAATATCTTTCGCTTTCTGAAGCAGTAAGGGGAAAGAGGTGTTTGTTTAGCCACCTCTGTTTGCCCCATCACTTGTAATATGGAGCCATAAAATTAAACCCAAGATATCTTTAGCCTATTGATAGGCATTGGCAATCTCAGATCCCTTTCCCTAAATGGAAGGGGCAGTTCACTGACACAAGCAATTGCCAGACTGCAGAGGTATTTGGATGGGAAGAAAAAAAAAAAAGGAATAAGCAGACCTGGGGAACTCCAGTTTGACATAAAAAACAACATGATGGATAGTCCACAGTGACCACTGGCTCTAGTGGCTGGAGGACAAGAAAAGAAAAAAAAAAGGCAAGTGAAAAAAAAAAAAAAGGCACCAGGACAAGCAATCTGCAACCAGCCTAGGAAGATTACTGCCATAAAAGCAATGCTGGAAGGGGCTAGTTATCAAGTGGAAAACAAGAAAGTACAACTCGCTCCCCAGTCACCAGATTTAGGGGACTCTGGTTGGAAGGTTCATACTCTGGTGGGCCATTAGAGCAGAAACAGAAATGGATGCAGTAATCCAGAACATATAGAGTCTCTAGGTTGCCATGAAATATAATGCAGGGAGAAATGAATTATTTTCCAAGGGAAGCTGTAGAAAGCACATATATAGACTTTTTTTTATTGGGACTGTGTTATCAACAGTCTCTCTTAATAGTCGAAAACAGCTTCTTATGTTTTTTATAGAGTTTTAAAGATCCCTCTGGACGTGTCTGGAGGGGCTGGATGGGGGGACCTTCAGGAGGAGGGAGCAGGGGAGGAGGAGAAGGGAGGGAAGAGCTGTAAGAGCGAGCACTGATTTCCTTGTGCTGTCTCAGCATTTGGGTGTGGTGCTGCATTATGCTAACTTTGCCTCATTCCTTGCACAGAAACAATGGCACACATCCATCACTGCTGTTCCACGTGAAGCCATGCTGGCCTGGCTGTTTTCCTTTGCAAGAGGGTGAACCAACACACCTCCAAAAATTAGACAGAGGTAAAAAAAAAAAGTGACTTAATGCTGTTTCCATCCACCCTGGAGCACCTGCAGGGGATGGGAGAAAGGCAGCTGGAGGAGCCCACGGAGAACTAAGCTCCTCCTGGTTCTGGAGGTTCAGGATCATCTTGTTCTCCTAAGCACACATTTAAAGAATGAAAGAATCTTGTGAAATCCCTCTCATGACATTGATGGGACTTTAAATGTTTGGGAGTGAAAATATTAAGGCAGATCTGAGAGGTTTTGATGGTTTTTTCCATGCACAAAGAGCAGTTTTATACTTTAACACCTGTATCCACTTGTAATACTAACTTCTGATGAAAGAGCTGCTGCTGCTAGTGACAAGAAGTTGTCACAAAATGAATCTTGAAATTATAAAAATAAAGTGTAGTAAGGTCTCTTTTGCCTTGTCACACGGCTTTGAGGCTCTGTCTTGTGTGCACGTCATGTTTGCAAGGCTTTTTAACAACCACGGATAAAACAAAGAGGAAAAGGGGGAAGGGGAAGGGGAAGGGGAAGGGGAAGGGGAAGGGGAAGGGACAAGAAAGGGTTAGATCCCAAGCAAGCTGAATTGTCTATCTCACAGGAGCTGAGGTTTGAAGAGATCAGAGCCAAGGACTCGAATCATAAGAGCTCATAGCTGAGATTTTCAGTCACAGCAGAGTCCTTCCAAGAAAAAAACCTCTTGAGTTCCCATGACGGACAGAGCACACAAAAGCATGAAAATCACTTTGCTTTGCAATAGCCTGCCTGTGTCTGGAATTGGGAAGCTGCCTCCAGAAGCAGCCTCTGAAATGTAAAGACTGCTGCATGCAGGAACCAATCCAGCAGCCAGGAGTGTGGGATATTGTCCTCAAAACATAAAGTTGGACTACTTGGAGCAAGAGATAAAAAATAAATAAAAACCAAAAAAGATCAGTCTAAAACTCAGAAATTTCTCGAAAAAATGAATTATCTTGGATAGAAAACTTGATTGATGCCTCTGTGTGACCACTTAACACTCCTGTGCTTTCTTCTCCCTGTAACTCCACAAAGCTGTTCAGCAGAAAAGCTGCAGTTTTTACTGTTTCAATATTTTTTAAAGTGCCTGTCTTATTAAATTCCTTAAAGTTCAGCTGATGCTCTATAAAATATATATCAAAGAATATGGCAGGACAGTAAATAGAGTCTCTTTTCATTGCTCTCTGGGGAGATGCTGGTGGCAGGATGGACTAATATATACAAAGTGAATTCTACATTAAAAACAGATCAAAATAATTTCAAATACCTAGGCAGTGATCTGGCACATTGTGCAGTCTAAATTGCCTTTTTAAAAAAAATAGCCAGAGAGGTGCTTATCCCAGCTTAGCATTCACCTCTCGGGTTGTATCCCTGCCAAAACACAGGCTCCTGCCCCAAGAGCCAGCCCACAGCCCTGCCAAAATCCCATTGGGAAGCTGTGGGGTGTGGATGCTGAAGTGTGGTGGCTGAATGGGCAGATGGGTGGGTGGCTGTGCTGCCTTCCTTGAGAGGAGGGAGTTCCTCAGCTGCTGGGACAGAGATCCCAGCACGGCACGTGCTGGAATTTCTTTCTTGCTGTGCCACTTTCTAGGTCTTGTGGGAGCACTTGGGGTGGTGGTGGGGGCAGATTGGCACAGATTTATATGCCAGGCTTGTCTCCAGCTCTGACTCTGCTGTTCCGCCTGGGCTTCCTTCATTTAGAGTCCTTTGTTACAAAATGTAATGGATATTGCCCTAGGAGCCGTTTTCAATTGCTCGTGACGAAGTAAGAAACAATTAGGCAAAGCATATTTTTGTTTATATCCTCACTGCCTCCTTTCCTAGGAGAGATTTAGAGATCCCTGGCTGGTCAGGTTATTGAAATGTTGCTCAGTCTGAACCTCGCTGGCTGGGTTGGGGTTGTGGCTCCCCCCGAGCTGTGCAGGGGTGGGAGGAGTGAAGTAAGGGGAGAAACAGGAGCTGAAAATAACAAAACAAGTGGAAAACCAGAGAATTTAATTTTTCCTTTTCTTCAAAAAGGCTTCCTAGGCTGCCCTAAGGGCAGGTTGTAGGCTGGTATTGTTCTACTGAGAAAGCCTGCACTGGGCACTTCAAACTGTGCTGTGCTTGAACCTGGGACTGAAATTCATATTTCAGTGCTGGTGGCTGCTCTGCCAGAGCTGCCTGGCACATGATCCAGGCAAGGGTGGGAAAAGAGGTGGTGTTGGAGGAAGGGAAGGCAGTGCTGGTCCCTGAGCTGCAGAATGGGGATGTTCAGGGAACTTCATGGCTTGAGCTGTCCATCCCAAGCTGGGCTGAAAGCTGAATGCAGTGGGATGTGCCTGGACATGGGATCCTGGTCCTGTGTGTGTGTTGAGGAGACACAGAAAGGGATGGAGAGAGAGTAGGAATCCTTCTGCCTCTCTCACTCCCCCAGGATGGTGGATGTGAGCTGCCTTGGGTGTTCTGGGGTGGAAAAGTGTGCTCTCAGCTTGGGTACTCTCCTGGAAATGTTGTCAGGCAGGTCCAGAACCCAGTGGGAACAAGGGCAAGGGAGAACCCAAGCGGGAGAGGGGCTGCTGAATGTGGGGGAGGAAGGGAGAAATCCCACCTGCTGCTTAGGGAGAGAGGTGACAGAAGCATCATGAGCAGTGGGATTGAGTCCATGTCTGAGTGTAAGGACAGGCTCCGTGTGAAGATGCCTGAGAACGTGATCCCAGAAGTTGCTGCATGCTGGGGCCTTCCACAGAGGACAAGAAGCAGAAATTGCTGTCACCTGGGCTGTGGGGACACCAGGCTTGGACCCATCAGGCTGATCCCTCCGTCCTTCTGGCTGGTCTCTACTGGGTGTTATTGATGGTGGTGATGCCTTAAGTTTTAGTTTTCTTGTTTTTCAGATTCTGTGCAGCTTAAGTGTAGTTCTGAGCCTCATATTAAGTGCTGGTGAGCTCTCTTCACAGAGCAGGTAGACAAAACAAATCCTTTTTCCTGCTGAAGACCAAGGACAATTTTCAGGCCCAAAAGCACAAACAACGATGGACTGAAGGGAAGAACAAGAAGGATGAGACCTCACAGCCTGAAGCTAGAATTGGACAATCAAACCCCAATATGCAAATGGACCAAAATTTATAAAAGTGTAAGACCTTGTGACTGGTCAGCCATTTTGTGACCATTTTGGGTCCACCTTGGGTGCAGCCATGGTCAGGCTCCTGTCCTGCCCGTGGTGGATCCTGGAGGCCTTTCAATAAATCCCTACTTTATTCTCTAGCTCTGTGCAGTCTCTGTTTCAGGTCAGCCTTCCAAGGCATCCATGGCCTATCTCCTTCAGAGCAGCCCAAACAAAGTGGTTTGCTGGAGTCATCCTTTGGGAAGAGGGCTCTCCATCTATTGGGCATGTTGCTGCGTTTGGACCCTGCCTATAACCAAAAAACCAGCCAAGAGCACTCAGTGGCAGGGCTGAAATGCTCCTGCTCTGTGCAGGCAGAGCCAGTGCAGCCCCCTGCCCCCATTGGGGAGGGCAGCCCCCTTCATCAGCCTAACGAGCCCCGCGATCTGCATGCAAACAAGGGGCAGCATCCATCACTGCAGAAAAGGGCTCGGGGATGCTCACAACACATGGCTTGTCCTTGGGAAATTGTAGCCCGAGGATAACACGGTGCTCGGACCTTCATCTGGCACAGGGAATAAACTGGGAGCTGCCTTCCCCGGTCATTTCAAATAAATCTCAGTTACTGATACAAAAGGCTCTCAGGGGGTCATTGATAAACCTCAGTGTGAAACCCAAACAGCACAGCCACCTCCTGGTGAGGAAGGAGCAGGTTTAGAATGGGTTAATTAGAAAGATAATGAGCTAACAAGGCTTCATTTCTGTTCAGTGGCTCAATGAGGAATTCATTAGAAAGGCTTAATCTAACTGAACAATCCCAAGGCTTAGAGAGATTGCCCATTGATTGCTGGCCCAAACTGTTTATTTACAGGTTTTTGCTGGCTGAAAGGTCTCATTCCTTTATTTCTAAGGCCATTTGGATGTGCCATAAGGATGCTGTGTGTACCCAGCAAAAAGCAGCGGCAATAAAAACCTGGCAGTAAAGCCAGATGGGAAGGAGAAAGGGATCAAAGATCCCAGTAACACCAACCATGTAGTTTTGGTGTGTTCCCCTGGATAAAAATAAGGGCAGAGGAGTTTATATATAGGGTTTGGGTCCTACTGGAAAGAGAGGAGAAATGAAACATTAAGAGAGAAAAAAATGGAGCACGAAGACCATGTAAGTGGGGAGAGGGGCTGGAGCTGATCCCTCCAGGCTTTTCTATTTCTCACTTCATATCATAAAATGGATGTCATTTTGCAAGTCTTTTTCAGGGGCTTTCAAACACCCTGGGGAACCTTCTCATCTTGGGAGTGTGAGGTGCCTCCACAGGGTCAGTGAGAAGCCAGGAATGTGCCACTGGATGAAATCTCCTAATTAAATCTCTGCAGACAAATCCCTTTTCCCCTCAGCTCTCTAGCAGCTACATTCTCTCCCTTCCTTTGTGGGAGGAGGTGGGAATTTGCACTGCAGGGGCAGAGGGATGGGCACCTTTCTCACCACAGGACATGAGCCTCCAGCACATCAGGCACCAGTGAGATTCTCTGCAGCCCTTCATGGTTCCCTGTTCAGTTTGTGAAAACATTATTTTTATGTTTTTACAAACTGAATTGATGCTGGGCTGCACAGACATCCCAGGAGAATTCTCTGGCTGAGATCAGCTTCTGATGGTGCCTCGCTCCTGAGAACTGACAAGTTGGTAAAATTTGAAGGCAAAATCTCTGTTAATGCGCCCTTTTTTTTGACAATCTGATTCATTTTAGAGATTTTTCCTTTGCTGTTATGCTGGCTTGTTGGGCTGTTGGTTTTTTGTGTGTTTTGGGGTTTTTTTCCCACATGGAAGAAAAGCTGTGTGTTCTTCTGCTTAGGACTAAACCAACGTGGTTCATGTCCAGGAATCTTGGACCAGAACTTCAGAGTTTCTTCATGACCTCACACTCCCTTTTAATGGTGTTTTTTAGCAGCAAGTTACAGGGCTGTGTTTAGTAGGGAAATGAGTGTCCCGGACACGGGTATAGCCCCTTTGACAAGACCATCTGCCACTGTCAGAGAAATGACAGCATGATGAGCCTGGACCTGAGCAAAAATGAGAGCTGGAGGCTCTCAAAGAGCCCTTGGTCATCTTCCAGTGCTGTAAAAGTGAAATAAAACCTAGAGTGCCTTTAAATAAATGGGAGAGTGGTGCTGACCTGCCTCCAGTATTTCCAGCTCTCTGTGGTTGGTGAACATGGCCTGTCGATTATTGTTTGCACCACTGAACGAGGCTGGTGGCAATTTCTAGGTGTAGTATCTTATTATTAGTAGTATCACATTATATTTGCTGAGCTTTTAAAAATCTTGCTAGATTAACAGCCTTAAAAAAAAAAAAAGAAACTATTTTAGTGCCACATTAACCACAGGCCACAGTGTATTAACTGACAAAACCCAAATTGTTCTTTAATATTCCTAAAGCTGGTGTTAAGCACAATAAGTACAATTTTCGCTTTCAATAAGAAACTGACCCTGGGTTTGCCCTCTGCCCTGACCTGGGTCTTTCTCTACAACCATGAGGGACCATGTGGAGTCATTCTGTTTTCCCTTGAAATGATGATAATTAAAAAGCATTTGCTTTCAGATTTTTCTTCCATCTGATTATCTCTTCCCCTTTGGTCCCTTCTGGATGTGCAACTGGATTTTCTGGGGGGTTTTTTTATGCATTTCTGGTGAATTCCTCTGTTCTTCTGGTGAATCACAGCACACAGCAGTCCAGCTTTTATTTACTGCTAGATTTGGCTTCCTGAGGTTTATTTATGGCAGAGAGAAGCAGCACAGCCCACTGTACAGTGTGTTATTCTGCTGATGTGCTTGCTAGCTCAGGGCAAGTTAATGGCTGTCTCTCACCTCAGTTTGTTTGCCCCTGCTGTGAAGTTTGAACACCAATACCTGTCTGGAAACCACTGGGTAAGGTTTTAACTGGGGAACTTTAACTGTAATTACAATGAAGGAGGGGTAAAAAGTAGGAAAAAATTAAGAATAAGAAGCAGAGGTTTTTATCTCTTCTTGCAATGTGTTATTAAAAGGAAGAGCTTCGTACATATCTGGTGCTGATATCTGGACATTTTTGTGGTTAGCCTCAATGACAGTCAGTGATTTGTAAGGGACATGAAACCTGCTGCTTCAGGGTTTAAACTGATCTCCAGGTGTTGCGATATTCCAGAGTAGTCATGGTCTGTCTGCCACCAAACAGTATTAAAAGTGCTAAAGTCACTGGTGCTGGTTCCTGGTTGGGATGGGATATGCCAGCCAGAACAGGGTGAATCCTGGCTACCTAAGATTGCAATCACAGGGGGAATATTTGGAGGAAATAATTAGTTTCCTAATTGCATCAGTTATGTCATTGTTTAACAAAATCTGTCCTCCAGCACTGTAACAGCTTGGGAAGCAGTCACCTTCCTGCCTGTCTGCTCTGCTGTCTTCTCCTGCCCTGTCAGTGCTGAGGCACTGCTGTTATCTCAGTGACCAAAACAATGAAGCTTAAAAATGCCTTTTTTTTTTTTTTTTTTTTTTTTTTTTTAGGACAGATTTAATCCCGGATCAATTGGCTGATCAGCGTGGAGGGGATGGAGGGGCAGAAACTTCTTAAGCCAACCCCAAGGAGTGGCTGGGCCTCCCCTATTTAGAGTGACTGAGGAAATCAGGGCATCTTTTGGACAGAGAATTTTTCTCTGCCATTTGGAATCAAAGCACATCTTGGACAGTCATGTCTTGGAAATGCTGAAAGGAAGAAAAAAGACTTGTAGCACCCGACTTGTTTTCCAAAGTGACTGACAAATTTGCATGCTTCAAAAATAAGTACAGAAAGCAGAGATTGCCTGTGCAAATAGACCAAACTAAAAAGGGGAAAATAAGTAACTTCATTTACTGAATTATACAGAACAGAGCAGACAAACAACACTATTGTCAGTTCGGACAGCTTCTGTAAGGGAAAGAAAACACTCAGATTTCAGCATTTCTGACAGTCTACTTCTTTAAAATCCTTTAAAGTCCTGAGCCTGGAGCTCCCCTAAGAGCAAGCTGATGTAATTCACTACCTGCAGTGACTGTGGCCAGGGTCTGTTTTATGGGTTTGGCTGCTACAATATAAAACCAGAGCATGGGTAGATTTGTATTTTCTTCAGTCAGAGGACTTGATAATGCTGTGCTGGTACAACGCTGCTAAATATTTACTATCTCAGGGAAGAACAAGGGAAGAATTCTGAAAGCAGAATTGATGTTCCTGACTTGAGATTTTCCTTGCTCTTGGTTTTTGGTACCTGCTCCCCAAGAGGAATAGTTGGAGGGGGGTGGAAAGAGCAAAGTGCATTGTCTCTGTGTTTCCCATGCATTGTTCCCTATGAAAGCATCTCCCTGCAACCTTTACCTTCTGTTCAGACGGCCCCAGCCTGTGAGGAGAGAATGGCAGATTTGTGCTTTCTAAGCTCCAGATGGGGCTCCTTTCTTCTTACTCTGTAAGTTAATGGTGTCTTGCTGAGACCAACTGGGCATGTAAAGATTTGGGCAAAACTCACAGCAGTGGTCTCATAACCTCAAGGCTTCTCAGCCTCATCCCAACGTGACGGCCGGTCCCCAGCGGAGCTTGGCTCTGGCTCTGATGTGGTGCCAAAGGAGATGGGGAAATTTGTGTTGATTACATCTGTTTACCAATGGTTAAATAAATTAAAAGCCCATTGCAGACCACCAGCAGGCCCTGCTTTCTGCCCAAGGTCCTCTTTGCACGCTGGTGTCACTCTCTGTGTGTCAGTATTGCCAGGATGGCTCTGGTTTGGTCAGGATGAACCTTCACAAGTAAAAATAGGTGAGACAGGAGCACCCTCCTTCCAGCAACACCAGTGCCTGAGCCAGATCCTCTGATCAGAGCAGGGTCACACCAGTGAAGGCACTGGCTGTGCACTATAGGGCAGCTGGACCTGTTCCCTCCTTGCACACATCCTATGCTAAAGACAAAATGGGAAGAAACATTTGTGGGACCCCATCTGAGACCTTGCCAGTCCCTGGAAGAGGACAAAAATCCTCCTGCAGAAGGATTTTTTACTTTGCTGTCACTGTTGGCACAGCATGGGAAGGGTCTGCCCTGATCATGGTCCCTGCATGCTGAGATTTGTGTAAAGTCACTGTAAGGGACAATCACTGACCTGAAGAGTACATGGTCTTGATAAGTGGCTGCAGGGGTGGGAGGCTGGGGAAGAGCTTGGAAGAGGATGTGATTTCCACCCATGAATCTGATCCAATACTGTCACTCCAGCTGGCAGAATCCTGTGGGAAGGAGGCCTGGAGGGTAAGGAAGACTAAGTGGCCAGCTAGGGCTCCTCTGCCTCTAATTTCTTTGATTCTCTGAGCTAAGCCGTCAGATCCCTATTTGAGGATTTTTTTTATAATTCATTCCTAAGCAGCCAGATTACCAGCCATATGGACAAAGGATACTAGGGAAAGATTATTAAGATTATTAAAACAGATTATTTTTGCCATTTGAGTAGAAGTTGTGATCAGTGGGAAAGGCTTGAGCCAGGCAACTAAGACAAGAGCTTTCATACTTCTATTTGTCCAGCCTAATCTCAGAGCTGCTGGTGGTTTCTTGAGCAGAGGTGTGTAATTTGTTCTACTGGGAAGTCTCTGGGTGTTGCCTGTTATCAAAGGTGGGGAAAGGGATGATCTCAAGACCTCACATTTTTCCATACATTGCTGTGTGCATGCATGGAAATTATATGTGTGAGCCCTGTTTGCTCTGATAGAAACTTGTGTTGCAGGAAACACTTTTGGGAAGAGAGAGGGAATCTATTCTTTGCTTGCTCACCCTTTTGGAGAGATTATCTCCCTTCTTTCCCATCATCCATCACTATATCTGTGATGACATAAGCTGGGACAGCTGACCCCAGCTGAGCAGAGGGACATTTCAGACCCTACAATGTCATACTCAGCATATAAAGCTGGGGGAAGAATGAAGAAGGGGATGAAGCTGGGAGAGGTGGTGTTGTCTTTGCCTTTTCTGAAGTGTTTTGTGTGATGGCTTTCCTGGAGATGGCTGTCCATGGGAAGTGGTGAATAAATTCCTTGGTTTGCTTTGCTTTGCTTGCACATGTGGCTTTCACGTCACCTATTAAACTGTCTTTATCTCAACCCAGGAGTTTTCTCACTTTTACCCTTGCAGTTCTCTCTCCCATCCCACACAGGGAGTGAGTGAGTGGTGGCGTGGGGCTGAGTTGCCAGCTGGGGTTAAGCCATGGCAGAAGGCTCAGCCACAAGGCACTGCAGAGAGACTTGCAGAGCTACCAGGCACAGAAGTTATTTTTGGTGTAAGTGTTCTTGTTTCAAGTTTTTTCAGGTGTGAAGTTTCCCTGTTCGACAGCCCATCAATCACACAGGGGACACCATTAATAAATCTGTCCATGATTCTCCCTTGAGCCTGATGAAAGAAAAACTCCAACTGTTAGCAATTATTATAGAAAATTAACTCCATGGCTTTAAACAAAGTCTCATTGCAGGCTTTTTTTGCATCATAAGGATGGGGGAGGGGGGAATCATCCTAAGATCTGCAATGATATGAATTTAAATTTCTTTGAAAAACCAGACATCTGACAACAGTTTAATCCTGGAAGCAGAGGCAACTTCAATAGTTTCTCATACTGTTCTGTTGAACCCAACTCCAGCTCCATTTGGTGAGATCTCTCCTTTCCACCCATGTGCTTCTTAGGAGCTCATTGCAACCTTCCTGTGTCCCCGCTCCTCCCAAATCTCCCTGTGCAGTGTCTTTTGCTTCCCTCTGTCCCTGTCAGCAGCTTTCCCTGTGCTGATGAATCCATGTGCAGCAGTAGGTTATATTCATTTGTCTTCCTCTCCAGTTCATTTATCACGATGAGTGCTCTGTTGTGGAGAATGCTGATGGAAAGTCCTCTTATTCTCCTGGTTGGCTGAAATGTGGCATTTCAATCAGCTGATTGCTTATTACTGTGACCTTGCTGGCAAATCTAGGCAGCACCCAGAAGGGTGGGCAGGGAGGTCTCCCTTTGTCACTCTTCTCATGTGGAAGAATGACAATAGCATTTTTCTCTCTCCTGCTGTCTCCTCTAAAGAGTTTTGCCTTGGCTTTTATTTTCACATTGTTTATTTTCCTCTGTAGAATCAGGCTGGTCATGGTTGTGGTAGGGCTTGAACACCTCCAAGGATGGAGACCCTCCACCTCTGGTGTCCTGTCCGAGTGCTGCACCACCTGCATGGTATGTAATTGTTTCCTGCTCTCCAACACGAACCTCCCAAGCCACAGTTTGTGGAGATTTCTCCATTTTACATTGTCTGGCACTGATGAGAAGTGTTCTGGGCTTATTGTCTTTCTAAACACCCCCAGTTAGCTGTAAGAAGCATTAGACCCCTGCTCAGAAGCTCTTGAAGTGCCTTCCACCTCAGCTTCTGTGAGGAGGAGACACAGCCTGTGAAACCATTCTGGCCCACGGGCACTTGGATAGGGACATCCACAGAGCTGCTCCATGGTGTAAATGGGTGGGATTTGCTCTGATTTTTTCTGGCACAGGTAATGCCTGCTCATGTTATGGTTTGTGCATGTGACACATTTTCCCTGTCACAGCCACACCGAGAACCACGTCAGTCCTTACAAAATACACACTACCTGCAGGTTCAGGCTTGCAAACACTTGCATGGGTTTAACCTTAGGTGTGGGTGTAGAAAGGAGATGTGTACTATTCAATAGTACATCTCACCATGATATAAATGTGGACACAGCTCTTAAACACTTTCCCCTGTGTCCATCCATTCAGCAGCAAAAGACTGAGCAGGGGAACACGATGCAGCCTGAGCTCTTCCCCATCACCAGTGAGAACAAATGGATTCCAGTAGCAAAGCACACCGTGGCTTTAACATTCTTTTGACAGGTAATTTTCTCCCTGGTGAATATATCTGAGAGTCCCAGAAAACACTTCTCAGTGGCTGGGATGAGGTTGTTTCAGTCCTGGCAGCAAGGAATGAGCCTGGCAGTGGCCCTGGCTTGTTGCTCTGTGTCTCCCTCTGAACCCCACGCTCCTGAAAGCCTGGTGAGACTTTTTACAATCCCCTGATTATGTCAGGTGTCCTCACTTGCCTGGTATGACCATTAGGAATGTTATTTATGACAGTGTTTTTCCACTGACCTGTTGTAGGCCCTTCTCAGAGGCATTTCACACACCACTAGGAGACAATGTTCTGTCCCACCCTGGAGCAGCCTGTCCTTGATGGAAGAATGGCCCACACTGCAGCAGTTTGAGGGGGATGGACTCCTGTTGGAGAAGTTTATTGAGAGACTGTGAGATGGTCTCATGTTGGAAATGTTCATGGAGAACTGTCTCCTACTGGAGGGACCTTAGGGTGCAGCAGGAGAATAACTCCTCTCCCTGAGCTGCAGGAGAAACCACAGGTGATGAAGTGACCATCACCCCCACTCTGTGTCCCCCTGCGCTGCTGGGGAAGGAGGTGGAGTTGGGAGAGAGGAACTGGTAGAGGAGAAAGTGTTTTCAAGGTTTTCTTTTACTTCTCATGATCTGATGTTGTTAGCAATAAATGCAAATAGAGTTGCATGTCTAATTTAACTGTTTTGCCCATGAGGGTATTTGCTGAATGATCTCTCCTGGTCCCTAACTCATGGATCCTCTGTTATATTTTCTCTCCCTTGTCCAGCTGCAGAGGGCAGAGAGAGAGAGGCTTGGGCTGGTGTCTGACATCTGGGCAGTGTCAGCTCACTACACCAGCACAGGGCCAGCTGCCAGGGTTTGCTGCCTTGGTGATGGGGGGAATGCTGAATGGGGGAATGATGCCCAGGGGAGCAGCTGAGGGAAGGGCAGCCTGCTCCTCTTTGCAGCTCCCAGCTGAGCTGGGCAAGTGGTGCTGATGGGTTTTTGGTCTGGAGGAGCCCAGGGACGGGGCAGGTTGGGCTGCAGCACCAATCCCCTGCTCTGTGCACCCCTCTCCCAGGCCTCCCCAAGCCCCTGCTCCCCAGGACTCAGCCCCAGCCTTGCAAGCCTGGCAGCTCTGCTCAATTTGAGCAGACCTATTTAAAATTCAGCTGGGAGATGTGCTCCGGCTTGTTACAATGCCGTTGCTGGAAATAGAGTCATCACTGGAGACTATTCCTTTTTACAACTTTAGGTATATAGATTTCCTCTCGATTCAATTTATTTTTATATAGTGTCTTTAATACACTGTCTCTCCAAACGCTTTAGCAGATAGAATTGAAATAATGAGATAACGCTTTGCAGGAGTGTGTGCAGCCGCTCTCAGACAGGCAGCGGGGTAAAGCAATAGATGGAGATGGAGCAGAGAGTGCAAGGTGGAGGCTGCATCACTTGGAAGCAGCAGTAATATGAGCAAACATTCACACAGACTATTTATGGTGAGCACGAGGGCTGATGGATATGAAGGAAAGCAAGTAGGCAGGTGGGATCGAAAAAGGAGGAATTAAGGAGTAATTTCAATTGAAGAAAGATGGCTCTAAAAGGGAATGAATTAGAGGGAGGGATGTTCTCAGCCAAATGGATCACAAGCAGTGAGAGCAATCCTTGATTCCCTCTGTTCATCTGGAATGGGAGTCTTGTTTGCTCCTCTATCACCGCAGCATAAACCAGAGATGGAGACGGTGAAGGTGCTGCGGCTCCACTCCACACAAGGGCTGAAATTGCTGCATTGCCCTATTGACTTGCCTGGAAATGGCCAAGGGTGTGAAGATGCAAATGCACCCAGCTGGAAATTTCTCTCTGAGCCTGTTTTCAACAGATATTGTTGATATGAGAAGTACAAAAGGTTTTAGAGGAGAAAAACCGGCCAGAAGGAGAAACTGATTCAGTCTTTTTAACACAGGAGTGACAGGACAGACTGTGACAGGACAGACTGTGACAGGTGTTGGTTAAAAATAAAAATAAACATAAACACAAAACTCTTTGGTGAAAAATGTAAACAAAATTGAAAAGGAGGCCTAATTTCATCCAACTCGTGTAACTTTTTCTCAGCAGGGAAGAGCAGCATGAGAAATTACAGCACTTTTTGTTTTCATTACAGTTTGGACTGGCAGGGAAAATGAAATCATCGGTTTTCCTGTACGATGGACACTCCTGTCACCTCAGCCACGGTGAGTGACGGGAGAAAAGTTGAAAATCTTTTTTGGACTGGGATTTCTGGCCTAACAAGTGATGACTGAACCCAAGGGTAGTTTCACTGGGACTTAAGGGATAAATCTTGAGTGACAGGGAAAGCTGTGAGCAGTCAGAGGCTGCTACTCAGAGATCAGGCAAGAGGAGGGAGCAAGCTCGTGACACTGTGGCACCAAGTGGGTTCAAATCTCACCTGGGAAGGAGTGGGGAGCTGTGGGGCTGATGAACACAAGAGATTTGCACAGAGACAATATCTCCACACTGCTGCAGATATAGGCCTGGGGAATTGAATTATCAATGGTGCAACCCAGAGTGACTCCATTGTTGAATTTTTTGGGAGTCCCTACTCTCTGACCTGGCTAGGTTCCCTTCCCAACACCCCCTCCACTTCACAGGACCCAGCTGTCTTTCCTCAGTACTTGGTGGCTCCCAATGGCTTCCACCAGGATGATGGATGGATGGATGGATGGATGGATGGATGGATGGATGGATGGATGGATGGATGGATGGATGGATGGATGGATGGATGGAGGGATGGATGGATGGATGGATGGATGGATGGATGGATGGATGGATGGATGGATGGATGGATGGATGGATGGATGGATGGATGGATGGATGAGTGGATGGAAGTTGCTCACCTGCCTCTGCCCTGCCTGGAGGAAGCTGTCCAACTCCTGAGCTGTTCAGAGGATGGAGAAGGAGGGGTGGGAGAGCTACTGACAGTGAGAGGACGGGTGACCCAGGGCATTGCCTGTTGAAGCTCTGCTGCTGCATCATCCCTGTGGGAGTGATGGGTGCCAGGAGTCCAGAGGCTTGGCAGGACAGGGAGCAAACCCTTACAGCTCAGTGGGATTATAACTGGGGCCTGCCAGCTGAAAGTGTCAGGGAAATACTGTGGAGACATGGCAGGGACTTCTCCTTTTCCCAGGACCTGTGAGAGAAGAGCTTAGGAAGGTTCCTCATTTGCCAGCTACTTCTCCTTTCCCAGAACTGCCATTAAAAGCACAGCAGACATCTCGTATTTGCTCTGAACACACCAATGTTTTAGGTAATGTGAAGGTGAAGTGGACATTTTCTGCACAAGAATTCCAACCTGGATCCCCATTTCTCCGTGAGCTTCAAAACTTGAAATAGTTTTATCCTGCAGAGGATGGGTGGCAGCTCTGAAAGCAGAGCTGAGCCAAGCTGGGAGTGTTGGGATGTAGGGTTCTGATTTGGAAATGAAGGAAAAGGGACAGAAATGTGAATTTTGATTATGTTTCATTTAATGAGTTTTGAAAAGATTTGGAGCTGAATTAAAAGTAACAAAAAGCCAGGGAGATGAATGACCCTTATATTAAATTCAATTGGCTTTTGTGCAATTTGTTGCATAGAGAAGCCTCGTTAATACATTTTGCAGGTGGTTGGGTCATTTGTCATCAGAATCGCACTTTATGGAAAGCCACTTTCCTCCCTCTTCAGTTATTTTGCTTTGAAATGAGTTTCCCTGGGTCCTGTCTGCTGGCAGGAGCTGAATTGGCTTCAGAGAACCACAGGATTTAATGGAAAAGAAGAATCTGGCCTGTTATTTTCTATATATTTATAAGTTATTGTTATATAATGTGGTCTACAGTTAATATCCCAAGTATATGTAGCCATAGCCCTCATCCATTAGAAAAAGCTCTGCCCTGTATTATAGTTAATAATATTTATTGTTTCCTTTTGTTTTTCTTAAGAGCTAGGGCAGCTTCTCTCTCCAGAGGGAAGAAAGGCTGAAAAAAAACCCCAAACCAAATACAAAAAGCTTATTTTGTTTGCATTTTCCTAATTTGCTTTTCTCTGGCTCAGACATGTGTTGCCTATAAGCTATTAAAACTCTTTCTCTAGGGTTATTCTCCCCCCTCCATCCCCCATCTGATATTCACAACTTCATTCTGCCCGGATCAATGACTGCAAATTTGCTTTATGACAACTTGAACAAACCCATGATGGATCAGAAAGGACCTCAAAGTAGGCTGAAGCCTACTCAAGTCAAGAGCACCAGACACGTTTGTTAAAGACCTCATTGGCCTCTGATCCTTGGGTTGCTGCAGTATTGATTTTTAGGGTCCGAGCTCAATTGTGCTGGAAGTCGAGTCATATGGAGCCGCGTGCTCGTGGGGGAGACAGGAGCTTTATAAAGGGAACAGATCGATGGGGAATGATTTAGCACACAGGGAGCTGGAGGCTTGGCAGGAAAGTTAAGCAATAATCGAGTTCTGGGCTCAGAGCCGTCTCAGGCTGGCGTGCTGCCTGTCTCAGGCTGTGTGCAGGGCTGTGCGGGGAGGGTTGGCCCTGCTGTGGCTGTGTGGGGAATCAGGCATTGGTGCTGTTAACTTTTTCCTTCCCCAACCCTCTCTGTGTTTAAAATAAACAGAATTGGATCCCCAGATGCTGTGCACCAGGACCTGGCGGTGTTAGAGTGCTGCAGCTCTGGGCTAAACCCATAGGTGACTCTACAGAGGCAGAGGCTGAACATGCAGAGAAGAGCACCTGAATGAGGAGCACATTTTGTGTAGCCTTGTAAATGTGGGGTTTTTTTATTTTTAAACTGTGATTTTCTTGTAAACAGAAACATTTTCCATTCTTAAACCTCTGCTCCATCAGTATGGATGGGGAATGAGAGACACTTAGGCAGGGATTGGCTTTCTACTGTGTGTCAACATGCAGCATTCTGGGGCCCAGGTCTATATTTGAGTTATCCCCAAGTGATCTAACACAAAAATCCAAGCAATTCCACTAAAAAGAAAAAGAGACAAGTCCAGCTTACATTTCCCTTCTGCTGCTGCATGCCTCAGTTTACCTCTGTGATGTGTAAGTGAAGACTTACCTTGAGGTGCGGGTGGCACCTCTATAGTGCTTCTGTGTATGACACACACAGGTTGATTTTCTAAAGCAAAGCAGGTTTATGTCTAAGGTGACTGTGAACAAATTACCTCAAGGAGCCTTTCTTTTATTTCTGAGCCCTCAGGTCACCAGCAGTGTGGCTCTGCCTGGTCTGTGGTGGCATATCTGACCTCATTTAAGTCCTAAAGGTTTCACAGAGTGGGGAGTTGTCAGAGATGGAGCTCGAGGAGTAAAATCCAGTCATTATCCCAGCAAAGGTCTTCCTCTTCTGACTCATTTTCTGGGGTGTTGAGGTGCCCCAGTTCCAGCCATGAGCCAGGATTTTCCCATACAGGGGTTCTGGCACAAAAGGGTGGAGGGGGGAGATGAAATGTGCAATAGGAGCAGAAAAGAGGCTTTTCCTGCTCAGCTCAAGTGCAGGTGATTTCCTTCTCCTGCAAGAAAACTGGGCCTGGATCTAATAATTAAAGCTATATTCCATAATACCTGTCCCTCTGCAGCCTGTGTTGCTGCCTGCAGGCACTGAGAAAGACTGGGAGGACAGACTGGGACTTTTCCAAAGGGATGGTATGTGCACAACTGCTTTCCTGGAGCAGACTGTGTATGTGGGCTGTGTCAGGTGAGCTGGACAGAAGCAGATGAACACGGATATTTTGGGATTTCTTCCCTTCCCACCCCATTCCTGCTCACCACCACCCCTGTCATCCATGTCATGCAGTGTGTTGTTAACCCTGTAAAAGGGTCCAGAGTGGCTGAGGGTTCACCATCCTTGGACACACTCAAAACCCCTCTGGACAAGGCTCTGAGCAACTTGATATAATGCTGGAGTTGAATCTAACCTCAGAGTGGTCCCTGTTTGCAGCAGGAGGCTGAACTGGAGGCTGGACAAGTCCATATCCATCTAAATTATTGTTATCCTATCTAGCTGTACATGAAGCTTGGTTTGACTGTTTCAGGCCCTTCTGCTCCAGCTGGAAAGACTGGTTCAAGGTGTTTCTGTTTGTGAAAAGGTTCCTCTTTCACAGCCTGTGGATATTCGTGATCACTTCTCAGCTACTCAGTGTCCCTGTCTCAATCACATCTACCCCTCGTGTGCACTGGTGGATGGGTCTGGCAGAAACAGGGTGAATCTCCCTAACCTGGCAGAAAAGGCTGGCACCACAAGCTGGCTCAAAGCCCAAGGAGCTCTAAACAAAGACAACTCGCCTAGATCTGTTTAGACCTTGTGTTCAATTTTCAGATGGTTAATTCCAAGTGAGGCCGAGCCCTCTGTGCCCACATTTCCCACGGTTTATGCAATAAATAAACCTATTTCCTTTGTGCATGAGCCCTGACAGTGTTTCCTTTGAGGTGCTTTGCCTTTCCTGGGTAAACAACTTGTTCCACTGCTGGTAAGGAAGGCAGCCTGCGACGGCAGCTCGAGGGATCAGGATAAGTGCAATTAGCAAATCTTTGCTCGGCAACTCACAATATTTTGGGGAGAAATAAAAAAAAGAGAGAGAGAGAGGTGTCTTAGCTCAGTGACAGCTAGGTGCAGCTTGTGCTCTGAAATCTTCGTGCAGAGGTGGGAAGAGGCAGCCAGGTTTCAGGCGGACGGGCAGATTAGGAAGTGTGGGGATTAGCAGGGAGTAATTACAGTGCCTCCACTGTATTTTAAGTGTGTGAAACAATATCCAGGCACTCAGCGCGCGGCAGGCATTATGGCTGGGTGTCATAGTTGACGTTTTTAGTATCCATTATTCAAAAATTGATTCCATGCCTGACTATCAAGCTGCATCCGGCTATAATATGGGTGTAGCACCGCACAACAGCACTGTCAGCTGCTAAGAGCTTTACAAACATTAGCTAATTCTGCCTACCCTCTCCATCAGCGACAGGTGAGGGCTGCTAGTCCCGGCTGTCTGAATCCCCAGGGAGGGCTGGGATTAGGTGGAGGTGTTCTGGGGAAGCTGCTGTAGATGATGAGCCATGGGCATACAGGGGGTGAGCAGCACAGAGGGTGGCCACAACTTGGAATAACCTCTAAATTCCTCCAAACCCAAAGAAAAAACACTTCCAGTACTCAGAGATGCTGAAAAATAGAAATCCCATGTTTTGTACTCAATTTTGGGTTTTTTGAAGTGCTTTTAGGGAAGTTCTTCATCTTGACATTTTGCAAGAATCTCTAAGAAAGGCTTTCATCTGGAAATCCTTTTCTGCCTATCTTTGTTTTCTTTTTTCACTTTGGCCCTCAGGAAAAGAGGAAGCAAGAGCAAAAAAGGTAGGGAAACCAATAAGGAAATGGTGGGGTGGGGGGAGACCCAAACAAGAGAAAAAAGATTTTTCTTGTTTTAGTAGAAAAAATGCACATTGTCAAAAAGATGATTTTTTTTTTCCTGTTGAAATGATCTGATTTAGAAACTAGAAAAAGCTTTTTTTCTCTACTGAAAGCATCTATGACTCAGAAGATGAACTGATTTGTGGTTCCTAAGTGAAGGCAGCATGTTTATCTGACAGAGCTTGGCTGATTTTTGGTGGGTCCACGTCTCCTTGATGGCTGTTGACAAACCAGATTTCATCTTCCTCTTCCACCCCGACTTGACTCCAGGAATTTCCATTCCCAAACCTCTTTAGGCAAATCCTCTCTGAAGATTACCTACATTATCTGCCTCTCCCTGGAGACAGCTTCCTCTCCTTTGCTATCAATTAACAACAGCTCTCACCAACCCCTCGGTTTAATTGCACCATCTTTAAAAGCAGCCCTGACGTTGATGTGCCTTTTTCTCCTATTTCAGTTTCTCCCCCTGAATTATTCTGCTGCTCCTAACTGCAAACATCAGCACTGAAATCCTGGGGGATTAATGGACTCCTGCCCTCCTCTCTTGGCTCTGGGATCTTCCTCCCCACGCATGTGCCAGTGCCTCACCTGAGGGCACGAGGTCTCCACGGTTTGTATCTCAAACTCAAGCGATCCCATGAAACCAAAGGGGGTGGTTTTGTGGAAAAGTTGTTTTCCAGGTGGTGCAGTCCTTTCTACTGCACATATATCTGGAGGTTGTGTCAAAAGTGCAGGTCTGTGTGGAGGGTAGGCTCTGAGTTAACCCAACAACCTGCACTGGGGCTGTAAATGTGAAATGCAGAGCAAGTTAAGGATCAGGTGGGATCTTAATTGCAACAGCAACAAAAGAAAATGCAGTGCAGGTTCTCCATAACCTGTTTGTACCAAAAGCAGGGTCAAACTGCCCCTTGTGTGCTCCTTTCTGCTTCCCATTCCCTTCCTAGGTAGCTTCTCCTTTTGGAGCTGCCTGTGCCACAGGAAGGTTGGGCGTGAATTTTACTCAAAAACTTGGGTTCCTCAGCCTTTCCAAGGCACATTTTTTTCCCTGAAAGGATGGTTTTCCAATGGGAAAAACCAATTTGCTTTGATGAAAACCCTCTGTATCTGCCTGGTTCAAGCAGAGTGAGGACTGAGTGCCCTGCTCCTATGGATATCTGAGGTTTGATGTCTCCTTCCAGTTGGTGGCTGCTCCATGTGGAGTGAAAAGCTGGAAGGTGAGGACAGGGCCCCCCATACCCACCAGTGCACCCCAACTCCTGCTCCAGTGCACGCTCCTCCAGTACTGCAGAGAAACACAGACATGCCCTTGGGTTCAGCCTCATTTGAAGGTTAAAAATAACACAAAGGTGCTTAGAAAAGTGAGAAAAAAAAAAATAGAAATTAAACCACCCCCACACTTGAAAGAAACCTACCCCTTTAAGAAAGGATTGAACATAATCTATTTCCAGCGTACGAGAGATCGGCTAAGGATTGCTGGGACATTTTCACTGACACAAATCTACATAATCGTTTTAAACTTCTCACCATTTCTTCCGATTATTCTCTTTCTGTCACTTTAGGAAGCTCTAAAACTGATTTTCTCTCCGTAATCTTCCAGTATTGCTTAGCACCCAAATCTCTAATATTTTAAGAAGATTATTTCATTTATAATTGATTGAGTGTATTTGCCAGTTTGCTACTTCAAAGATGTTGTGCTTTAAGGGGTTCAGGTAGAGCATTACTAAGTTTCCACCCCTTACCCCCCATCCAAAAAAAGAGGCAGAAAAATTTCGCATCCTGCCTGACATTTGATACTTTTTTTTTTTTTTTTCTTTTTTAAAATATTATTGGCATTATTTACATTGTCAGCACGCTGAATAGCTAAAAAAAGGGATCTCCAGAGATGAAAGGCAAATGGAGCTGTCTCCAGCTGCAGGCTCAGGCCGTGGTTTCCATTGCAGGGAGCAGTTTGATGAGCAGTGATTGCAGGCAGCCAGATCCAGCAGCACCACATCTCCCTGGGCACCAGCCTTCCCTCCCAGGGCCTGGCTGCCCACCTGGCTGCTCTCACTGCCAAAGGGATTGGAGAACTGTTAGAAGTTGAAATTTTATTTTTATTTTTATTTTTAGCCTCTCAGTCGACAGCATGTTTTCCAGCCGTATCTGCTCCCTGGGGTTGTTTTGTGCATTGAGACAGAATGCACAACATGGTGGTGTAGAAATGGGCAGGAGAAATGGGTGAAGGGAATTCCTGGAACACCTTGGTGCTGGGAATTGTCTTCACCCAGCTCAGGACTGGGCCATGGTAGCTGCTGCCTGTGGGCCAGTGGCCTCCATCACTCAGTGCTGGTGTTGCCTTGCAGAGTGCTGAGAAAGGGATTGAGGGAGGGGAGAAGAGTGCAGTGGGTAATATTTACTGAGGGCAGAGGCAGTGGGACATCTGCAAGTAGGGCTGTGGAGGGAGAGGACCCATTTAATGCACTGCCCACCCCACCACATAACAGAGAAATCCCAGAACTAAGGGGGAGATTTCTCCATCCTCAGCCCTGCTCTGCTCATTCTTTATCACCTGTGAGCTAGTGAGGAGATGCATGGCACAATGCTCAAAGGAAAGCTCTGAGCCCTGTTTTAGGGCTGGCAGAGACTTAGTGATGCTCTGTCACAGTCATTTCGGGGAAGGGAGCAGCTATCAACTAACAAGAATGAATTTCAAGGCTGATCACCTGCAAGCCAGGGATAATGGGAGGTCTGCACAATCAAACACGTCTCCTGTTATAGTAAAACAAGCAACACTTGAAAAAGACATGGAAACAGGCTTCTTTAAATCCAATTCAGGGATTTGGAATCCCCACTAAACGCTTAATTAATTTTTGATTAGCTGAGAACCCATTAAACAGACTGATTCTTCTAGCTTTATAAGTAACGGCAGCATGCTGCTTTAATTAAATTAATACTAAGAGATGTTCATTTTCAAATCCTTATGTTGGTTATTTGAGAAAAAATCATTTCATTCCCTTCCCTAAGAGGTTTACCATATTCTTTTATCCCAATGCAGTATCTCTTCCCATTCTGTTTGTGTTGCCCTTGGTTTGCCTGGAGGCAGGATCTGTCATGGCCCTGAATTTGTTCTGCCTGAGGGACATGGGGGTGTCCCAGAAGTTTAGGACCAAGAACCTCATATTCCTGTAGGGGTTCACCACATGGGTATGATCAGTCTGAGTGTTTGGGGTCTCAGAGTTTAGGGTCTCAGACTCTTCTCATGGAGCTACCACTGGCTATTTCCTATGTCAGGTACTGGACATGACTCTGATTCTTCTTCCACAACCCAGCAAGCAGCTGTGAATTATCACCTCCTCTTCTGAGGGTCAGAGCCTGTCCAGGTCTGTGCTGTGACTACACTGTTTCAGAGAACATGCCATGGCTTGTTCACTCCTGGTTTTCAAACCCCTATGGATTTCTCTATTTCCCAGTGGAAGTCAGAGTTGCTGTCCACCCTTGGCTTCTTCCCCAATGACCAATACCCAATGACCAATACTTTCCTGTGTGTGCTGGATTCTCTGGTGATGGGAGGGATGCAGCCAGGCCTTGGGCCTTTCCTTGATGATGGAGATGTGAAATGGACACAGGTAACACTGGGTGTCATTAGGGAAGGAACATGACTCAATCTTAGAGCAGCTCTTTGTACAGGAGGATTCAAAACCTCCCCTCTGCCTTTTCTTCCACCCTCAGCAAGATCTGAAATTGAAATTTGCAGCCTTTTGCCACTGCCATAATGGGTGAAAAACTCCTCCCTGCCCATTTCAGGGCCAGCATGTTGAAATTTCAAGCCTGGGGCTCTCTTTGCTTCAGGGCTGGGTCCTGCCCTCTGAGCCATCCACCAGTCTGAGACCAGTGTGAGCCTCTGAGGTCCTTGCCTGTGCTGAGCAGAGCCTGTGAACACCCAGGAAATTTCCATATCTATTTATTTATGCAGATACACTGTGCCCAGCTCAGAGACCCGCCAGCCACATGAACCCCGTATAACGACATCGCTTCCATGGCGCTCCTGAACAGCTTTACATTGATCATGAGCCCATAAGGGGGAATCATTTCCTGTCATCTGAGGGTTGGGATTATTTTTTTCCTTCTTAAGCTTCTTCCATTTGGCAGAAGAAGAAGAACTTTTGCAAAAGTGGCTCTCAAGAGCCCACTGCTCTGATGAACCACTTGGGAATAACACCAGGCTCGGTACAGGTGTGATTTTCCTTACACCATCTCCATGTTGTTTTAGCTTGATGTTCACCCCTCACTCCATTTGCTCTGGGCATGTCTGGATTAAGCAGAGAGCTTGTTTCACTCCTTGCTCTGTTTGTCCCAACAAATGAAGGGTGAAGCTGGGCTCTCAAGCCACCAGTGACCCCTTCACTACTGCCTTTGCAGAGCTTGGATGTCACCTCGATCCCAGCTGTAGAAACATGCCAGGGTGGTCCCCAAGGATTTAACCAGCTAATGCTGCTGTTCCACAAGGATCTGGAGAGGGGGCTGGGAGAGCAGCCCAGCCCCTCATACCTTCACCCTCCTGCTAAGCTTCCCTTGCCTCCCCTCTCCCCAGTGCCCACTCCTTGTTAGGAGCTGTCGGAGGCAGCTGGCTGCTCGTGCATTAAATTAGCAGATGTTGCTGCTACACAACATTAAGCACAACAATACTGTTAATGTGCCCTCCGGAGCCCTCTGCCTCCTCCTCACTGGGCCTCGCCAGACACAGCCTCTCCGGAGGCAGATTAATTTCAACTCTCTGGATCATAATAAATTAATTTTTATTAGAAAAGGTGGCGGGGGAGGGGTGGGGGGGGCGGGCTCGGGACTGATCTCCTGAGCTGAAGAGATTTAAGCCAGCTGTCGACTGTCTCCTGGCATTTGGGTTAGGAAGTAAATACAGAAGGAGGGGATTTTTACAAAACACCCATCAGCCCTCCTTGCTGGGAGGAGTGTGAGGGAGGCTTGGAGGCAAGGGAGAAAAACCTGTTAATGCCATACAGAGTCCGGGGCTAAACAAACTGGAAGGGGGATATTTTCTTTCTTACTCATGGAGAACACTTCCATCATGCTATCCTGACAACAACCCTCCCTAGATGTGGGGCTGTGCCCTCCTTTGCTAAGCAGCCTCTTTCCCAAGATGCTTGCTGGAATGGGATTTACCAGCTTTGCATTGCCATCCCTTTCAGAAGAGCGTGGCACAGTCCTGGCAGTCCCTGGAGCACCCCCACCCTGTCCCAGCACCTGCTCCATGCCCAGCCCAGCTTCCCAGGCACAGCCAGGCAGCAGGTCACTGGAATCTGACTCTGTAGCACCACAGAGTTTCTGAGCAGAGGAGATTTTGACGGTTCAGCCTCGTTGCCTTGGATGCTGAAGGCTCACAGCTCCTTTTGGCTTAAGTCGGGGCTGTCTGTACTCAGCACTTATGAAAATCAGCCCTGGGTCTTTGCTCAGATTAACAATCAGTGTGAGCACAGCGGCTGTGGGAAGCCCAGATCTTCATTTATCAGTGAGGAGTGCATTGCCCCTCCTGGATTTGGAGGACGTGGGAGCTGGGCTCTGGCTGGCCATCCCTAGCTTCACTACTGAGCTGAAAACTTGGGCCTGGTACTTTCAGTATCACCCCAAATAATTGCTGAGGAATCTGGACTCTGGCAGGGTGGTGGACAGGAATGTGTTCTCTGTTAGTGCTGGAGAAAATGACAGTGACATTTCCACTGGTCATTTCAAAGGCAAATAAATGCAGCCAAACTCTGTGCAAGGGCTGATCTCCCTCAGATCCCGTCTCCAGCTGTGGCCAGCAGTGAACACTGATGCAGGAATGTCACACCACAAACTCACAGTGATCCTTCACCAGAACAGCCTCCCAAGCCCCAGATGTGTGGCTGAGGGACTTTCCAATGTACCCAAAATTAATTTCTTTCCTTGATTAATTTCTCTATTTGCCTTTGAACATTCACAACATCCAGTGGTGGGAAGCTCTAGAGACTAATGGGCTTAGTGTGAAAAAATTGTTTTTCCTTCTGCAGCTGGCCTGCATGTTTCAGCTGCTGCCTTCCAGTTCTTCTAGAAGGAGAAATGGTGAACAGATATTTTCTGGGGTTTATTTTTCAGTCCATTTTATCTTTATCACTTCCTCATCAATAATTTCTTTTCCAGAGATAAGAAACCCCTGTCACTAAAACTGTTCCTTATACAGACACTGTTCTGTGCTCTGTTGGTAGCTGGCTCAAATACTAATAAATCTCCTGGATGTTCAACTGGTCTCTGTTTGCTGCTTGGATGAAAAATTCTGTATTTTTCGTTGTGTAACTGTGGAGTTATCCTGCAGTGTGAGAGCAATAAAAAAAAAAAAAGAACCTGTCCTACTCACCTGTATTTTTCTTCCCCATCATGACACGATCTAGGTTAATAATAACTCATGGTCATGGAAAGGGTTAATTTTTACCTGTAGCCATTTGATTTCTTGGTTCCCAGCCCACAGATGGTGGAGAACTGCAGCAAGGCAAAGAGGAGGAAGCAGCTTTCACTGCAGAAAGGATGAAAGCGCGGCTCTAAAGCCAGGGCTAGAGTTTGGGAGCAGTTTAGGCTGGAGCATGGATTTCCAGCTGAGGTGCTCCTGGATCAGGACACAGCAGTCCTTGGGCAAAGACCTGCCCCTGCTAAAGCCTTTGGGAACTGCTGGGGTGCATCACCTGTGTCCTGAGCCCGAGAGCATCTCCTTCACCCCTCTACAGACCCTGTGCCAACACCTGAAGCTGTCACCCCACGCACTTCTCCTGAGCTTCCCTTTGATGCGAGGTCTTGGGGAAAGCAAACGGGAGAGCGAGTGCAGGGGATGGAAAGGAAAGTGGTGCTTGTGATAACACCAGATCAGGTTTCACCGAGTCCTTTTTCAAACACCAATTGAAAACCCCTCCCGCCACTTGACAAGTTTCCAAAATCCTCTTTCTTTCCAGGATCTACCCATGGCCCTTGAGCAGGGAGAAGAGGCTGTGAAATGAAAGACCTGGTTGCTCTGTGAAAGAGCTTGACAATGTGTTGAGAGAAAGTGATACTCGCTGCCTTCAGAGCATTCAGAAAGGCGTCCATTTATCTCTCTCTTTTCTTTTTTCACCCGTTCTTCTTCTAAGGAATCTCTGGTTGTAATCCCTCTCTGGGATTTTTCACAGTAGTCTGATAATGTTAATATTTATCCTGGCTCAGAGATGAACTGACAGCATTGTGTTCTCTCCTCTCTCATTTTATCTCTGGACATCTATCAGGTGTTCCGTGCGGCTTTAGCTTCATCAACACCCAGCTTGGTGCAGTGATAGGTGAAATCACCTCCCGTCACCCTCCACCTCTCTCACCTCCCGTGGTTTATTTTCTCTGGTTTTATTATCTTATTAAAAGTCTGAAGATTTTAAGTAAGTCTAGAAACAGTTATAAGTGGTCAAGATATTTGGGAGTTCTGAGGGTAATTCTTGTATTAAAAAGCTGATTGCAGACTCTGGGCAGAAGTGTTGTGGGGACACAGGGGCAGGTTTTTGTTTGGTGGGGTTTTGTGGTGTTTGTTTGTTTGTTTGTTTCTCCCAGGATTTCAGTCCTGGAAGAAAAGGACCCATGGACTGGTGGAGTTTTCTTCTACTGCTGGTCAGTGATCTGCAGCCTGACCATACAGGTCAGTGAAGGGTTTGTGTTGCCCTTGGAAGAGTTGCCTGCTGAATAACAACAGCCAGACATAATTTGTCATGGAAAACAATCAGACTTCCTCTCTCTCTGGGGTATAGTACAAGCAAGTGGAAAAGGGCAACAGTGAAGTTTCTTTCTATGGAATTAAAGTCTGCCAACACTGGTTGAACATTTGTATTTATCTTAAAGCCTCCTGCCTGGGAGTCAGATGAATACAGAGAGATCCTGGTTTGCACTTGAGTTAAAATGAGTTTATCTATTTTGTGTGTGCCAAGTACAGCCAAGAAACAAGTAAGAAGGTATCAAAACTAGCTTAAAAGTTCTGTAATGGCTAAAGTAATCCTGCACTTGCTATGAAGAACCTGACTGAAAAAAAGTAGGGCTCCCATTCCCCAGTGACCTCCACAATATCAATAATTATACAGGCATGAGGATGATGTGGGAGTGGGAAATGCCCCCAAAGCCACCCACAAGAGGATGGATACCCAAAGTAACTTATTTCATTTCAAACTTTATTGATGCAATAACCTCAGCGGAGACCATAGATAAGGGTTTGCTGGTAATAAAATTTTGGAGATATTTTCTCTAATTTATTGCTGTAGGATTAGATCTAGCAATGTGTGAAATTGCACTGAACAGGTGGAGCACCAGTTTGTGTGGAGAATGTTCTACATGCAAACACATCATCTTTCCAGGACCAAAGCTTTTCTTCATCAGTTGCACTCTATCCAGAGCTGAGTTCATTTTAGTCTTCCAAACCTTCTCTTATATGATAAGACTGACTTCCTATCGCCTCCAAAATGCTATTTCTCCTCTAAGGAAGCTACAGATTACATAATTTCATCTTATTTTTCATTCATCTCTCATCTTCAGTGTAAAGGAGAAAGATTTTGAAGAACATGGAAGTGTTATGAAGATTTTCCTACAGACAACAGCACTCGTAATTGAGACTGATGGCAGTTTTATTCCAAAAGCTGAACCCTTACATCAACAGCTCCTAGGATTTTTCCTTTCTTTCTTTCAATCAGTTTTGAGTATCTGTTTACTCTTCATTAAAAACTCCCAATCCTCTGCTGATCATCAGGTTTCTACAGGAAAGGCAGGGAGTTCAGCAGTGTTTGCATTCATAAAACAAAGGGAATGTGAAACTGCATTTCAGTTGCAGTGAGATCAGATCCAGCAGCAGCAGCAATAAAGATGGTGTGGTGTGATCATTAAATGTTTATCATGGGAGCATCCAAATTCCCAGTGCTGGTGACTCCAAAGCCCCCCATGTTGGCAAGCTTTTAAAACTGTGCTTATCACAATGATGTAAGAGTAAAAAACCTCAGATCAAGCAAGAATTTTTTTGTTATGTGAGAAGTTCACACTGAACACTGGCTTGTCACTGGATGACTGGTAATTATTACCAGTCACATTAGCAGAGACTCAGCTTATTTTCACACTCCCATCCTAAGCATGGATTCA
Organism: Prinia subflava; assembly: GCF_021018805.1. Classification (NCBI taxonomy): domain Eukaryota; kingdom Metazoa; phylum Chordata; class Aves; order Passeriformes; family Cisticolidae; genus Prinia; species Prinia subflava. Next base: position 8,588,719 of record NC_086256.1, on the reverse strand, counting down.
CACCTGATCTGCTTTTTAACAACAAATTTCTGCAAATTTCTGGCTGTAAGTACCCCAGGCCATTGAGTTGAGTTTTCTCACAGTCAGGGCTGAGGTAGAGTCTGGTCAAACTGAGCAAGGAGTTTTTGATGTGGCCACTCATTTTTCCATAGCAGAAACTAGAGATGTGAATGCCCAGGGTACTCCTGAGAAGTCTTTCTCTCTCCTCTGATCCAGGAGCACTGGATCAGGCCTTTCCAAACTGAGACAGAAGAGAATCTGACCAGGAGTATCAAAGGGAACAAATATTTAAGGAAGGCTGAACTATCAATAGCGCAAAGATATTTTTTTTTGTGATCTCTGCTGAAAGCAGCAACCTCCCCAGAAAATCCAAATCCTTACAAATGGTGCCACAGCTGCAGCCATGCTGGGAATCCTGCACTGCTCCAAAGGAAAGAAAAATACAGATGTTAACGCCACAGCATAAAATTCATGCGCCCATTAATTAAAATTAATTAATTTATTCTGACGTTGTGCCCCAGACATGGGCACTTCACTGCCTTTGGAGCTCCTCCCATCATCTGTCCTGGCTCCTCTGGGTGAGGCTCCTCAGTTAAACCAGTGGAGCTTTTCCCAATTCTTCCACTGGATCTGCAAAATATATGCAGATTTATACAGGCACACACTAAGTACTCTGGGGGGAAGGAGTAAAATATACATTAATCAGATGTTAAAGGACTTGTGAGACAGGGAGAAATATACATTTGGGCATAGTTTGGGGTTGGTTTTGAATGTTGTGAATCCATAAATACAATTACTGTGTGCAGGGATATATTACTGTTCTGTTTTAAACAGCTGGATTGCACAGGATAAGAAGAAAAGAGGAAGAGGCAGGAGTTAAATACCTAATAACACTAATGTTAGATAACTGTGGCTAATTTGCAAATGGATACCACATGGAAACACGCTTCTTCTAATCTGTGTTGCTTTAAAAAGGGAAAAAAAAAAAAAAGAGGAGGAGGAGGAGGCTGGGTTAGTAAGCTATCTGACAGTCTGAGCAGCTCATCTGCTTGCAGGGATTGGGTTGGGAGCAGCTATTCCCAAGTGCCTTGAGTATCAAGTGGCTTTTGATCAGAGGGGCAAGGTGCACCTTCCTCCTCCCTCTGGAGGCAGGTGGCTCCCGATGGAGCCGGGAGGGAGGGTTTGGTGGCAGTGAGAGGACAGGGACAGCTCTGCTCTGTGTGTTTACACCAGAGCCTGGCCTTTCCCCTGCCTGTGCTCCTTGTAATTTCTGGAAATCAGAAATAAGCTGATGTGATTAGAGAAGAACAGATCTGGCTTAGTGCTCTTCAAGCTTAAAAAGGTGTTAAAGACTTGACAAATTACAAATACAGAACCAATAGAGATCCTAAATAAGTACGGTTACCTAATTCCTTTACACTGAGGGACAAAAATGAAGGGTGGCATTACTGTGATTGATGGACAGATAGCAGCCAGGCCAGGGAGAAATAGCTGAGAGCTGGGGCACATCAAAAAACATTTTACACCCAGCCCAGTCTTGATCGTGGTAAGGAAGGACGAGTTTTTGCTGGCTTTTAGCTTTGTTGATGGTTTGATACCGTTGACCCAGTGGAAACAGAGTTTTTGTGGCATTGCTTCTCCTCAGGGAGGGGCCAGGCTTGGTTTTCTTTAGATTGCACTTTTTCTTTGTCCTTTTTATTTTTTCTTCCTTTTTTTCAATGCAATCTCAAAGTCATCTTGCATTAATTAGCCGTCATCTTAACGACACTGTTGCATGTTAGACGAAGAGATCTCTGAATTCAAATAAGACTTGACCCTAAGAGGGACCAGCTCCCTGGCTTTTTCTTCTCATCTCCTTAAATCTAAAAATTGCTAAGTGATCTCTGAGGCTCAGGCTTTCCTCGGAGATTAGTGTAAGAAAAGCCCCAACATCTGCAAAAGTGACTGCTTTTGACAACCGTACAGATATCTTAAAGAGCAGGAATTTCCCTAATAAAACCCCTTAAAATAAGTCTTCTTAAGATTTCTTAATGCCACAGTGATCAGTTTGCATGTTTCAGAAATTCAAGAATTTTTTATCTGCTTTGGAAAGTTATGAAAAAAAAATGAAGCAGGTTTATTTAAAGGGGAGAAGTATTTGAGATGCAGGAGAGACGGGGTAGAAAAGCTTAGGAACTGGTGATAAAACCATAAATTGTATAGCTCAGGGAATTTGTGGACTGACTAAAAATGACAAAGCAAAGCAGCGCAAGTTGGTCATCAGAATAATAACAAAGAGGACTCTTACCAAGAGGAAAAAAAAAAAAAAGCACGTGGACCCTGTGGCATTCCATAGGCAATTTAAATAGCTTAATTCAGCATTGTTGTGATAGCCATATGCCTGATAGCCTGTGGGCCAGATCCTCTGCGGGTGTAAAGCCGAGGCTTTTCCACCTATTCAGCAAAGCATCCCTGCTAAAGACAGCGTGTAGGCATCTGCTGAAATGTGAGTGCTGGGATCCCAACAAAGACACCGGGAGCTCAGCACCCCAGGGAGCTGCTCTGGCACATGAAGGTGTTTGAGGCAGTGGGTCCTGGGGCATGAGCCCCTCGCCCAAACTTGCCGTGTATTTCTGAGCTCTTGGATGCTGGCACAAAAGGCTGGGCTGCCTGGGAGCTCCCAAAGCACGGGGAGATGCTCTGGGTGTCTCTGTAGGCGTCTGGGGCTGGGTGCTGCCCTCCTTTCCCACTGGAAAACCACATGGATCTGCAGGGTGCTCTTGGGGCTGTGTGTGCACAGTGGGATGGGGTGGGATGGGATGGGATGGGATGGAATGGGATGGGATGGGGTGGGATGGGGTGGGATGGGATGGGATGGAATGGGATGGGATGGGGTGGGATGGGGTGGGATGGGATGGGCTGCTGATGCTTCCAGTGTCTTCCCTGTGTTACCCCTGCTCAGCAGATCTGCAGCTGGGCCAGTTGGGGTGAGCACGGCAGAGGAGCCCCAAAGAGATCTGGCAGCACCTGTGTGTGACAGCCTGCAGCCTGTGGTGACAGCACCCACACCAACACCTGTGAGGCTGCTTCCTTGAATTGAGTTTCAGTGAGAAAGTCCCACTAAGGGTAGAATTACCAAAAAATTTGGAGGAGATTTTTTTGGTCAGGTCTTTTTTTTTTTTTTTTTTTTTTTTTTTTTTTTTTTTGCCAATTTGTGGGTCTCCAATAGGAGCAGAAATTTGGTTGTCTGAATGTCTGACGCCTTCCTGCTTGCCTGCTCATGTACTTCATCCCCATAAAAATGAGCGGGTTCCAGCACTGGATATTCCTATTTGACATTTTATTTACTTCCATTTTGATTTCATGTTCTAGAGAGATCTGAAGGAATCCAGACAAGGCAGGAGCATTCACCCTGGTGATTTGTGTAGCAGCAGGCAAGAGGGATATAATGGAATTTTATCAGGGATAAACTATACAGGAATACAAGTTTAATTTGCACAGGGAGGATGCTGATGATCTGTATCTCCTGGTCCACAAGCCCACAATTGACAGGGTGGAGGAACTACTGGGGTCCAGCACAGATTTTTGTGCAAGATGGATGGATGTAGGTCCAGGATATTTGTTAGGGATATATCCCATTCACCCCATGTGCTGTGGGATAAGGCAACATAAGGCTGCAGGAAACAACACCTGAAACCCCACCCAGTTATTTTTCCTTCTCCTTTCCCTTCATGGGACACTTTCCAGCTCTACTTCAGAGCAGAGAGACATACTGGAATTACAGAACAACCCACTGAAACCAAGAAATCTGGTGCATGCCCAGCCCTAGCAAAGGTGGAGCAGGAAACAGATCAGGGATTAGAGCCACGAAGGGACATAGGTTCACAATTACCATGTTAAGCCCTTCAGTCCAGCTGTAAAGCCTCCCAACCACTACCCAGCTCCTGCTTGACCTTGGGTGCCCCTTAAATCTTTTTGGTGTGCTGGTTTGCAATGCTAAAATTCCCAGGTGCTGAGAGGTGGGTTGCTCCTGGGAGCAGCCCTGTCATGCCTTTCCTGAGCAGCTCAGTGCCCCTTATCTGGTCCTTGAGGTGTTCTCAGCCTTCCTCACCTGTGAAGTGCAGCTAAGGAGAACTCCCAGAGACCCAAACAAAGTACAAACAGGGATGGTGGTGGTAGGGATCAGAGAGGGGGGTAGAAAACCTTGTGGCTGCCATTTTTACCCTCTTCACTTGAGGGTCTTTTTTCTGGTCCAGCAAATTGGCAAACAACTTTAAGAAGTGCTGTAGGTTAGAGTAGAGTAGAGAAGAGAATATTTCATTTAGAAGGGACCCACAATGACCATCTAGTCCAACTGTCTGACCACTTCAGGGCTGGCTAAACTTTAAAACAAATCCCAGAGTTAAGGTTATCTCAGAGCTGAATACATGAGTGCCTGTAGGTGGGAGATATGGGGTCAAATCCCCTCAGACAGGGGTGTAAATAAATACCTCGAGGGAGTGTAACATGTGGGAGTGTAATGTGATGTTGTGGGATTAGCCCTTGGATTCTGAAATATTGACTTGAAATCTTAATATTTTTCTTACAAAATGTGAGTATTTGGGGTTTTTTTTTTGTTTGTGTGAAGCTGTTTTTGGTTTGGCGGTTGGGTTTTTTTTTTTGTTTGTTTGGCTTGGTTTGATGGTTTTTTAAGATGGAAAGTGGGGCATTTTTTTAGTGGGAGCATCTCAGATTGCAAGCCTCAGAGGGGAAATTCACCTCTCAACCTCTCTGTGTCTCAGTCTCTTCACCTGTGAAATGGGCACCAGATTGCTTAGACTGCCTCTTCCAACCTGCCCCTACACTGTAGGCTCCAACGTGACATAAAAGGTGCAAATTAAGGCTCAGGTGTCTTATCCCTATGCAGCAGTATCAAAAATACTGCTCTGAGTGAGAAAAATTGTGCCACCATAAGGAGAGTTTTATTTAGGACACTGCAGATCCGGATTTGCTGCCAGCAGCCTAAAACTAACAGGAACTTGGAGTGGGGAAAAAAAAACCCCCTTTCTGGTTTTATATCTCAATCAAGAAGAGCTGTCCTTTTTAATTCAAATGCCGGGGTCTAGAGTTGTTTTCCCTGCAGATGCTGCGTTGTATTGGGAATATCAGGAGCTGCCAATTGCAATAACAGTTTCTAATTCCAAATTAATTCAGTGTAAATGAACTGTCAAGAGAAGATTGATTTGTTTTGGTAATTGCCCTGATGCAGGCTGCTGGGTGACAGCGGGAAAGAGCAAAGAAGGGAGCTTTGGCAGGTCTGGCTGAGCCTAAGGGTGGATTGAGGAGACGGAGACCTAACTGCAAATATCATCTGTCAGGACCACTGCTGAGCCTGATGCTTTTTTCCAGCCTTCAACTATGTCTTCAGGAACAAAGCCAACACTGCAAAATGCTCCTTGAGTTGAAGACATTGGTGTGTTAGGCAATTTGGAAAGGGGGGCAAAAAGAGACCCCTCCACTGGAGGGTCTGCTCCTTGTCCTGCCCCCACCTCTGCTGTGCTGGTGGGTCTCCAGCCCTCACCTCCTCTGTGGTGGACAAGGGACAGTCTCACTCTGCCTCGTGGCTGGGAAGGGATGAAAACAGGGGACACAGGGCCAGGTGAAGGCCTGATAGGGTGTGATGTGCCACATGGGGCATTCCATGCTGCCTGAGACAGGTAAAAGAGATGTGGTTCCCTGAGCAGCTCCATGTGGATGTGTCCCATGTGCTGAACCCTTCTCAAGGACTTCAGCTGCCACCACAGTGTGTGCTATGATCCATAGCATCATGCTGTAGGGCCCATCCAAAGAAGGTATCTGGGCAACAAATTCAATGTTACACTCCCAGCAGTGAGGGAAAAGGCTGAACAACCCAGCATATCAGGAAGCAACACTGTCTGTAACCCAAAAGCAGACTTTGGAGGGTAGTCCAAAGTGTGGCACTGGCTAGTCCAGCGACATGTAGGTGCCTCAAAAGGAGCAACGAGCATGTGATTTTTAATCCATGTTACAGAATAATACATAAAGTTTTAAAAAATGACCCCACAGATACAGCATTCAGGCTATTACTGCAGTCTATAAAACAGCAAGGCATGAAAACTCCCAGAGCAAATGACACAGTAAACTCCTAAACGTTAATGAAGTTGCTTGCTAAAGAACTGCCAAACAAACTAGCTTTTGCTTGCTGTATTTTTGGGGTTTGTTTTTGTGCGTGTGCTTAAATTCCCTGATCAATACAGGTGCTGTGTGACTGAATTGCTAATGGAGTCTGTAGATTAGTTTATCAATAGCATTTAAATACTTTTCACACTTGCAGTAGATTTTGAATTATTTATTTGTTTCTGGTCAATTGCTTATGATCTCATTAGCATTTGTCTGTAAAGTGATACTAGACATGCTGGAATACTTTAAAGATTTCATGGCTCTGCAACTTTCTCTGAGGGAGAAGGAGGTGTCAGGGCTTAAACTCACAAAATCCTACAATAGTCCTTTTTAAGGCAGGGGCTCTGTTTGCAGGAGGGGAACACTCAAAATCTGCTTTTTGGGGAAAGGATGGAGGCAAGCTTGTAAGTACACTGCTGCCCTGGAAAGTGCAGCCTTCAGAGTGATTCCTGAAAATGTGACAAAAGAATACTGCCATGTTCATTCTGAATTTTGGGCACAGAATCTTTCAGAGATATATCTGGAATCCCACAGAAACCCTACAGACAAGCTAGAACATGAACTGAAGCCTCTTGAGTCCTTTTCTCTAGTCTTTATAACAAATCCATTCATCTTCCTAATTGCAAGAATCACAAATATGCTAAACAATCTCATTTCATATGTTGTGTTATTCTGATTTGATTGTCCTGACAGACTTTACATTTGTCTTTTTGTATTTTGATGTGTCACATGTAGACTCCACACAAAGGTCGTAACAAGATGAACACATTTCAAAAGGGGAGGGGGTTTGCCTTAAAAACATTACAAGTATATGTTATCTATGAACTTCAAGAAGGGGAGAGCAGATTAAATGTAAAGCCAGGCTAGAAACCAATAGGAAAGTTCATCATCAGACATAATCTGTTTCCTTTTCTCTTCAATATCAGCTTGATTTTTTCCATGGTTAAGGCCAAGTGGGCAGGTATGAAAGGGTTTCTGTGCTCTTTGGCTGTTCTGGTGGAATAACCAGGACTGAAAGTTAAATCCACTGGAAATCTGATGGGTATGAGTCCTGGAGAGTGAGAAGAGGGAGCCAGAGTTCATTGCCTTCTGCTGGACTTGGCTCCCCTGTAGGTTCACAGTCCCTCCTCCCTTGCAGCAGAGCCTGTGGCTGCAAATGCTTTTATGGGAGGGGGAGACAGGACAACCTCATGAGTCTCTCATGCAGCAGCCACTTGTGAACAAGTGCAGCTTCTCCAGAATGACCCACGATGTCCCTGCAGGATGCCCCCAGTTCCCCTGAGGAACGCCCTAAGAATTCTCAAGTGTGAACTGCCACGTGTGCTGCACACCTTTGGCAGAGAAATCCAGATGCAATTTGGTGGCAGCCAGGGACATCTCACGAAAAGGAGGACAGAGGAATTTCCCACTCAATCCCCTGGGAAAGGTCTGGCAGAGCAGTCACCAGTAATTTGAATAGTGTATGGCAAATACAATGTTGTTTTTGTTTGATACATGTATTTTCTCCCCCTACGGGCTCTGGGGCCATGCAGGACACTGAGTCAACTGGATCACAGACACAACACTTTCTCCTTTCTTTCCTTTTTGTCTTCTTTTCTTTCCCTTCTCTTTCTTTTTCTTTTTCAGTTCAGCCTAAATAATGATCTAGGACAGCACTGTCTCTTTAAAGGTGGCCTTTTTAACTGCAACCTAATCTTCTTCTATCCACTTGGACCTTGGATTTAAAAAATTTCACCAATCCGGATTTCCAAATCCTTGCAGATTCTGAGGGGGCTTGTTTATGGAAGTATCCTTTAGAAAACGGCTTAGACTTTAAGATGAGGAAACGCAGGGAGCTAATGTGAAGATTTAGGACTTTCTAGGAAGCTTGCAGTGCCTAAGCCCTGCTTGCTTGAGCAGTCTGAAGGTCCTTTTGCAGACTAAGAGGGATTAATACCCCTTTAACCAGCAGGGCTATGCACACATTCATAAATATACCATCTCCCTCTAATCGCTTCGCTCCCTAATCCACAATGATTTCTTAGGAATTATCATTTTATCTCAGCTAAATAAGCACATTCCTTGTGCTTTCCTGTAGAAAAATAAAATATTTCAGAAGATTTTCTTTTCAGCTGTGGTGCCATGAAAACCAAGCTTTTTATTTAAGACCTTTGGTAAATAAAGGAAACTTTGTTTATTTGCTTCTCAAGGGAAGGGCGATCGGTCACATCCGCCCAGCATCTGCCTGCTGATCCACCCACTCCCAGCCCCAGTGACTCCCCTGCAGTCAGGATCAGCCTTATTTGTTTGCCCAACACCTTGTGAAGTGACAACACCTCTCTGTGTGCACAAGGCCCAGGTGGAAAAGGTTTTGGAATATTACAGCTGATACCAAGTGATGGTTGTTGAGAGAGACCATTTTTGAGAATCCCATGTTGTTTTTCGTGTTTATTTTGTAGATCTTTCTTTACCTCTTTTGCTTTTCAGGTTTAGTGGGGTATTTATACGGTTTACTTTTTGCATTTTATTTACCCAAGCTCACCTACCTTACACAGGACTATCAGTTTTGATTTTGGGGAACATCACCTTTCTTTTTTTTTGCAACATACCACACTCTGGGTTCTCATGCAGCAATATCCTGCTGGCTGGAAGTACAGCTGGTTGCATGGGGTTGATCTTGGGGCAGGGAGGAACTACAAGTAATAAGGAATCTGACTTCTAATGGCATTTTAAAAAGAAAAGAAAATAGTTCTTTTTATTGCTAAGAATATTGCACAGAAGTGAGTATTTCTTTGGTAAATCACTCCCCACTTAGGCTTTGGTTTCTAAAATCACTTTCAAATCCAGAAATGAGTTCAGGCAAATTCCAGCTGAAGTGAAACACTCAGCTCTGGGAAAGGCTTTGAGTTTAATAAAAAAAAAAAGCCTCTGAATTTCCTCTATTTCTAATTTTTACTCAGTTAAACTCTGGCCTTCTATCACAAAAAATAACCTTGAGAATCAGTACAAGTGTGCTGCATGGGGAGCTCCAGCACCTATAGGTTTCAATTCTCACAGGTCAAAAAAATTGTAATAAAATATTTATTCTGGAGCATTTTATTTTTTAAACAGGATTAATAGGGACAATGTGAAAAGACTGTTGTAGAAAATCAAAACTCTGAAGCAGCTGTGTTTGTTTAATGTAAGTATTTCAAAAACAATTTGGGATGTGAATTTAAAAATACATCTCTTCCCTTAGTAGATATAATAATGATAAATGAAGAATTAGAGCTATCTCCAAGTACTTCCAGGTCCAGAGGTATTTGAATCTGTGTTTTCTTTTATGTCTCTCTCTACTGAGACCATTCAATTTAATAAGAAGTGAAATAGTGTGACAAATCTGCTACAGCCTTTTATTACTTACAGTCCCTATGGGCTTTATATTTTTTTCTTGTCCCTTGCCCCTTCCCCATTCCTCTGTGTCAGAAGAGAAATACAGAAGCCATGACATGAAAATACAGATGGCCCACAATGAAACCTTTGTCTTAGGAGGTGTGTTTGCAAGGAGCACCCCAGGCTGCTGGCCGTGCTCCCCTCAACGTGCAGAGCACTGACCCTGACCAAGAAGAAGAGGGAGGGTCCCATTGCCCCTCTTTGCCAGGAGATCCCTCAGTATTGGCTGTGCCTGCAGCTGGGCTCAGTGTAGATCTGGACTCTGCCCACCCTGACCTGCACACGGGGACCTGGATTTGTACCTGAGCTCAGGGGTGGGACTGCCTGGACTGAAGTGAACGTGTGTGGCAGCTGCCAGATGAAATCTGCTCTCACAGAGAGGCCATTCTTCGTGGAGAGGTGCCTCCAGATGTTTTTGGAGGGTGTTTCCCCAAACTCAGCTCTGCCACTGTGGCATCTGCCACCTTCTTTTGCTGTAGTTGGAAGGTCTTCAAAGCATCCAGACCAACAGAGGGCTGATATTCCTGGCCCTGGCTTTTAACCTGTTTTTGCCTATTGATTCTAGGGGGTTCCCCCATGGTACTAGAGGACTTGGAGCCCTTCTGCCAGGAGGATGTTTCCAGTGTTATTTCCTAAAGCCTTCTCACAACAACAAAAATATCCACCATGTTTCAAAGGTGCTCAGTTCAACCTGAGATTGATCTGATTTTAGGGGGATTTCTACCTGGGCTGAGGTCCAGGCTTCTCATCTCTCCATACAATGCTCTGCCCTAATGCTCATTGAAAGCCTGAAAGTGGCTGGGAGGATTAGCTAATGGGTAATTTAAATGGGTCATTTCATAAGAGATGTGTATGATAGGCAAGCCTGAAGCCTTGCTTAAACCCCGTAGCTTTGTCTGGTCTCTGTGTGTCTCTTTGTGCCCTTGCCATATGTCTCTTTGCTACTTTTTCTCTTCTCATCTTCCACCCCATCAATTGCAGAGCTCTCTTTCTTTGTATTCTCAGGCAGTCTCAGCCAAAGCCCATTTTTGTCAATGAGTGTCATAGGCTAGGCCTTCAAACTGCATCTGACAATGAATCTGTCCCACATGGAAACAGAGAAAAAAAAGTCTAGGGAAAAGAGCTTTATATGTGCCTGGACATACATACACATATTTATTTTTTCATTTCTTATCTTAGTTTTTCTCTTTTAGACTGAAAGATCAAAAGGGTAGGAAATTTGTGATAGCAAACCTAGGAAAGTATATATAAAGGCTGCTAATGACAAACATATTTACTGCATCCCCTGGGTTTAATAATCCTCATTAGAGCTTGAAAAACAAACATATTATGCCTTAATCTGTAAGAATGTCTTCTAATGGAATTTGAGGAATTAAAACATGGAACCAAGGTTTATCAGCCTGTTGCTAGGAGAGCTGCGGTCTGCGTTTGCTTAGGGAATCATCATCAATAATCCCTTAATCTAATAGCAAAATATAGGAAGCTGCTGCACTGGAATGACCCTATTGGATGCAAGCAGTAAGCAACAGAAGAGAGCTCTGGGGTCACCCAATGGCAGCTGTTGAGTGGTGGCTGTATCCAGGAGAGGCCCATGTGTGCAGGCATCTTGGAAGCGTATGAGGAGACTTTTTGTCACTGAATGGACCTCAGCAGAACAACCAACCCTGTTGTGGCATTTCCCCAGGAACAAGAGGATCTAAATGCACTGGAATGGATGTACAGTGTCAGGCCAAACACCTGCTGGAAACAGTATTGACCCTGTTTCTGAAACTGCCCATAAGGGAGGGTACGTGGAAGAATGGGGAACACTTTTCCAGAATAGTCTCTGTCCCTTTGTTGTTTAGAGAGCCAGCAGTGGTATCTTGGAATGGAACATCTCCTTTTTCTTCATAAATTTGTTCAGTTGCATTTTGAAGTAAAATCAAATCTTAACATCCAAACCATCTCTTATTGTGGAGTTCCTTAACGTACTTACAAGCTCTGACTGTGTTTAGTTTGGATCTCTGTTTGTTAGTGTCATTGGATTATGTCTACTTCTGTACTGGAAGAGACAGTGAACAAACATCCTTTATTTGCTGTCTCTGAGCTTCCTACCACTTTGTAGATATACAAGTGCAATTTCAGATGCCTTCCCAGGAATATATGAGCACAAGGAATACAAGGAATTCTCTGAATCTTACATAATTTTGTTTTCTACTCTTTGAAAGGCTTAAATAATGAGCTTGCAATCAAGACACCTAAGTAAAAAATGTTGTAAAAATGGTGCAATCATTTGAGTTCACCTTTGAAATAGTGTAAACCTTGATGAATTTTGATGAGTGGATAACTTGTGTGCGTGTCAAAGGAAAGGTGGGAGCGTGTAGTAGTGAATTTCCACTTAATCCACTGGACAGTTGTCAGTCTTTTGTGAGCAGGCACCACACAGCAAAAAAAGAACTTCCAAAACTGTCTGCACCAGTCCACAAATGTTTCTGCTAATCTCTTTCTGCTGATAAAGTCCTCTGAAGAACCGTTCTGGCAGGAAAGCTGGAGACTTCAGCTTCTTTTCACAAGACAGTCCAGAAAGGTGAAGGCTCTGTTTCAAGGTGAGCACACTGGCCCTGGGTCAAATCTCTCATAAATCACTGTCTAACTCTTGCATCACCCACCCAGTGCCCAGGATGAGGATTGTGATTTACTGCTTAATTCAGAACTCAGTCCAAAGTCAATTGAAGTCAGGAGGTTGACACCAAGAAGTTCAGCCCCTAAGGCTGTTTAGGCAGGACTTATTGAAGGACAGGCTTATAGCCACGATCCTTCTTTCACTCTTTTTTCACTATTTGTTATTTTGATCTACGTCTCTGTGTTCCTCTCTCCCATCCCACCTCCTGGATTTCTGATGTCCACAGTGACTCCAAAGTCTGCAAAGCAGTCGATGTCAAAGTTTTTGTTGTCCCATGAGAGAGGGGGCAGACTGGCAGGCAATGCCCACAGGAAGAGGTGAGGTGGATAGGGGATGTTCTCCTGCTGAAGCTGAATCTGGCCTGAGGAAGACCCAGGGTTTCAACCTGTGTAGTGTACCCTGGACATCTACATTTCCTACCCAAGTGGAGGAACTCATTACAGCTGCTGTCTTTAATATCCATCCTTCTCCCCAGTGAGAGGAGTCGAAGATTACATCACCCAATCTCAGTCTAGTACACCTTTCTCCAGCTGCTGGGAGAATTCAAGGTCCATTTTTCCACCTTGTCCTTGAGACCAGACCCGCCAAGCCTCTGGGCTATGAATAAGCCCCCAGCACTTCAGGGCTCCCGACAGCACCAGGAGGTTATTCTGAGTGGGAGAGACAAAGCAACAAAAACTGGGAGGCTTTGATGATGTCCTTGGAAAAAGCCAAGCTGTTGTTTAAAGAACAGCCAGAATAAATATGCAGGAAGGTTTTGTTGCCATAAGGGGGTTGATGTTCTTTTGTTGCCATGAGGGGTTCGATGTTCTTTTGTTGCCATAAGGGGTTTGATGTTCTTTTCAATGCCTTCAGCAGCATGCTCAGCTTTCAGGGGAACCACACATTTTGGTCCTACCAAAGGGTAGCCAGCAGCCTTGCTTCTTCTGGGAGAGAGACCTGGATGGGGCTTTAGGTATCTGCCTGGACCTACTAGTGCTGGGAAGCCCTGTTACACCATGAACTCTGAAGCCTTTGTAGGAGGGGAGATTGCTGCTGTGCCACTCACCTGTGTGGGGTATGGGCTGTTGAATACAGTCCCAGCCTTTCTCTCCTGCAAGAACTTCCAAAGTCCTTTTGCTCTAGCAGGCTACCTGTTTTCCAGAAATTTGCAGAAACTTTCCAGCTGTCCAGGAAAAGCACCTCTTGGAGACCTCAGTATTTGACATTGCCAAGGATTCAGAAGAGGTTTTTGGGAGGGAAAGTAGGGAAGGAGCTGAGATGGATACACACGTACACATTGGCTGATTGCACTGATCTCTTTTTCAGGAAATCATGGGAAATTGTGACTACAGCAACACAAGAGCTTCTGTGGGCATCCCTCAGAGCCCACTGCAGTGGGCAGAGCAGCCCCATCTGCTTGCAGATGAGAGGAAACAAACACAGATAATCTCAAGATTTGTCCAGCTTTGCTGCTCCCCTCAGTTAATCCCCTACCAACAGTGCTGCCCATGGAACCACGAGTGTCCCCTGGACACTGCCAGCCACTGGGGAAAGCAGCAGCCAATGCAGAGCTGGCTCTTCTCCTGCCCAAAAGCAACCTCCCATGCAAATTTCTGGGGGAGGGACCCCCCTCTCATTGGCCCCTGGCAAGCACAGGCAGTTTGGTCCATGCCTGGTTCCACACAGTCTGGCAGGAGACACGGAGAGCCAGAGCGGGGGTGAGCCCTGGTGGCCTCTGCTCTGACCATATGGCTGCATGAATCTTGTCTAACAGTGATTTTCCTTAAATGCAATCCTTTAAGGTGTTAAATCTTGCTTTAACTTATTTGGCTGATCCAACTTAGATCAGATTATGTTTGTATTTATTGGGATTTATGGATGTATGATTGCCTCTGAGCCCATATGGACAGCTAATTTGTCAATTAGAGCAATGCTGATCATTGCAGAAGCATGGCAGAGGCTGTTAAGCACCATTATCGGTTTCAACCTGGTCTGACCTTGAGACACACATTTATTTTGTCTGACAACCTTTTATTCTCACTGCCGGATTACAGATGCGTAAATTGGGCTAAAACCTTGAATATTCATCTTAGGTATGTCAAAAAAAAAAAAGTCAAAATCAGAACTTGCTGGAGATGAAGAATATGACAGGGAGAGCTGTTGAGCTGCATGCAGAGAATGGGACCTGCTTGGATCTTTTGTTGTATTTTATTGGTGGCAGCAGTGGAGTTGGGGACCAGGGTGGCAGGATGGTGCCCTGGGAGTCTAATTAAAAACAATGGTCATTTTTCAGGCAGGAAGAGTTCAGCTCTGGTTGCTAATTAAAGGCCATTATTCCTATTTTGCAGTATCTATAGCAAGGGCAATTTCCCCTAAATCAGAGGTAAAGGGTGCAGCCCAGTCATTTCAGAACCTGGCAGTAACAGTCAATATCTCCATGCCAGCCTCATCCCAGTGACAGGCAGAAAGGCTGGGACAGTCCTTTAATTTTGGGCTGCAAGAATGCATCATTGGATCATGTTTAGCTTTTCATCCATGAGAACCCCCAAGTCCTTTTCCACAGGGCTGCTCTCAATGACATCTTCTCCCATGTCTGGGATTGCCCTGACTCAGGTGCAGCCCCTGGCACCTGGGCTTGTTGAACTTCATCAGTTTGCCCTGGGCCCACTTCTCAAGTTTGTTCAAGTCCCTCTGGGTGACATCCCATCCTTCAGGAGTGTCAACACAGCCTCTCAGCTTGGTGTCACCTGCAAACTTGCTGGGGTGCACTCAATGTCTCTGTGTCTGGGTCATATTGAAGAGTGCCAGTGCCATGACACACCTCTGAGGGACATCACTGTTCCCCAGCCTCCAACTGGACATGGAGCCAGTGTCCTTAGTGATGTCTCAGAAGGGGCTGATCTCAGAAAGCTGGGGGAGAGGCAAAAAAAATCCTGGTATGAGGTCAGCCCTCCTCCTCCTGTCCCATTTCAGATAAACCCCAGTGAGCTGAGCTGCATGGAAATGTGCGTGGGCCCAAGGTTAAATGTGTGCTTGGGGTTTTGTCTTGTCTGTTTAGAAACCAGGTATCTATTTGATAGGGATAGGGTATCTGTAGGTGATAGCGCCTGATAGAGGAGGAATGAATCATCTGCAGCTGCTGATCTCCCCGTGGATTGAGAAGGAGCTTTGACTACATTTTAAACAGCCACCATCGAGTGAGATGAATGCTACTGTGGGTGTGGGATGCAAATGTGGGCCTGGAGAGGGGAGCTAAGTGCTTCTTAACCAGCTTCCTTGCCTTCCTCCCAGGCTCCCATGACCACATTAGTCAGATACTTCATAAATCATGTGTCTGAAAGAGCAATTGTTCCATACACATCTCAGTGATTCTGCACTCATCACCTTGACCCTGGTGTTTTACAGAGAACAAAAATCATACCCACACCTGTTAAAGGACAAGGCTAGGAAAAAGGAATAGGATTGTTTTAGAAATATGTCCCCAGCCTTACCGGTTGTAAGGGACCTCGTCCTGTAGATGATTAAGAGGTCTGAATTTGTCAATTTACCATCAATACTGAATTATTTCTTTTACAATCATGAAGTCTAGAATCTAAATCAAGAGGGATTTTATTTTTCTTTAAGAAAGTATAGATTTGGAGGAACATGAGAGTAGGAAATCATATCAGTTTTGTCAAACTGCTTCATAAATTGATAAAAAGGGAAGACAGGAACTTTTCATTTCAGTGATTCATAACTGGCCATTGTACCAAATGAAACTCTTGTTTCTTGCTACCAAAGAAAGGAAAATCTCTTTGATGCTGCTTTGCCTGGAGAGATGGATTGGTTGGAATCCCACAGCACCTTGGGTGAGAAAATATCCTACAGTAGAAAAACTCTAAAAATAAAAAGCATGAAATATTAACTCTTCAGAGTGAACAGTGTGGTTGCTTGTTTACCAAATGGGACGTGTAAACCCATTACATAAAATGTCTTTCATCGCCCATATGCTTTCTAAACTAATCAGCTTTGAATCCTGCTAAATCCCAGATTGAGATAACAAATGAAGAGCTCAGCTCACTGGGAGAAAGGCAGCCTCTTTCTGCTGGGTATTAAAAAGAGTTAAAGGTCACATATTCCCCATGTGGATCACCCAAAAAAGAGATCATGCCGATAACACCTATGGCTTTTGCGTGCTAAGTAAGCATTATTGAAAGTGAAATTGATGTCAAACAACTAAAGGGCAAAGTTTCAGATTAAAACTCACGTGATGGCTTTGTACAGGATGGAACATCATATCCTGAAAGAAGATTTTGCCTTCCCAGTCGTGCTGTGATGGTATTTACAAGGCAGGGATGAAGACGCTCCTGGCTGACACGTCAAACCAACACAAACAACAGGCTTTGGCTCTGACCAGCCTTCTCCTGGGCTGCATTTGGGGTGGCCATTCTGAGGGTTGTCACCAGGTACAGGCCACTGCTGCTTGCCATGAGATGTGGATCCATGAGGAGTTGTCATTTGGAATGGAGATTTTTGCTGGCTCACAGCAGGCCTAACGTGCAGGCAGTGCACATTTGATGTGAAGTTTCTGTAAATATCAAATAATCTTTCTCACAGCTATTTCTCTCCCAAAATAACTCTTCTTGATCCCCCTTTACTTGTCTTCTTTTTTTTCTTTTCAAACTTGAAATACTTCCTCCCAGTTTAAAACTTTTTATTCTTGCAGTAAAAACTTTGCTTCTTTGTCAGCTGTCAATTGCTTTTAAAAAAAAGCAAGTGTAAGCACAAAATTTTCAGTAACTGCAAAAATTTTTGATTGATCAACAGTTTTCCCAGAGGGATCTGTGCTTTTGCATCAGGCTGTCGAATTCATACTGACAAGGGTTCTGTACAGTGTTTCCATGAACTCTTGTATCTGTCTGTACCTACAGATTCCTTGCCAGGAATTAGAGAAAATGACCGGTCCAGCAAAGTTGCTATCTTGTGTTTGCTGTCCTATTGTCCAGAGTTTAGCACATCATTTAAAGTTTCAGTGGTTTTTTTAGGATCTGAGCACAGGATATCTCCTAGGGCACTGAGGTACCAGATGCCAAGCCTTGTTTTGTCCTAGTCCCTCTAGGTCACCTAAGCAAGAGCACCTCATCTGTGCTAAATTTGGGCTTCTCCACCCCAGAAGGATGGGCTGAACCCATCCCTGGTCCCACACTGTGTTTGCACAGCATGGATGGAGACAGGACTGGGATCCAGCTCCCTGGTTTGCTGGAAATGTTGATGTACCCTTGCTATTTTCTGATCATGGGAAATACCATCACAGAAAACCCATTGGTTTTGTTGTTTTTAACTTTGGTACTCTATAGGTTGAAGTTTTAGGAAAAGCTTCCACACAGATCTGTTCTTGAATGCCAAGGAGGATATCATCACCCTCACTCATCATTCTGCTATTGCATAAAAGTGTTCCAGCTAGATTAAATTCATCTGTTTGAGTTAACAAAGAGAAGGTTAAATGGTGACTCGATTGTCATCTATAAATACTTTCCCAGGAAGCAGAGTTCTGGTAGCAGAGAGCTTTTTAATCCAGCAGACAAAAGCTGAACAAAGCCCAATGGTTAGAAGATAAAGCAGATAAATTTAGGGCAGAAATGAAGGACAGATTTTGGGGAAAGAGGAGGATTATACATTAATGAATCTTTCCAAAGGTATTGGGTTCTCTGCTTTTCCCTTCTTGGTGGCACTGACTTTCTGTTTGCCCAGAATCTTGGCAAAATAGGTTGTAACAGAACTTTGTGGAAGGATGAAACCATTTTTAGTTTCTTTCTACATTGTTCCTCTGTACCACTGGTGCTTCCTTCCTTGCAGATCATCCCAGTGCACAAAATTAGGCTTGGAGGGGCTGGACACAAAAACTGAGCTGCCAAATTCAGATTACAGTTATTCCTAAACTTTCCATCAGAAATACACTTTTGATTATAGGTTTTCAAATAATTTTATCACAGTGGAACTGAAAATTAATATGAAAAAATTCTGAAATTCAGTGATTCTGAAAATTAATATGAAAAAAAAAAGGTAGATTTTTGAGTCAGCAATAAATATAACCTCTAAAAGAAAATCAGAAATCCAAGGGGAAAAATGTTTGTAATTTGAACCAATAGTAAAAATAGTTCTTTGGGCTTTCTTTTTTTTTTTTTTTTTTTTTTTTTTTTTTTTTTTTTTTTTTTTTTTTTTTTGTCTTCTAGGGAAGCTTCACATTGGGTGAATAAGAGGGGAAATGAAAAGTAATTTTTGATATTTTGCTTATAGGAGTTTTTTAGTAATATGCAGTAAATTGAATAATTAAAGACAGAAAGAAAACCAGCTCACCAAACTCTGTAACTAGCTTTACACTTCAGAATAAAACCAAACTCAGAATATTTAGGAGCATGTGTTAAGGCATTTTTATTGGTGATGCAGTCAACCTTTCTCTGTTTGGCTAATGAATTTGTAGTTTAGGGAAGGTCTGTTTTTAACTTTCCTAAGTCATCTGGTAAACAAGGTGAGGAGATGAAGACAATAAATCTGAAAACAAGAAAAGATTTAGTTAGGACACCTAATTAGGATTTCTAATCAGGAGTCATCAAGACCTATAATTAGCAGGGTTGTTCAGACTCATTGCTTTCTCTTTAATGGCCATAGGACATCCAAATGGTTTTAAATTATGTACCATGGGCTCCTAATCAGTTTATTGAACATCATAAATTGTTAAAAGGAGTTAATAGCTTGTGTTTCTTGGTAGAAAGTGCTAATACTCGAGGCAGAGAACTCATCAAATGAACCTCGTTAGAGAGGGGAGGAGGGAGATTGCGTCTCAGTGTCTCATTTTGTTTTAGTAATTAGCTTTTACTGGATTATCCGATCCAAATCTTTATTCAGTTTACTCTGTCAAATCTAGTTTGCATTTTAAATGGAAAATTGACACGTGGAACAATTTGTCTCCTGACTGGGTTAACGGGTCCAGCTGGCAGGAGGCTCCTGTGGGGAGGGGGTGATCACCAAAGCCCTGGGGGGGACAAGCCCGGGGTTTCCCCAACATTTGATGTCCTCTGGCCTCCACCCTCGGCTTCTGCCCCAGCAGCTGAAAAGCAGCCGTGTGTGAAATTGCCATCCCCAGCCCCCTGGGAGCAGGAGGGACCCCGGGCTCAGGGAGCACCCCAGCGTGGAGCCATCCCCTGGGAGCAGATCTGCTGGCTCTGAGGAGGTTTTCGTCTCCCACTGTGGCCAGTGCAAGCTGCTTTAGCAGGAGTCTTAAGAAAGCTCCCAGTGGACAATTACAAAAAATTCCCCCTTCAGGGAGAGCATTTCCTAAATTAACCAAATGCCTCTGGTCCCTGGTGTGTGGGTATTAACATCCACCCTACCTGCTGTGACAAAATGCATTAAAATGCTGAGATCTTTAATGTTTTACTGGCTGGCATTGTGGTTTCTCTGCATGTGGTTTTGCCTGACAAAAAAAAAAAAAAATTAAGGATTTGGTGCAAAAGATTAACTTCTAAAAACCATCATTGTAAAGGTGCTGCTGTGAGCCCAGCTCACTTGATCCAGCACCAAAATATGGTTCTTCCCTACATCAGGAATTTCCAAATGTCAAAGAAAAGCCTCCCACTGTCACCCCCATTTTATCCCTTAGTAGTGGTCCCAGCTAATAACTAGTGGGTTAAAATCTGGAGGGACAACCACAGCATATTCCTGTTTTCAGGAGTCCATTCCCAGCACTCTGATGGTTTATGCCTTCCTCTTTAGCCTTTGCCTGACACCTTTATGACATTTGAGAGAGCAGAGAATGACATTTGAGTGACCAGGGTACATCTGAGGGGGAGGATGATGCTGAAATGACCAAGGTGAGATGGTGTTGGAGATTCCAGGGCTGCAGTGCAAATGAATTGATTCACCTCTCCTGACCATTATTCACTTGTAGGGAGCAGGTCTGCAGCTGGAGGAATGAGGTGCTGTGACTCCAGAGGAGCAAATCCCCCAGGCCTGAGCTGAGGGGGGATGCCCTTAGTGCCCTTCACTGGGGCATTGGTGTCTCAGCCTCAGTGAGGACTGACACACCCAAAATCACCTGGGGAAACCTCTGGCAGAGCAGGGACCCCATGGCTCATTTGTGTCTTACAATGCCACCTTCTTGCACTGTAGTCCCCACCTCTGGAGAGCAGCTGGCCTGCAGGAGACACCCATGGCTCCGACCTTGCATCCCCTGCTGGCTTTGAGGGGGGAATGAGACTGCAGCAGACACCGTATCTCTTGCAAGCCTCTCTGAACCCATGGAACAAGACAAAAGAGATTCATCCCCCTCTTCCTGCTTGAGAAGAGGGGCTGGGGAAGTGAGTCTTTCCATGCTAATGTCACACAATTACTTCTTAACTGCCAAAACAAATGGCAGAGACGGGGGAAGTGACACCAAATCAAAAATGTCACAGGTGATCGATTCGTGTCATCTACCGTCGCCGCAGCCAAGGCTGGCGAGAGAGACACAGTGATAACACAACACTAATATTATATTACAGCCTTCACAGCACTGAGTGCCAAGTGATGAATATGTGTCACTTTATGTGTCGCTCACTCTCCGGGCCTGGGCGGGCGAGCATGGAAAATGGAGTGTTCAGGATTAATGATATCGAAAATGATAGAGAGGAGATTGAAAATTCCTTCCTTCCTGAACCATGCAGATTGAAATGTACCTCAGAGCTATCTCTTGCTGCCCTCCTCCTCCACCCACTTTTTAAAGGTCTTTTGTGCAGCATTTTGAAGATGAAAGGGAAAAGAAAAAAAAAAAGGAAAAAAAAAGAAGATAAAATAAAACAAGAGTTGGAAAGAAGAGAGATGAAAAAAGAGATGAAAAGGAAAAGGAAAGAAAGGAAAAGGAAAAGGAAAAGGAAAAGGAAAGGAAAAGGAAAAGGAAAAAGGAAAAGGAAAAGGAAAAGGAAAAAGGAAAAGGAAAGGAAAGGAAAAGGAAAAGGAAAAGGGAGAGGAGAGAGGGAGAGGGAGAGGGAGAGGGAGAGGGAGAGGGAGGGAGAGGGAGAGGGAGAGGGAGAGGGAGAGGGAGAGGGAGAGGGAGAGGGAGAGGAGAGGAGGGGAGAGGGAGAGGGAGAGGGAGAGGGAGAGGGAGAGAGAAGAGAAGAGAAGAGAAGAGAGAGAAGAGAAGAGAAGAGAGAGAGAAGAGAAGAGAAGAGAAGAGAAGAGAAGAGAAGGAGAGAGAGAAGAGAAGAGAAGAAGAGAAGAGAAGAGAAAGAAAAGAGTTTCTATAGTGTTATACTTGGGAATTTCTTCCTGTGTTCCTCATGGTTTGATTTATAAGTAAGATTTCCCATACTCAGGTATTCTCTCACAGCCTGGAATGCACCCTCAATTTTAGCTCAGGACCATCAGTTAAAAACCTGATATAGCCAGAAGGTTGTGGCTGGATTGAGGTCTGTGCATGATGTGTTATAATTAGCAAGTAATCCTGCTGAACATTCTCAATGAAATCCAGAGCATTCCAATGCTCATAATTTCTGTTTTGCAGCCTTCAGAAATTTCAGGTGGAAATTGATTCAGGAGTCCCAGAGAGCTGGCATTTTTCCACATCTAACAAGAAGGACTGATAACTGAGGAGATGGGTACAGCATTAGGGATAAAGTGACCTGTCCAACATCACAGGCAGAGCTGAGCTGATGCATGGCTCCTCCTCTTATATTCACAGATTATTTATGCATAAATGCTGCTGGATCACCCATTCCAGGGGCTCAAAGACTGCAGACACATTGCAGAAGCTGGAGAAGGTCACAGATGTGCATTTATGTCTCTGCAGGGTTAGCCCCTGTCAGCCCATGGAGGGATGGTTCCATGCAGACAATTCCCTTGTCCTGGTCTCTGGCTGGTGCTGGTTCTGTGAGCTGCAAGGCCCTGTTGCAGCACCTGGAGTGCCTGAGGTGTTCCCAAGACTTGTCCAGGACTTCATCCAGGGACAATTCACCCTCTGTGGCTGAGGGTGGGTGCTTGTGACCAGCCTGGTTTTGAGGACAGACGTTACTTCCCCATGGCTATGGCCACACCAGTTCTGGACCTTTGTTTTGGGCTGATCCTGATTTGGCAAGGATGCCTGGAATCTTTGTTATAGAAGGCAAAGGAAGGAAAGAAAGTTTTTAACACCTTCTTTCCTATACTTTTTTCTTTAATTTTTTTTTTTTTTTTACCTCCTGGTTACTTTAATTGGATCACCTTCCCAGGTGGGATGAAGGCTTATTCTTTCCTTCTAGCTACAGTAGAAACCATCTCCTGCCTTGCTGTGGCCTCCCCTGATATTCCACATGCTGCTCTTCCCGTGGAGCTTGGAGCTTTCTGTCTTTGAGGCACGGTTAAAGGGGACAGAGTTTTGTTAGGCAACCAATGCTGCATAATGGAACAGCCTTCTTTTCCTTTATTTCTCTCTTCTTAACCCATTGCAGCTCCTGGACAAAGCGTTTCACACAGAAAAGAGAACTGGAAAAAACAACAGAGAGTTGGAATGGGATGCAAAATTTGAGTATCACATTAAGAAAATGCTTCCTGCCACTGACTGCCAAGCACCTGCCTGGCTTTGTCATTAACCTCTCCTGCAGAATGAGCACTAATGGAGAATGATCTTAAGCAGTCACTGCCATCACTTTCATCCAGCAATAGACTGAGACTGGAGGAAGAAACCCAGAATCAACTGAGAGTACCTAATTAATTGGATTATAATTACATTTGGAAAGCTAAAAGGTAATAGATCTGTTTGAATTATGATCATCACAGGCTCTTCAGGGACTGAGTGTGCAGTGTGAATCACTTGTATGTGATCACCAGAGACATGAGGAATTAAATGAGTGCAAATATTTTAAATAAGAGCACACGTAGTGGGAATACTGGCAGCCAAGCTTGGCTGGCATGAACAAGTTTGCATTGAGGTAGCAGTCACTGCGCTTTTGTAGTCTTATTTTTTTTTCAAGGATACCTGAGCCAAAAATATTACCTTTGGTGTGGTTCATCTCTGAAAAAAGGATCAAGCCTAAAGACAAATGAGGGCCTGGAGATTAAATTTACACGTGGCTGATGCTTTCCTGAATTGCAACTCAAAGGGGCCACACACCATCATTGGACATGTTTTTGTCTTTATTTTCTGATTCTTTTATCTTTTTCCTGTCTCCATAAGCATACAATGCTGACTTCCCTAGCCTTGAATATGCATTTCTGCACAATCCTTCTGATAATAAAAGAAAAGAAAATTAAAGAAGCAGAACAGAAAGAAAATAAGCATTTCAGAGATACAGAGCATTAACAAAGCCTGTAGATTTCCAGCACAGAGTAACAGGGTGGTGGAAGTATTCCATCAGAGCCATAAATCTAATGAGATTGTAATGATATGCAAATTAACAGCACCATGAGCCAAATGGGTAAAGTTTCTTTACGGAGCATATTAAGAGGCGTTTTGCCTAAGTGGAATGGTTGGGTGAACAATAAATGGTGAGCCACAATCTGCAAGCATTGGCTGACAAGAGCAGTAAGATAAATAAAACCAGATGAAGACAAGTATTATTCTTCCATTTAAAAGGACAGATGCTGCAAATGAAACCGTACTGCCCTCCTGCAGTGGGGAACTGCAGCTATGCAGCCTCCATGAAATACCAGTGATTTTTGATTGCTCCTGTTCAAATTAACACTCTCAGGAAACTTCTTGAAAACACAGTTTTGATCCAGCATTTATATACTCAGGGATGGACAAGAAAATGTGAAACCTCAGGCCAGATTGTTTTCTAGTGTAAATTAGGCTGCCCCCATTAGCTCTACCAGTTTATGCAAGCTTTGGATCTGGATCCCAAACTGTACCTGCCAGCATCCAACTCTTGATAAATATTGAGTGGTCTCACTATGACATTTTAATTATAACATTATGGATTTCAGGAGGAGGGGGAGCAAAAAAAAAGAGAAAGCATTTATTTTTGGTTTTGAGCTTAAAGGAAGAAAAAAAAATAGAAGAAGGAAATAACATCTCCCCAGATCCAATAGGGATTTAGTGGAGATCAGCTAAATCTCAGTTCTTATCATTTTCAAGTGCTCCATCCAACCTTATTTTACTTCCTTGCCATGGGCAGCTACTTTGTAATTTTCACATGGGATGCCTTGAGATCTCTCAGTGCTGTCGCTGGCCAGACTAATGAGTTCTGTGCCAAAAGTGGTGCTGGTGAGGCCCTGTCTGTGGATGGCAGAGGGACTCTCTCCTTTGGTGGTTTCATCGTGCCCTGGTGAGGTTGGAGCACTCTTGGGGAGTAGATCTACTTAGGCATGGGAATAAAAAATGGTATTTCAGGAGGGATTAGGAACGGAGAGCATGGAATGGAGGAAGAAAAGGAGGAGTATGACCCTCTAGCCTTGTGGGGACACCAGAAGGGGGTTCTTTGCCACTCCCTGAACATCCCAGCAACACCACACTCAAAGATATTTGTGAGAAGGAAGAGCATGAAGCTGTAGCCAAGGCTGTGCTAAGAGGAAAGTCCCACAAAAAATTTCCACTTTCCCACTCATGGAACAAGGTTGTGGCTTTGAGAGAGGCCAAAGCAGCAGCAACCAACAGCATGGAGCTGCCTCAGAGTCTCTGGGATGTGCAGGGGCTGGCAGGGACTGCAGCTCTGCATTTTCCCCAGGAAAGCCTCCCTGCCCCCTGAGGGTGGCACTGCCTGCAGGGTCAGTTTTCCTCCTTGTCAAGTGGATGGATGTTCACCTCTAGGCTGATTTCTGGGTTGTTTTCTGGTGACTATGCCAAGGTCAAATTCAAAATTCCTAGAGACAGAAGATTAAAGTGATACTGGCCTAGTGTATGAACCTATGGAAACCCTGAGTACAACAAATGCAGATTAACATAATTTTTCCAAATTGTCCCTTCATTTGCCTATCTCAATATTTCACCAAAGCCTTCAGGACCTGGATCATCTCTCAATGCAAAATGTTAGCATTTACCTGTGACTCAGACCATCCTGTTGATGCCTTAGGGTTTAGATTTTACATTTTTCAGATCCTGTACTGCTTTAGTGTGTAACTCTAAAACCCCATAGGCTGTCAGCTACTGTTCTCCTGCTTTATTCAGACAAGACAATTCCTCTCTAGGCCTGAAACTCAAGGACACCTCACTGTTTTTGGCTTGAAAAGTAGAAAAAAAGTGAGCTGGGTGGGGAGAAAAGTGGGGGTAAATTACTTCATTACCTGAAGCTGTAATTGGAGGATTAACCCCTGATATGTAAATGGACCAGACCTTTGTCTGTCTGAATAACTCATGACCATTGCTCATCTCAGGTGTAGCCTCTTGGAAGCTTCTGACTGCCCAAGGTGTGCCCATTGAGCCTTTAATTAATACCTACTTTTATTCTCTTAATCTTGTCTAGCCCCTGTTCCAGGTGGCCACTCCAAGGCATCACTGAAAAAAAGTCAACAAGATTCAAGAAAGATAACAAGGCTGAAGTGTTTCAGAAGTGTTGTTCAACAGATTGCACATCGATCTAGGAGTTAAGCAACATGGCTTCTGCTCCTCAGTGCAATTTCTTTACAAAGCCCTTTCAGATCTATGGAGAGAAAATAAGATTCATAGAAGCTAAAACCAGAAGTGTTATAGCAGCGTAAATGTGGGTGCATGGCACTTCCCCTTCAGAGCTTACTAATAAAAACAGCCACCTCCATCTCTGGTCAAGTTTAATATCTGGCAGAATCCATTCTGTTCACCTCTATTTCACCATCTGGACTGCCCTGTCAATTATTAGCATTGTGCTCAATGGAGCTGCCACACAGCTCATTTTTGTGGTTACTAGCTTAGTAAATAAATGTGTCACACTAAACATCATGACTTCTAAGGGACTTTGAAAACAAACGGACAAGCAAATAGGTACAAAACTACATTGAAGCTACTCCTCCCACACAGACTGCAAAGCTCCCTGGTCTGTGGGTGACACAAGGGATGGAGCCTCTTCCTATCTGAATGCTGGGGTCCCTCTACCTGGAATTTAGTCCCCATGTCTCTGAGGGTAGCCCCAAATCCTCTCTGTGCTGGCCCAGCGCACAGCTGTGTGTTGCTAACAGGTTTTTTAGGAGGTGTGTGTGGCTTTGCCTGCAGGATGCTTCATCCTGGCTGCTGAGGAGGATGCTGAGCAGAGCAGCTGAGAGCTGAGCTTGCTTTGACTTCCCCTCAGCAGCTCTGCAGCCTTTGGCTCTGCCAGGGGTCTCTGCACAGTGTGTGATGGTTGCACCATGAAATGGCCAGGGGCATTGAAGAGGGGAGGTGAAGGATGGACCAACACTGTGCTCATCCAGTAGAGGCTGGGGCAAGGTAAGGAGACAAGTGGAAAAAGAGTCACTGCTCTGGGCCTTCTGAAATATTTCAGATCCGAGGTAGGGCCAGTGGTAAAGATGGGGCTGATGGGTTTGGGGTTTGCTGTTGATTTTTTGGTGTTTTTTGAGAGATGAATGAATCAATCTCATGGCAAGGATATCCAGCCTGCCCAGGCAGTGCATGGCCAGCTTGGTCTAGCCCAGTATCTGCACCCATTGTATTTGTCTGTACAGTGTCTGCCAGGCTCCTGGTGCTGCATGCAATAGAATCACTGAGGAGTAAAAGAGTCAGAGCAGGAGCTCAGGATGCTCAAGGGTTTGCTGAAGAGGGTTTTATTAATGAACCTCTCCTATATGTCTTCAAAGAAAAGATGGAAGCGGTTACACCAGAAGAGAAGCACGGGCTGTTGCACAAGACAAATATTCTTTATGCTCCCTGAAGCACTTTACCTGTGGTTGGTCACTGGTACCTGGGAGAAGATGAAGTCTGGCCCCATTCTCCTGCTCCCTTTTTGGGATGATGAGGTCAGTCCACAAGCCCTACATGTGGAAATCTCACTCCTGAGGGTGAGCTCCAGAACTTTCCAGAAGGACTCTTTTGGGCCAGTGTCCTGCAGGCAGAGACAGAGAAGCAAATGCACCAAACATTAATCCTGTTTACTCCCTGTTCCAGCCGTGTTTTGAGGCTCTTTAATCCTTCACACACAACTGTGCTCAAAAAATTCAAACAAATCACAGAAATGTCAAACGAGACTGGCTAGCAGAGTGAGTGTAGCCTGTTTCTGTGGTGAGTTGGTATTGCTGAAGAAAATTCCACCTTAGCAGGCAGATGAAGTTAAAGTTAGAATGATAAAAGGTGTCACTGCCACCTGCAAGGCTCACCTCCTCTTTCCACTTTCTTCACCAACGTTACACATGAATGCAGCAAGGGCAGCTTCATCTCTCAAAAGCCAAAGATCTTCTCCACAGTTAAATCCTCACGTAACCTGAGCCCTTTTACAGCACCTGAGGTGGAGATCCCCCCGTACAGATTTACCTCTCCGTGCTGAGCCAGCATGAGGCCAATTCAGCGCTAAATGCAATGTTTCCCCCGTATGTTCCTGCAGATAGAGCAATATTATCCTGTATTAGGGAAGTGCCTGACTATGTCACTTGCAACATGCCAAAAGCCATAAGGCTATATTGGTTTTTCAGACCCCTGCTGTGTTGGCTTGGGCATTTTCTGTTCTCTTCTGTCAGAGCACTCTGTTTTCAGCAGAGATGTCAGGACGCCAATGAGCCAATGAAAGGAATCTCCTTGGCCTTTATCCTTTAGTATTTCTAGGCTCTTAACCTTGGGATAGGAAATCTAGTGCTGGAAGATGGAAGTTAAAAGGATGGCTGATTTCTTTATTCTCTTCCCAAGAATATATATGTGGTGTTTGTATGGGCAGTGGCACTGAGTGTGACTTAGGTCTTGCACAATCAGTCAAAATGTCCAACTTGGGTATTTCTTGTGCTTACTTTCAGCAGTGTGTGAAATGTGGGATGAATAGGGAAAAAATAAAAGCTGAATGAGACTTGCTTCAGAAAGTCTTCATTAAACAAGTTTTGCTCTTGTGCAAGTTTGATGAGCTGGTGGGTAGCAGGAAGCACAGCCAGAGCCAAAGGCAAATTCACAGCCAAACCACTGCCTTGGCACCAGCAGGAAGGTCAGACTTCCTCAGCAAGTCACTCACCCCCAGGGAATATTCTGAATAAGCCAGATGTGGCCCTTGTGTGTGCTGAAATAACTCCAGAGTAATGTCCTGACATCAGTGGAGTGACTTCAACTTCAAAGTCACATAAGTGGCATCTCAATCAAGACCAGGAACCAATAGTCTCAGGGTGAAGTTAGGAACTGCCACACTGGGACTTGTTGCATGAAGGTCTGGAGGATCACCTGAGCTGGATGCTGCACCCCAAAAGAGCCCTCACACGGGTGGTGTGGCTGTCCAGGGTACACAGCTGAGCTTCCTGCTCTGTTCGGGGGGAGAAACAGAGAGCTCAGCACTGGGATGTGGACTCTAACAACATCCTGAATAATCCCTGCAGACACCATCCCCCAAAGTCTCGAAGGAGTTGTGGGGATTATATTCTGGAGACAGCAATCTTCCTTCTTTCAACAAGACAGGCAGAGACTGTTCAGCACAAGCTCTTGTCCAGAAGCTTGACATTCACAGCAGAGACCCATTTACAGTGTTCCCAGCGGGTTCTCCACCTCTCTGGTTCCTACCATTCATGTCCAGTTAATCAGTCCCACAGGTAATGCTTCCTTTAAACCCACCCTGTTTCACAGGTCTGAGGTTGTTCTCCTAAAGCTGCAACACCTCCTGCCAGAGCTGACATTACCAGTCCAGCCCACAGGAGCTGGCTGAGGGCCTGCACACACCAAATACATGCAGCAGCTGCCATCTGCTCCCCATGGGACCCTCATCTCCCACTTTTACCTCTAGGATCACCCAATTCCCCCTGACATTTCCACCACCAGTTCCCAGTGCTCTGTGACTTCTGCTGTGGGCCGTGATTGCTGCTCCGAGAACACGGCCCAAAGAAAACAAAAGAAGGAGCCTTATCTACCAGACCTTTTCTCCCTTCACAACCATGGTATTGCTTTTTTTCTTTTTTTATCTAGTTTTGCTTTTCTGTTGACCTGTACTTAAATAACTGTAGCTGGATCAAAAACCAATGGGAAACTCATTGTATTCCAGTGAGAGGATCAGTTTCCAGGAACCATGGAGTTTTTGTGCAACTGTCCACTTTGTCCCCTTCCCAACACACTGGATTTTGTCATTTCCACAGTGTGAAAGGTTTCTTTCCATTTTATTGTTCTTGCTGGATTTGGGGGCTAGGCACAATTGTTTATGTGATGTCCTGATGTAAATGCTCCCTCCCACTTGAGATGAGGATTCAAAAAATATTTAACATGCTCTGCCAGCAACCCTGAGACACACAGTTGTCCTTCGTTCTGTTTATTTCTCCCAAACTCCACCATTTTTTGTCATTCATGAACAAAAATGTACACCCTAAATCCCTTATTTCAGCTCCCGAACACCAGAAACTTTAGGTGAGATGCTTGGGACACAAAGTAAAATGCCTTGTCTCCTTTACGTGCCCTCAAGGGAGGGGATGGGATTGGGAAGGACCATCCCCAAAGGCAACGTGCAAATAAAGGTGTTAGAAGAAAAAAAAAATAAGAAAGGGAAAAATATAAAGAAGAAAATAAGTCTTCTCGGTGGAACACAAATGGAGTTCTAGCTAGGTATCATTTGCTGGGGAAATTGCATTTCTATTTGGGAATAAATGAATGTAAAACTTGTTTGAGACCCAGGTAATAATAGAACAGGGGAGGAAATTGAAATTTATGACTTTGCAAATGACTCCCGTAGCAAAGAGAGACACACATCAGAGATGCCTTTTTATCCCACCCCCTCCCTCCTGCTTCCCTCCCGCCTTGTTTTGCCTTCTCCCCGCAGATGAGGAGGACAGGTCTGCAATAAAACAGGTCTAAGCTGTGCGGGGGGAGGCGGAGGGGGAGCGGGGGGAGAGGGGACATTAGCGTTGTCACTGCCTATGTAAATGGCCGCGCTACATAGTCAACAAGACACACTCGGCTGCCTGCAAGTGGGAAGTACTTAAATCTTGGCACTGATAGATGAAATATTTTTAAGGGAGCTAATCAGTGAAAATGGGGTTTCATCAGGCGCTGACATGTCTCGCTTGCTTCAGCGAGTCCGGGAGAGAAAAATGATTGTGTGGTGCGGGCCGGAGCCAGCTGGGGATGGGGAGCGAGGGGAGGGGGCGGCTGAGGATGCTGGCGGGGCACAAACCGCGGGGACCGGGCCGGGGGCTGCCCCTGCCGCCCCCCCGGGCCGCGCCCCGGCCCCGCCCGGCTCCGCTCGGCCCGGCCGTGATGGATGGGCTGGCACGGAGCGGGCGCGGTGCAAATCCCCAATCTGCAGCCTGCTGGGCTCAGTTGGATCAGCAGCAGGCTAGCTGGTATTTCTGGATAAACACTAATAAATCTTCCTTTTCTGCGTGGCAAGTGGTGCTTCCTCCGCCTCCCCAGCCCCCCGTCTTTCCTCCACTCGCCTGGCGTAAGGGGAGAGGGAGGAGAGGTGAATTCAGGGTGCAGGGAGCTTGATGGGGGTGGGAGCCAAGCCTTGAGATGGGCAGGGGTCTGGCTGGGGAAAACCTCTGAGCCAGGGGCTTGCAGAGCCTCCCACCAGCCCTGCCCCTCCGGTTCTGCTGCTGGCTGAGTGGGGACTCAGTTCCACCTCTCTGAAGTCATGACGGAGTGATGATGACTTTGGGAAGTCATCCACTTCCCAAAGCCTCGGAGAGCTGTGGGTACAAAGGGCTTCCAGCGTTTGGCCTCAGCCTCTGGGGAGGGAGGGGGACGTGGTACAGGGGGTTGTGTTGAGCATTTTCAGCTCAGAGCTTCACTGTGGCCCCTGTCTTTGGTTCCCTGAATGTGCCAGGGCTAGCTGAGAGCCACCTCGGCCAGTGTCTGGGGCAACAGAGAAATGAAATAGTCTGGGAAAAATGGCTCTGACCCAGCTCTGACTCCTGAATCAGACCCTGACGTGCACAACTCCATGGAGGTTCCCACAAGGACCATGAAGATCCTATCAGGACAAGGCAGACTTTTTGCCTACATCAGCCAAAATCCAGTGGTTGAAGCTGCCCCTGCAACCAGCCTACCTGTAAGTGACCTCCAAATGGCCTGAAAACCAAAATACAGTCAGTAAGAGAGGCAGCTCCCACTGTGCCCTCACTCTGCACCAGTGAGGAGCACACCAGGATTTGTTCTCATCTGAAAGGAGAGGTCTGTGAGTGTGAAAATTATCACTGAATGAAACTATCTCGACAGGCTGGCAGAGGGAAGAAATACATAAATTAAAAGATGAAAAAAAAAAAAAAGAAAAAGAAGAAAGCCTGGTGCTTACATCATTTAGTCATAAAGGTTCAAAGAAGGATTCCCTCAGTAATCAGGAAATGAAAATGTCCTTCAATTACGGAGCATTTTAAGACATGATTATTTCATGTGCATGCTATTAAGAAAATGACAGTGGAAAATTCATCATGAAATAAATTAATACTTAAACATTTTTGAAAGGTTCCCTGGTGTATTCTTATCCTCCTCCCCTTCTGACACAATAATGTGTTTTTTCCAAAGAAAATTTTATTGGACTAGAGATGATAAAATACACAATGAAAAATACATTTGGAAAGCAAATTCATAACTACTTTTTTTTAAAGGAGGCAGCTTAGCTGAAAATACACAAAAAAACCACAAGGACAATTTATTATTCTCTCCTAGTGGAAAAGAGACTTCTTTTTCCCCTTCATAAACTCAGCCATGCTGGTGTTTGAATAATTGCCTCCCAAATTCATGCAAATCAACAATTTCAATTGTTGGGGTTTTTTGGTTTTGTTTTTTTTTTTTTTTTTTCAACATTTGGGTTGGTTTTCTTTAATTCTGCCTGTCTCCACCCTGCCAATGCAGCATATTGCCACACATCACATTACAGCATGAATTTATTGCCACCATGGCAGAAGCTGATGCTTGCTGGAAAATGCAGATAGCCCTAAGAAGTATTTGATTTGATCTGATTCCAAGCAAATTGGTGCTGGGGAGAGATACAACAATGTGGCATCGGACACCTGAGCTCTCCAAATGTGTCTGTTCCAGAGTCTGCTGAAGCCAAGGGGTTTTTTCATTTTTTGTCAGGGATTTCAGCAGAGTTTTGCTCAGGAGGTGCCTTGTGGGAGCCACGTGGTACTGCACATTTTTACCTCTCAGCTGAGAGGTCCAAGCCAGAGCTACGATGAAACAAGGCTGAGTCGAGATTCAGGAGCTTTAAGGTGGGGTGGGAACCTCCTGAAGGCTCTGTAGACAAGCCATGAAGAGACTGAAGTTGCAACCTGAAAGCAGAGAATGGGGTTTATGTAGGAGGCTCCATCCTGCAACCTGCCCTTGCTGGAGTTCAGCACAAATGGGATTTGTGGGTGCAGCCAGCAAGGCAAGCTCAGGTTTGCTCCTGTAATGGGAGCATCTCTTTTGGGAGACCCTGTCAAAGCTAAAGGAAGGTCAGGCAAACCTTGCAGCTCCTTGGAACATGGGAAAGTTGTTTGAGGCCTCCCAGGAAACAGGAACTTCTACTCCCCGACACCACAGGGGAGTCCTACGCAGCCAGGGCGTGTTTTTGTAGGACAGCAGGCAAGATGTTACCTTGAATTTTATCCTGGTTGGTGGTCAGCTGAAAAAACAAAATAATACAAATCCAGCAGCGAAATGGGTATTGTTGCCCAGATCTGCTCCTCCTTAGAGCAAGCAGGGGAGGAGTGCTCCTTTCTTTGAACAGATAAGTGCAGCAGTTGGACTTGATGGGAGTGGGACTCAACGATCCTTAGGGGTGGCTTCCAACTCAAGATATTCCATGATTTCATGAGTACAAGCCTGTTCTGCCACTGTGCTTTTTGACCCATTTCACATGGTTGTGGAGTATCTATTTTGCTGTTCTATGGCTCACATTTTGAGGAGGGACCATAATTCATGAGGGGTGCCTGCCTAGATAACTCACAAGTGGGATATACATGTCTGTCTCTTACTGAACCACATTTTGCTGCTAACATGTATTATATTTGTACCATGCCAGAGGGGGTGTCTGCAGGTCTAAAAATGTTGGTTATAACAGCTACTCATGCTATTAGTACAGTTGTAGATATCATATGATTTATTGATGTGTTTTTATTTCCCACTGGTATGGTATAAATATATTTATTTCACAAAAGTGGCCAATAAATTTCCCTTATGAATCCTGTTATCTGCACCATTAACCATTGATCATTTTTATGAGGTCACAACTTAAGGTGTACATGAATTTACACCTTAATTTGTGACCCTTTCCAAAATAATACATAGCCACTTCTGAACTATTCACCTCAGAAGAGGCACTGCTCATTTTTGCTGCTTCCTACTGCCCTCAATATTTGTTTCTCATCAGACAGTGTCCTAGCATCCTGTGCCTTTCAACTGTTTCATCCTCTCAACACATACACAGAGAAATGGATAAACCATTAATGACATGAAACTTTCCTGTACCCAGTTCATTCCTTATGGAACTCTGGAATTCAACAAGAAAATAAGAAGACAAAGCAACACTAAATAACCAAAAGACATGCTCTAGTCTTCCTGCTATAAAGACCAAGATTTCCTAACAGCATCCAAAGAACAATAGGAATGCCAGAAATTCAGACAGTCCCGAGTAACCCTCTCTATTTTCTCATTTTTTTGTTGTCCTATAGGTGATATTTAGGATGTTGGGCAGCATGAGACCAAGTCTCTCCTTGTGTCCTTCATCAGTTTACTCTTTGATTTGTAAAAAGTGCTGAAGCTGGGAGTATTGCATCTTTATTTGTTATCAGACTCCCATGTGCTCATGTCTGAGAGTGAGGGCTGCTCTTCAAAGCCCTGGATTAGATGCAGCATCCCCTGCTGTGTTGGTGACCTCCACCACTGGCCTTCCCTTCCTCCAGCTCTTCACAAGCAGTGCCTCACAGACACTTGGCTATCTCCAGGTGTTTGACTTTCACATTACCTATTCAGCTCTGATCTGCCACTGGTCTTGGTTGTTCTCTCCTCTCTCTGGGAGTGCCTCATCAGCATTTGGGACATTTTCAAGCTCTGGCCTAAGCTGTATTCCCCATCTCATCTCCAGAGCTGAGCTCTCAGTGAGCTCCTTTCTGGATTACAGACAATGACTCACTCTTCAGAGGTCAAGCAAATCTCTTCCTTCCTTTCATTTAACCCCTTCTCCTCCCTGGGGTTGTGTTTTCTCAGCCATCCCTTTGGCTTGATGTGTGTCCCTTTTGTCCTTAGTCGATCTCTCTTCATCTCCTTCACGTCTGCTGGGCAAGTTCTCACACAGGCATGGCAAGTCCATCCTTACTCCTAGAATTTCCCTGGAGAGAATATCCCCAGTAAGCTCCAGAGTCTGAGCACATTCCAGGGGTTGTACAGGACCATCCTGTACACACTTGGTGTGGTAGGTGGCTGTGTTGTGTACATCTACAAGTCCCAGTTGTGATGCCAAGTGATCAGGAGTCCCACGAGCCTTTGAAATCATAGGCAGGGGAGAACCTGAAAACCTCCGATGCCAAATGTGTGCTGCAGCAGATTAGTGCTAGGTTTTAAACAACAGCCACAGCATGAGCCAGAGCCTCCTTCCCCACGCCCCCTCCATTGCTCTCTTCTCACCCAGAGTTTGGTTGCACAGACTTTTTATTTGCACACAGTTATCCTTAAAAAAAAATAAGTGACTCTTTGCCTGTTCAAAGCCAGAAACCAGTTGACCAATTGCTGCTGTGTTTTACTTCAGGGTATCCATCTAAAGGCAGGGAGAGAGAATCAGGCTATAATGGTTTGCCTGGCTTGAAAACTCCATTTTGGGCCGCGGAGAGTCATATTTCAGAGAGTATTGATCACAGTGCAGTTTGTGTTTCCTCACGTCCATGATCCTGTTTGCAGCCCTGTAAAATAATAACAGTACTCATGTCAGTAAGGTAATTACCATTGATCTAACACACTGTGACAAATTTTTCAGTCATGCCACTTGATTCATACTTAAAGTTATGGCACTGCTGACTGCTCCTTAAATAATTGAAGGATGCCCTTTGTAAATCAGCACACTCTTGCCAAAAAGTGGCAGTTTCTTCTTTGTTCCAGGCCTTGTTTCTTAGCTTCATCAGGGATTTCAAAATTAAACAGACAGCTTTCCACAGCTCACATAGTTCACACTTGGAGCAAATATCATCTGAGCTGGCAAATCACTTACGACACCTTTGTTCAAGAAAAGCGGGAAAAAAACCAAGAAAAGGTTAGACTAGAGAGAAGATCAGAGTCTCTGTGGTTGAGGGGGAGGGTTGCTAGCAAGTGGTAACAAGAGAGACAAAGCCAAATTTGGTTAATTCAAAACTCCCATGAAAGCACTCGTTGTCCTCTTGGGATTACTGAAGGCTGAAGAAGAGCAGTGAGGACAGTCGTGGTCTTCTGCTCCCGGATCCACTGCCTGCCCGTGAGCAGAGCTTCTCAGCCTCTCTTCTGAGGAATTGTTTTGGGATCTGCACCTCCACTACACCAACCCCCAACATGCTGAGGGGGAGCACCACAGCTTCTTGGCCTGGGTTCTCCAGGCTGGTGCCCCAGAAAATATTTGAGTCTTGGACCTGCTTGTAACACAGACATTAAATAAGACTCTTGAGCTGCCTTTGGGAGATGGCAGCACTGCTAGGCAAGTAATCCAGAAGAGTCTGGTTCTGAGTGATGGGACCCATTGGCAGCTAACCATAAACCAGTTTTCCACTAGTGAAGTGAGGACACTGTTCAAGGTGGGTTTGGATCATTTCACCACAGTTTTCATCAAACCCTCCTCCTTGGTTGTCAAGGAAGCCTTGGAATGAGTTCAAATTAGACATCAAACACCATGAAGGACATATTTCTCATTGACATTGATGCATAGATATTTACTTTGGCTCTAGACTATCTGCTGGAACAGCCTCCCTCATTTTCCATAAAATATGAAGAGCATATAGGGAGATCACCTTGTTGCTTTCCAGAGGTATTTCTCAGGAGAGCAATCCATAATCAACAGAGGTACCTGTGGAGCAGTCAATAAAATCTCCATCTCTCCAGTCCCAGCAGACTCTCCCCAGTACCAGACCCTTTCTTCTCAGCTCTCCTATTTGGAGACCTCCCTTTGCAGTGTGTGGAGGGCTTTGCTGCTGACCAGGGGTTTGTAGCTCAGGTTCAAAAACAAAGAAGAAAAGGCTGAGCCGTAAGTCTGTCATCCCCAGA